>NW_028301576.1:4620000-4971250 GCF_042242905.1 Orbicella faveolata
CCAAATAAGATTTCGAAAATTTCTTGCCGTGGCATGGTACACAAACACTTGAAAGCTGTACACAACCAACGTACCTTCTCGCCATTGTGTAGTTTGAGTGTTCGCGGAAAATAGTCGTGCTTTGCGCGCCAAAGAGCTGGAGCTGCCAATTTCTTCAGTCTCCCAAGAAGCAATACTCTCATTATCGCAACCGTCGGGATCTGTCGTGAATGAAATAAAAAATAAAATAGTTAACGACAACAACAATGAATATTGTAAGATTGCCAGTCAGTCTTCGGGATCTCGGTCAATGATTCCTGACTCTGATAATCTGAATTAACATAAACTAATATTTTGCCGACATCGAGGGCGTGTGGCAGGCGACGGTTCATGGTCAGAGAAGACTCGCTCTTGCTTGTGCTTTGGCCCCGCCCACACTACGCCGGAAGAATTTGAAAAACGTAGAGTTCAGTTTGATAACGCATGCCATCAAATGTTTTCCGTCCACTCTACGCCAGAGCAAGAGAATATGATCAGGATCATAATCTCTTGGCCGGAGGAATTAAAAATGCAACAATCACTGGCCATTTTGAATTTGTGTTTGAGGAAAACTCGGTCAGAGAAATCGCATGATTATCGTGACGCCATGGTTTTCCAAAGCTCCGTTTTATGATTCCCGAAAAGCCGGCGTTTTCAAATTCCCCCGGTTTGAAGAGCGTTTTCGAAAAGCTCCGTTGTCGTGTGGATTAGTGGAGGGTAGGCCTAACCGTAGAAATAAAGAAAATGAAATAAAGCCAACCCCCACCGCCTAGTTAGTTCCAATGATTGGGCAATTGTGCTATTTTAATTATATAGCTGCATCAAAATCCAATACTGCCAACAGATCTATTTTTTATTAATTTTTGCCAACTGTCCGAATTTAAAATAAACTGGATAGTTTTTGTTCGAACGTTTAGTTTAGTTTTGAACAAACTGTCCAATTTAAGAAAAATCTGGGTACTTTCCAGCAACCAATCAAATGTCAAGATAAATAAAAGAACCAAGTATTGGCCAATCAGGTTACAGCTATTATCACTGCCATCATACGTTAGTGAGCGATTGTAGCTTAAGTTTTATTATGTTTTGATAATGGTGGAATTTTCCGACTTTTCTCTCCACCTTTTTAACGTGTCAAACTTTCAAATGGAGTCTTCAGCTAGGTTTCTGAGAGATAGATCCTACTAATTTACTTGAGATGACGGAGAATAATCAGAGCAAGAACACTCAAAGAAGCACAAAACCGGGGTTAAAGTGTTTGACCTGTGGCGTGCTGAGCGAAGCCCCCCGGGGGGGGGGGGGTACTCTCTTATATGGGCTATATAGGTATGTGCGGCCCCAAGGGGTAGGGTTTTTCAGCCGTTTTGGTCATAAAGAGGGTATCAATTTTGGCCATTTTGGTTATAAATTGGGCATGGTTTTAGCACTCTAGTTTTGAATTGGGTATGTTTCTTAGAAGAAGTTAGGTTAACTATATTGTGTATATGAAGCATTGCATATAAGAGAAACTTGTATTCCTAGTTAATTTAATGTGATTAGTGGTATTGTCATCTTTAGTTTCTTTCTTTTTATATATTTTATATATTGTTATCTAAGGTAATAGGTTTCATATATATGGAAATACCAATAAATTGTTGTTGTTGTCATCATTATCAATATGGACTACAAGTAGTCCCTCTTTCGCTTAGTCCGTTGTGCGTGACGCGAAAGAAAACCGCGAGAAAAAAATGGCCGCGCGAAATCCTGGTGGCGAGGAGCGCGCGAAAGGGTAGGTAGGGGGCGTTAGGTATTCATTCAACTGACTACAATGAGTGCAGGCTCCTCTTCTTTCCCGCCAATTGCGTTACGTCGCTTTACAGCACTCTGTTTTTCAACACAAACATGGACGATTCGGACGATGAATGCTAGGTAATTCATTGCGTCTCCTTTTTTGATCCCTGATTTCTTCAACAACTGGGGTGTTCGTCTGAGCATCATACAGTTGCTTGTTAAGTCAGTAGCCATAGTTTTGTCACTGTTCAATCTTCATGTTGCTATTTATCATCCCCAGTTTTCGCGCTGCTCCGCTAGGAACGTCTGGCACTATGACCCAACAAGTGCAGACTCGGCCTTTCCGGGAGCCCGAGTAACAAGCAAGTTATTGCTGCGGAGCGAGCGTAGCGAGCGAGCAGCAACATAAACAGGATTTAAGAAGAATATGTAAAAGGGGATCCAAATTCTCGAATTCATCACTTTTTACCAGAATGCATCGCATTTAACCAGAATGTACTGCGCCACTTTTTACCAGAGTACGTTGCGTCACGAACTACAGGAGGACGCCTTTTCGCGTGGATTCCAGTGAGAAAGATTAGTGGTTGTGTTTTGCTCTGATTTACCTGTAAAACGATGTGAAGGAGATTGTGCCTGCTTTCACAACTCTTGCTTTTGTTCTTAATGCATGCAGTATATGAAAGTTTGTAAAATCTGGGCGATTTATTGTGACATCTCAATTTTAAACTTAGTATGTCATTTCTTAGCAGTCTCGCCTACTTGGCCGAATTCTTAAATGAAGAGAAATCGTCGCTCCTAAAGCTCGCAGAATAATTAAAACAAACGAAAACCGTAGAACACGCTAATTTCATATATGCTGCGATCTATTTCTTTTCATCCAAACATGAATTTAAGCTAAAGCTTTAACATTTTCACACATCGCGATGGACGCGTCCTCGACACAGTCTGTCAACATTCTTGAGACATTTAATGCGTATCAATACAGAATTTATAAGTTAGATTTCTGCTCCTACAACTTCCACATCTTTCGATTTTCGAGATCTGGTAAAGGGGAGATTGATGTGTATCTTTTTATGTTCAAACATGGGTCAGATCACTATGTGCTTTTTTGTCACGATCCCTTGTCACACCTCGCCATCCATGTGTCATCATGCATGAAGTTGTAGATGAATCACTGCGTAAAATATGTCACTATCAATAGAATGTGCCGCAGCATTATTATCTTTTAGATACCCTAGTTATTAACTAGTAGCAATCAATGATTAGAGCAGCGCATTCGCGCGCGTACTTCGTATCACGTAGGGGCCAAACCACCCCCCAAATGTTTTGTCAGTTCTCGGATATTTCACATTATTTCGCATTACTTAAAAAGTATTGACTCTTTCTACACCAAACTTGGCAGATGAGCTGGAGACCTATTGCCAATTATATTTACGAGAAAAATGTCAGTAAATGTCAAAGTTGTGACGTCATAGTGATGACGTCATGCTTCTTACCACTTTTGAAGTGTTTAATATGCATATTTTTTACAATGTGTTCGAAAGAGCACATCAAGGAGAGTTGAAACCTGAAAGAATTTTGTCCATATCACAAAAGTTAAATGAAATATGGCATTTTCAAATATGAAAAATAACTATGCAAAATACGGGGTCCCCCCCTTGAGAAAAATCACCAAATTGGAGCCGTAATTTTGTTCCAGCAAATGCAGCTATGTTGCACATGTGACGTTCCAGATGACTAAAGCAAAAATAAAGAAGAAAATCGGAATAAAAATTTATCCCTCTAGTGTTATTGCGTTAAAATTAGTTTTGTTACGTCATAACCTGTGACGTCACCTGTTTTTTTAGCTGTTAATACCATCCTAACAAAGCTGAAAATCAAATTTCTAAAACCATACGATTTTTGACAACATCAAGCTTTCTATTTTTCTAGATTATTAGCCTTCCTAGAAAAAAACTGAAAAAATAAACCAGAGAGACTGACTTAAGAAGGACAGTATGGTTAAGCAAATTCCGGGGGGGACAGCAAAAAAATATTTAATTTACCATATCTCGAAAAATAATCATCGTAGCAAAAAACGGTTTCCGGCATTTTACTCGTCAAGTCAAGGCCTTTCCAATGACATAATCTTTACATCAGATTTTAGAAAAAATTATAGCACGTTTTGGTGACGTCATCAATTATGACGACATAATCTAACATTTTGCCACAACTTCTAAATTAAAATAAACTGGAGAACAAAGAAAGCTCATCTGCCAAACTTGGTTCAGAAATATATAAACCAAGCAAATATAGCCTTCATGAAACATTAGGGGGGTGGTTTGGCCCCTACGTGTATGTCTGGTCTACTTCGGTGGTGTTCGAATGGCTCGACATAACACTAAGGTTGATCGAATGTCAGATAACGATATGCACGTGCAGTTGAACTAGCGATGAATAGATTATAGCCTGCGATAAAAGTATGCATTTGAACTGTTGGCGACACCTAGAGTTCAATTTCAGATCGCCAGCACTTCTAACAAATATTTCTTGAGACAATAAATTGTTTTCAGGTGACTCATCATTTTCTAAAATCGAAAACTAAAGAACCACCAAAGTTTTTATCCCCATCAGACATAAGAGGGGGTAACTTTATATCTGTTTACAATGTTACAGCTCAATAGCTCGCTTCGTTTGAAACCTAGCGTATTTTGAATTGAAGAAGTGTCTTCTCTATCTGTTTCCTCACTTTATCTACTGAATGATTTTCGATTTATCTTGTTATTGCGTGACAACCAAAACGATCTATAAAGTTTTGAACAGCGACCCTGCAAGACAGCGCGCCCGTCGCCAAATGTTTTTAAATTTTGTTTGTATATTTGTTTACACTGTCATCAGAGCTCGAGCAGTCTGCACTAGGTTAGACAAGAAACTCAATGCCGAAGAGTTTCTATTTCTATGTCATGGAGAAACTATTTCTTCATGAGGAATCGTGTATACGCATATCTTTGTATTGACGTAATGAATTGAATAAAAAGATCACACTCGTGTACCCATATTTTTAGGTCTGATTAAGAAGTTCGAACGCCACCACCTTGGTTTTCTGTAAAGAACGAAATCTGGGAATACGGGACAGTCACGTGATTAAACTGACGGCGAACGACTGGAAGGAATGGACTACTCTTGTTAGTTGCCAGCTTTCACTCATTGCAGTCACTTTCATTTTTCTTTCTTTTTTCCTTTTTTTTTTTTTTTTTGTTATGTTTTTGTTTTGTTGTTATTTTCTGAGCTGATACCAGTTTATCTTTGTTTGATTTAATTTTTAAAATTTAATTTTACATATTTTTCGCATAATTATTATAATTATTGGATGTTCCGGGATGTTCCGGAATGTTGAATGTTCCATGTTCCATGTTCCTGCTTTTATCGACGGCGTATTATGCATGGCATGAAGCAACGTGAAACAGATTAGTTTTAATGAGGAGCATATCATATTCAATGCGTCTAAGTTTAACCAAGTTCTGAGCTTAATTAAGAGAACAGGGAGATTTTTAGTCTTGTTTACAACAAATGTTCTAGGCAACTTCTCGGCGTTCATTTTAATATAAGGTCAATCGTAACAACAAGTTGATTGCCTAGCAGTATTTTGAAAATAGGCAACGCTTTGAGAACAAAGAAATACACCACCTTGTTTCCTTTCTCCCTGAGCATAAAGAACCGATTTAACAAAAGTAAACCGTGAAAGATTGAAAAGTGAGGAATCTAATCGACTGCTGCACGCGCGAACGAGTTCATGGTCTCACTCACAATGTTTCAGACTCCTACGCAGACGCTAATGGCGCTCGTGTCGCAATCTTCCTTCAGAGCATAACAAGGTTTGCACTGATCCATCTATCAGTGATAATAATCCACCCAGGTTTAGACCGAACAAACAGACGGGCATGAAAGAATTAGATTTGAAGCATCAGTTTGCTCCGCAACGATCTATTTTAAATTCAAAAAAAAAAAAAGGAAAAACACTCACCGACAATAGAACCTTGGATCGTGATAGACAATGTAAATTTACGCTGATTAGAGGACATGGAGCGTATAAATCGAAATCTCTGAGACTGACAAAAATTTACAACCACAGTTTATGAATTAATTCACAACGAGCATCATAGCATACCTCTTTCTTCGCTAAAACCTTTCCCAATTCTCAAGAACTTGCCACGATCTTGCAATCTATAAACTATATCCATGCTTCGGCGCAGATCACTCGACTGCGAGTGAAAATAATAGAAACAGGGAACGTGGAACGGGCAACGGGCAACGGAGAACAGAGAACGGACAACGGACAACGGACAACGGACAACGGACAACGGACAACGGACAACGGACAACGGACAACGGACAACGGACAACGGACAACGGACAACGGACAACGGACAACGGACAACGGACAACGGACAACGGACAACGGACAACGGACAACGGACAACGGACAACGGACAACGGACAACGGACAACGGACAACGGACAACAGGAAAGGGAGAACGGGGAAGGGGGGAACGGGGAAGGGGGGAACGGGGAACGGGAAACGGGAAACGGGAAACGGGAAACGGGAAACGGGAAACGGGAAACGGGAAACTGGGAACGGGAAACGGGAAACGGGAAACGAGGAATGGAAAACGGAGAAAGGGGTTCGGGAAATCGTAATTTAAAAGAGTAGGAGTCTTAAACACGGAGAATCCTTAAAACGGAAAATCTTTTCAATAGGGGATCATGATTAAAATGAGGAATCATTAAAAGCGGGAATAATCATGAGAGGTGGAGTGTTATCTATTCTTGATATAGCAGAGTATACTGAGGAAATCTCTATTGTTTCCAGCCATTTTTTTGTCTAACAAAAGCATTTTTCCTTCTAAACCTATTGTCCAAAAGAAGGCCAAAATAGCCACCCCTAGAGCGGTTGCAAGCCCGCGTGCAGGGCTCTCTCTTTTCAGCTCTCTATCTTCTACCACCCCTTCCTAATCAGCTTGGGTATACTGCTCAATGGTTTGACTCCGCTAATAAATTTATTAAGGCCCAGTTCAGTCGCCTGGCTTTTCATGAGCCGAACCTAATATGTTGAATTAAGTACATGAAAAGTTCGGCGTCTGAATCAGTTAACAACGGCTATTTGAATTTGGAACGGCTCAGCCGTTCTTCCCGCCTAGCTCAGCCGGTAATTTCGGCTTTGGAACGGCTTTGATTTAGAAGTCGAACTTTTCATGTGCCGAATCTAATGCATACACCTTGCTGAAAACCGCTGATGTTTCTGATGTTTCGATGTGTTTTGGTTCAACCTGAATTAAGTTCGGTAAATTAAGTTCGACGTCTGAATCAACAGGCGAACTTTTGATAATTTGGGTCGGTCCAAATTCGAATTTAGTTCAGCTCATGAAAAGTTCGGCGTCTGAACTGGGCCTAAGATACCTCTACGCTGCGTAAAATGCAAAACATCGAGTCATTGGTCAAACATTTCACTCGAGAGCATTTTTTTTTTTTTGAATTTGTAAATATATATTATGATTCAGGAACTTAGCTTTCTCATTTTAAATTTAACCCTCGGATTTGAGATTAAAATTTTTGATATTTGTAGGCATGCTTTTTTAAAACAGTTGTTTAATTTACACACGCGCGCTTTTGACCGAGCTCTCTAGCTCCCAAGCACCATGTGTGTAGTAATAAACGATTGATTCGATTCGATTCAGAAACTTTGTTTATGCGTCTAACTACTAGATGGCTGTCCCTACAGGGGGCCTGTTCTAAGACTATAATGCATACATAAATCAATATAAATTACATAAGTGATATTGGGATTAAAATCATTAATTATTACATTTGATTTGTTTTGAGATATTGAAAATGGAACAATTGAACAAATGAATACATAAATAGATTAATTAAGAATCTGGCGGAACAATATTCATTGTATTAAATATTAATTAAGCCATCAGACTGATGGTTGAATGAATGGAAGGATGGATTAATAAACTGATGTATCAAAGTAGAGACCAATATTATTATCAACATGGTGCTAAAAATATCAACACCAACCTGATAAAAGAGCAATATTTCTGAAAAAGGTGGTGAAGGGGGGGGGGGGGGTGTTGAAACCTAAATACCTTCTTTGAGGGTATGGATATATTCTGCAACAACAAGATTTGTTATTGGTCTATTTTCGCCATAATAAGGCACTTCTTGCTTAGAACGAAAGGACCGAAACGTAAACGTCATCATATTGATTTGATACTGTTATCCTCACAAAGGTATTTTTACAGGCAAAAACAACTATTAAGAAAAAGCAAGAAGCTATTTAGACATCAAGAAGCTTTGACCGAGAATTGGTTCGTTTTTGATAATATTATACTCTGGTCCATACGGGAACTTTGTAATATTCTCACTGTCTGTGTCCCTGACAACCAATATGTCATGCTCTCTGTATCCACCCGCCCCGGGCTGCCCCTCGGGAACGGTGATCATGGGTTCCATAGATACCACCATATTAGGCTGTAAGACTGTTTCTATATCTTCGCGGATTTCTAAGCCAGCTTCGCGGCCATAATAATGGCAAAGAACGCCGAAAGAATGTCCATAGCCAAAAGTGCGGTACTTTAGTAAGTCGTGCTCAAGATACATTTCGTTAAGCTCCTGTGCTATATCGCTACACCGAGCACCCGGTCTGATTAGATCCAGGCCCCGGCGGTGAACCTTGCAATTGATTTCCCATAGTTCTATGTGTCGGTCTGTTGGCACGTGATCACAAAACATCGTTCGCTCCAGTGCCGTGTAGTATCTGATAGAAACAAGACAAACAAACTAAACGTTAGAAAACAGGAAAAATCGTACAATTTTCGTACTCTCGGTATTGGACTGGAACTAGCTTGCAATGGAGGCTCTTGCGGTGCAATATCATTAAAAAGAGAATAATGTAACTTGCATTTGAAACGACTACCTGCGTTAGCCTCAGTTGCAAGCTAGTTTCAGTCCAATACCGAGAATACGAAACTGGTCTATTGCGTAGCGCTCTTGACGGCCGACGGTAGCTTTGCGAAGTCAAGTCACGAGGGAACTCCCATATAAAAGGACGGGGACGCTCGTCGTACCTGGTAGGGGTTAAAAAAGCAGTTTTGGTACCCTTAGGGGTGGTCCACAGTAGGGAGCTTTTGCGGTAGCTGTTAGGGTATTGAGCCGAAAATAAAACATATGACAGGGGATAATGTGTTGTTTTAGAACTTGTACCTCTTAGGGGTGAAAAAAAATTCATGCCACACCCACAAAGCAAGATCTTGGTATCTCTTAGGGGTGAAAAAAATCCATGCCACACCCAGAAAACAGGATCTTGGTACCTCTTAGGGGCTCTTTTCAAAAGCGGATCTTGATGTTTCCATGGCAACCCTAATTTGACATACAAGTCTACTCAAGACTTACCCAGCTATCATGGGAAAGCAGTTTAAACTGAGAATGTCTCCTTTCTGCAACCGACGGGTGGTGACTGGGTTGTGAGCTCCGTCTGTGTTGATTCCTGACTGGAACCAGGTCCACGCTAATTAAAAACAACGACAACGTTAGCCAAAACGTTAGCAACGAAAAAGATATGCACATACTGCCATGTTTTGTAAGAGCAGTTCTTTTGATCATAACAGTGGTATTACGGTAACAAGGTTGAACGCCCTTCCTTGCAGTTGGCTGCTTCTCCTCAGGGAAGAACCATTGCGTAGCTATCGCCTAAAAGGAGAAAAGCTGATTCTGGTGGGAGGGTCACCTTCGGCGTCAAGGTATCTTTTTCTGAGTTCTAATATGCTGGACGAAGTTGTCCCTGCGGTAGGCGAGGCAATACCCTGGGTACGTGTTTTAAAAGTGAGGGGGTGGGGACAGGGGGAACCCGGGAGAAAAGGGGACCGGAAGCAGTAGAGGAACAGGTGGGAAGCGGGAGGTCTGAGAGGGAGGAAATCGGGAGGAAAATGCACAATGTTAATTTTTGTCACGTATTAAACGTTAAAATACTTTCAAAAACCCGAACCCAAAATGTTATTTGACTTGCATTTAGCGTTTTTTGAGAACTCTAGGCCAACGGGCAAGCGAAAATTCGCCCCTGAGCTAAAAGCCTGAGGCTTGATTCTGGTAAAATTGGAAACACCCTTTTTCGGTGCTTACGTCATAGCCTCATAGGTCATAAAATGTTGTCGCTTAAGCTTTCAAAAGACGCGATTAGAGGAACAAGTCTAAAAACAAAAGAAAAAGAAAGGAAAAGCAAAGGCCTAAGGATTGGGCAGCTAAATGACTAGCATGTGTTTTGAGTCTCTTTTTATATACAGGGACGGGAGCAGGACAGACAAGGGCGGGAGTCGGGAGATGAAGGTACGGGAAGCGGGAGAGCAGGGTACGGGAATCTCACCCCCCCCCCCCCTGTCCCCTCCTACCCCTCCCCTAACTTAAAAGCTAGATTTCAAACGGAATTGTCGTTGATGCTGTTTGGAGAATTGAATTTCTACCTTTCGTCGTAATTACGTATTATTTTTTTTTCAATAATGAAACAAAATGTAACTTACTATCTCGTATTTCGCTGTGACGATATGTGTCGGCAATTTCTCGCACCATCGCGTCGGTTGATGCCAAAGCAATCTCGTGTTCGCCCACACCTTCCTTGATTGCCTTGACAGCCGCTTCTCCACCACGATCAGCAATGCGTGCACCTTGTTTAATAAGTTCTATCTCCTCAGGCGACTTCAGTATACGCATTTTCATGGTCGGCTGGCTAACGTCTACGAAGTTTGCGTTGGGCAAAGCATCGGAAAATTTCCGATAGCTGTCGAGATGGACGAAGTCAAACTCCACTCCGACCGTCTTAGCATCTCCAATCTGGAAAAAAAAAACATGTGATATTTGATCTGATACTATGAATTGGAATCAACCAAAAACAGTTGATAAACAGGAAAAAGTAAACATTGCTATTAATTATACGAACTAGTCTCTGTCTTGTGAGAATTGTATCATAGAGGTATACCATGTGACCAAGTTGGTCAACGAGGTAATCATATTTCTATGATTATCAAAAGGTCTGGATAGCAGCAGACATGTAAAGATTTTAAGGAAAACGACCAATTTTTTAAGTTTAAAAGATTAAAAGACATGTTTCTTTTAAACTTAAAAAATTGGTCGTTTTCCTTAAAATCTTCCTATGATTATATTTTTAACAGCCAATCATTGTACAGCAAATATAATCTCTGATACAAACCTGTTGTTGTACAGCATAGTAATAATTGTCTCTTTGCCAGTCCGTATAGACGACGTTATCGCCGTATGTCCGGCGCCATGGTTGACCATAATCAATAGCTGAAAAATAAAACAGAAAATATGATTGAAAAACGTTACTCTGGTTTAAAAAATGCAAAAATGTTAGTAAAAATTTTTTGTAAAAGTCCCAACGTTTCGGCTAAAACTTCAGCCTTCATCAGGCGAAAGTGACAAGTAATTTGTAAAAAGGCACGTTCTTATACTCTGCAAATCAGCAAATCGGAGCTAATTGTGTCCTGTCCCTTAGGGCTAAATTTAAAATTTCGTGCGGCAAATGCATGCCATCACCACGGTTCAGCGGATTCCTACAATTGTTAATTTCCCATGCTTCTAAAATACGTCTGTTGCGCCAATTTGTGCTCGTACGTAAAATCTTTGAAGATTCCCAGGAGATGGTGTGGCCAGAGTGTAAACAATGTTCCGCTAAAGCTGACTTATGCGAGTGTTTGTTTACAACCGCTTTTTGATGTTCTCTGAGCCGGGTGGAAAATTTTCGTTTCGTTTCCCCGATGTAGCTCTTGTCACAACCTTGACAGGGAATTGAATAAATTGCGCCACGAGTCTGATCTTTCGGGATTGGGTCTTTTGGTTTGGGAAATAAATTGCCGATGGTATGATGTGGTTTTAAAGCAACTTTGATATTGTAATTGCTTAGGATTCGCTTAATCGGTTCCGTAGTACCCTCGACATACGGTAAAATGCAGAAACCTTTTTTGTCACCCGGTGCAGTTGGAGGTGTTTGTTGAGAAGGCCCTTTCAGTTTACTTGCATGAATCAACCACCTGGTTACAGGACCATTTTTAAAAACAGAAAACGTTAGATTAAAAAGCAGGGAAAACTATGAAAAAATTTACTTGTGACATTTGCAGTTGTGACTTGCCATGTGATTATCACTGATATAAGCAAGTTCGGATGCTGTTCTCGAGACACTAGCCAAATTAAGAATCAATTTAGACAGTTTGCAAAATTAACAAATAATCGTGCGCGCGCTTGTATGGGATTTTGGGCTAATAATATGATTTTGAATATAGCTTAACAAATATCGTAACACTACAACAAGTTTGAAGCATCCTTACCAGCAGAGACACTCATCGCCTTATTCGCAGTGACAATAAACGCATAGGGGCGTCCAAAATAACAATACAGGAAGTCACTGAAATAGTGAACGTTGTGATAGGACGTGAATAAGCATGCGTCAATTTCATTTGCCTCCATGTGGTGTCGTATCATGTGCAGACGACGCTGCATTTCCTGGGGCGAGAAGGTCGGTTTCACCTGTAATTAGACAAAAACGGTGATAAACTGTTGAGTCACATTATGTAGCCTGTTCTAGGCGCTTAGCTGCAGATTTGGGCAGCATCCAGTATAAATTGGACAATGCCGGGTGATAGATTGTTGAGTTGCGTTATGTAGCCTGTTCTAGGCGCCCACGGATTAAGGGACAATTGCGGCACGGGTGGCGAATCCGCCAATTCTTTGATAACAAACCAGCAGGAATCGAAAAAGTCTTTTAGGAACGTCTGTTAATTCACAAAATTCGTTGCATTTAATTGAGTCTCTAATCATTTTCTGCTCCAGATCCCTCGTTTCGCTTTTTGTAACGCCACTGCAAAAACAAGATGAACGAGATGTTCTTGGGACGAAAACGATCCCTAGTAGATTTTAAAAACGCGGCGAGCCTTCTCGAGTACAAAGAGCTGTTTCCCTTTAGATTACGCCCAGAATTCTTGAGTTAAGTATAAGATGCCAAAACTTCTTCAGCAATGTCTGCGGGCGCAGACGCCATATGAAAGAATTTGTGTTATTTTTTAAAAATTATCTGTAAACAAGGTTTAAAACAAGTCAACGCATGGAAGGAACGAAAAGAATTCTGCTTATTGGCGAACCACATGCCATTTCATAGAGCACACAGGGGGAGGGGAGCAAGGGGCTTCATCGAGTTGTAGGTGAACCCTAGCGTCACTGATTCAGATCGCGGAGATTACCCCGCTATGTTATAAGTATGGGTAATCAAATCAGTGGCCACGAATAAAAATGGGAAATAATTTCGAGCGCGTTTTGTCAAAATTCTGACAAATTAAGGTTCGGAATATTATTAGAATTTTGACAAAACGCGAGTGAAATAATTTCTTAATTTCATGAGTATACCATTTGATAACCTTTTAGTTTTAATAATATCATGGATGACAAATTACACTTAGAATCCCGGGTTTTTGACTTGTTCATTGTATCGAGAAATTTCGCGTCAAACGTTGCCATGGCAATGTTGTAATTTAACATATGAAATTACAAATTAATTCCGCAATTTTATTAAGGAGTAATTTGCCAACCATGGTATTAACATTTTAATTCATAACTATGGATTGTCTCAAGGATCACGTGTGGCACACGTTTTATATATTAGCTAACCGAAACTGGCCACCTCCGAAAGTAAGTTCCGACCAGTCCCCGGCAAAGTAGCGACTGAAGACTGGGCTGAGAAATCAAAAAGGAACCACTCGAAATCAGGGTTGTTACTTTTAGTATTTTACAGAAGCTCCTTACCTTTTCTCCATTTTGACATTCCATTGTGCGTACTTGTTTGTGATCACTAAGTGCTACTGCCGAGAAACATCGCTGGAGGACTGGTGCCCAGGTATGTCGAGAGCTACGCACATTTATGACAAACTGAAACATCTGAAAAATAAAAAAAAAAAGACAATATGAAAAAAAAAAAAAAAAACGGTCGAGTTTTCTCCTTAGCATCCTTTATTTGGGCACCAATTGTAACTTGGTTACCGGCAACTACTTTAAGAATTTCAGTTATTCAGTGGTTACGGGCTTTCTAATCTTTCTGAAGGCCCTTCGCCCCTTATGGGAGCGAGGTTGTTACGGCTGTAGCATGTTATCCCAGCTCTAAGGTCGAGTTTGCACTTCTCTTCACTGTATTCCTCTCACTCGGATTTTGCCCTCCCACACATTTCTCTCTCGCTTCAAGCTCGGCTTGCGCAGCTGGCAACTTGTGCAAATGTTTACTATCCCACATTGAAGCCCTCAGCTGATCATATGATGTAGCATTTGGTCAGTGGAAAAACGCATGGTAAGCAGTGTACTATTTATCGCTATGTTGTTAATTTTTCAAATGGAATTTTTGTTTTGGCAGAAAATGGCGATACTAGATTTCAGGGCCAGGTGAGAGAAATTTAGGCCTAGAAATTAGGCATTTTGAAGAAAACCGCATGCCTTAAGTATAAAGCCAGAAGATATCCACTTACAATCAGCCAAGATATCCACTTGCAATCAGCTTATTCTACAACTTTTCCAGGTTTTATATTGTAATTTCTATGACATTTGAAAAAAAAAATGGCATTGTGATAGATCTGAAAGAGCCCCTCCCCCTCCCCCCGTTTCTCTATCATGATGAAACTGATCACAACCTAACTTGAAGAAAAAAAATACCCTACTATCTTTATCACAAATCAAACTAAATTTCGAGATCAACTCCCTTTAGGGATGGGCTTTTAACTGATATGATTTTTGTTCCGGGGAAATTAGGCTGCGGTCTTTGAGAGCGCGCTTAAAGTTGCGCATATTCGCGAGATCAAAAAAGCCTAAATTTCTCACATTTGACCCTGAAATGAAATATGCCATTTTCTGCCAAAAACAAATAAAATCCATTTAACAAGGGCTTAAAATTGCACATATTGGCCTTGAAGTCTAATTAAATATGCCATTTTTCTGCCAAAAAAATAAAATCCTTTTGACAAATGAACCACATAGCGATGAATAGTTCAATATTGGCTACTAATAGCCGGAGTTTGAGCAAATGTGGATTTTCACATTTTTGCCGCTTTTTTCCCGTTTTGTTTGATTCTTGCTGACACCCACTTTTAAACTACTACTAACTTAAGGACAAGTTGATTTCTATCGGTACTTACAATACAGTCTTTTACCCCACTTACTTAAAATATAATGCTAATAGAACACTCAATAGTTCAATATGGACTACTCAGAGCCAAAGTCTGAACGATTTTGAAATTTTCAAGTTTGCCACTTAATATTTGATTTTCGTGGACACGTGCTCTTAAATTGTACGTAATTTCAGCATTGTTTTGTTGTGTGGTCGCCGATCACCTCAGAGGGGACCCATACCAGCGGCGTGTCTGTTTGTATGTTCGAAATATAAAGAAATTTATGGAATATTAAAGAGTCTTAACATCGTAAACTGATATCGAGTAATGTCTATGTTAAAGCTCAAAATGAACGTAAATCTACCTCAGTGGTCGTGTATTGTCGTTTCTGCGGCTCAAAATGGCGAATTTGAGCGATTTGGTGGGTTTTGCGTTGGACAACAACTTACTGGCCGCCGTTTCATTGATTTGGCCGTGATGTCATGTGAAAACACTCTATATGGGTACTGTAACTTAAATTAACTCTGTAGAGATAGATAGTCTTGAAATCTAGAAATAAAATTTAACTAGCGAAATGTTCATCAATTGTTCACTAGCGTGCCTTAAAATCAACAAATAATTCCCTCGCACAACTCGACACAATCATAACTGATACCCAGGAAAGCACGCTTCAGTAATTTTGAATATATTTGCCGGTTGCCTCAAGAGTTTAGCGGACTTCTTTGTGGTTTTATGTTGTAGCTAACAATACATGGTTTGTTAAATAGCACTAAGAATGTGAGATTCCTAACACGAAGAGCCTACTTACAAGTTATCTTATGACAAACTTACCATCAGTAGAAGAAGATCACAAAATTGGCTCCGTCGCAGCAAGCGAGACTTCAACAATAATACCACGAAGGTAACGCAATCCGGTTATATTGCTTCACATATGACAATCTGGTGTGAAGAATAAATTATTTTTTTGTTTTGTTTTGTTCGAATACAGTGAAATCTGTTCCGTGCTGACTCTTTATTAAGCCATTTAAGCGGACAGCATGAAATGGCCTCAAAACTTCCAAACGTTTCTTCTCGCACTTTCTCTAAAAGTAACCTGTATTGTTGAGCGGATACCTCTATTGACCAGTCACAACAAAGGGTCCCGTGATTGTCCACGTTTCAAAAGCTTTTATGAGGGCGGAGCTAAAAAAGTGTTTTGATCGGTATTCAAATGGCCATTACAAGACTGCTTTGTTGTTCCATTTCCGGCCACGTGGTATTTGAATACTTTTCGGAACATAACTTATGAGTGAATTATTATGCGCGAAGGGTCCGAAAGTAACGAGCCCTGGAACTAAAAAGTTGTCCGACAAACGACCCTCAAAGAAGCAACGACCTCTGAATTAATTCGACAGTCAATTTGGAAAATAACGTGTAGATACTAAGAACAATCCGTCGATTATTCTGCTCTGATGTAATTCAGTGTATATGCTAGTTTTTTGGCCTTCAAATGGCTTTGTAAATTTTGTATAAGTAGAACTAGTTGAAAAAAAAAGTTGAAAATGCTCTGCGTTTAAAATTTGTAAAAATAGTTTGAAATTTCATCAGCCAGACTGAATCTGTTCACGAATGCTGGAAATGGCGCGAATATCTGAATATACGGCTAAGAAGTCAAAAAGTGTGGAAAAAGCACTGAATGAAACTATTAAACGAAGCCAGAAACTAAACCATAGAAATTTCTGGAAGGGTCAATGGTCATTAGTTTCGCCCGGCAACCATGACTGTAGCCGTAACTGAGAATTCAAGCACTTGATGAAGGAAAAGTGATAGTAGCACTGGGATTCAATATTATGAAGAAGAAAATATTATGAAACTTGCTAAAATTCTTAGAAGTTAATCAAGTTATTCGAAACCAT
Organism: Orbicella faveolata; assembly: GCF_042242905.1. Taxonomy (NCBI): domain Eukaryota; kingdom Metazoa; phylum Cnidaria; class Anthozoa; order Scleractinia; family Merulinidae; genus Orbicella; species Orbicella faveolata. Next base: position 4,636,871 of record NW_028301576.1, read on the forward strand.
TCATATGAAAATATGTTTCACCTGTTCGTTCATTTTCGTGCAGATCAAACTCATTTTCATTTGAAAAGTTTTGCTCAAGGACGATCGTTTTGAAGGTGACAGAAGTAGCCTTTTCTTTTACGTGTCAACCCGCTATTGTTCTTTCAGAGGTATCTTTAACAATAGAGAACTTGTTAAAATATGCATCTGTCCACCTGAGAAAACCTTTGTTACAAAAGATTTACTATAGAGGTCTATAGAGACGAGGATTTGAATATAATCAATCTGTACAACGAGTCAGAACAAGATGCGTGGTAAAACTATTAAATAGAGGAGTTTTAAAAGTTAAACGGCTGCCGGTTAAGGGGTTCAAAAGGAAATGAAGTTTTTAACTGTTGGGAAGATATTTGTTTACAAACACGGATTTTGTTATTCGACTTTTAAGGCAACTGAACAAAAGAACTCTTTATTGTAGCAATAGCTTTCTGGTTAGCACATTGATAACAATAGCTTACGTCACCGATATCTTCGCAGTATAAGATTATCTGACACTGTAGTGAGTCAGGGCACTTGACGTAAGACCAAGCTAAGCTAGAGAATGGTACTTATACTGTGAATGGACTCAATTGGACTCAATAACCGCGCCACCCAAATTATAGCCTGTTCCAGGCTCTCAGTCAGTGGGGACGATCGAAGAGGCGGGCGGGCGGGCGACGAGCGGGATCAGTGCCGAGCGGGATCCGGCCGGGAGAGAAAACGAGAGACCTCTCCTTTTCTCTCCCAGCCACCGCTCGTCGCCCGCCTGCTTTTGCGATCGTCCCCACTGACCGAAAAACTGGAACAGGCTACCCAAATTAAGACGCGAGATAAAGCAGATAAACTAATAATATACTCGTAGAGACTCGGACATGATTCATCAGTTCGTTTTACAAAAGTGAGCATGCATCAACACGTCTCTCTAAAGAAAACCTGAATTCTACGTCTGATAAAGAATTACTTGGTCAAAGCAGGTACACTCAAATATAAATACACATGAGGTCAATGTGTTTTATAAAACAAGTGAGATGCTAAGCTCGCGCTCACTGGTCGATAGGTGCGTTTCGATGAGATTATGTATACACAGCTACAAACATTTTAGATTCGCGCGTATTTTTGAGAAATATTTTATAAAAGAACAAAATACTTTTTCCGTGTTCATACAGCCTCATCTAAACACTTGGGAGGTTGAGAGAATTCTCGAAAGTTATGCAAAACCTCGACCGGGTCTCGGGTTTGCATAACTGTCTCTAATTCTCCGAACTCGGCCCCTCGTGTCGTAGATGAGGCATGTAAGCACAGAAAAAGTGTTATGAAATAGAATTTGAGGTATCAATAACTAAATACGAGATATACTCTGATTAGGGAGCTTTGCAATTGTAAGAGTACTGTAATTAAGAGTAGGCCTTTCCACAAATCAGGGTAAAATCGCCTAAATATCTTCCTCGAAATTCTCAAAAAAACTGTTGATATCACAAAAAAAACTTTGTAAATACCTTGTAAAATACTATCATCCGCCATTTTGGAAAATTGCTGACTTAGTGCTTTTGGCACAGAACTGAGTATTGTTTCAAGAAAATAGCCAAAAGAACACACAGGACTCAGCCAAAAAAGCTATTATTGTTTCGAACTATCCCTAAATTTTCTAAATACCCTCCAAAATATCCGGATATTTGTGGAAAAACCTAAGTAAAAGGTGTTACGTTTGACGATAAGTAAGGGTTGTCACAAATAGAAGCGAGGATTCTAAGAATTAAGTGTTTCATGTGGAATCACCCGAGCCAGTAGCTTGTTACAGTCCTTCTCTTGCACTCCTGGCAAGGGAAACTAAATGAGTAAGTGTTCGTTTTGATAGAATCTAGAAGATAAACTTAATTCATGATGTTACGTTGCTTTGATGAAACCGGAATACGTATACTGACGAAGTTAAAATACTACTGTAATCACTGGGCGTTGATTACAGTTTACCAGCATACCCGAGTTTGACCTTATGTGGAAAATAAACGTCGCACTGAGGAGGACGTTGCTAATCTAGGTCTTATCTTAACACAACAACAACAACAACAAAATAATAAATATAACCTTTATTTACCCTCGGCAATGTTTATTGCACAAGTGTTAGTGGGGTCGAGTAAACAACTGGAACAAATAATTCAAATTAAACCAGGAGTGGCTCCTGATTAAACATAACATTGTTAGTTAAGAAGCCCAACTGGCCGGAGGCAATTTACAAGCGTGGCCGAGGATTTGAACTCGGGGCTGGCGAGAAACAAATCTAGCTGGCCAGAGCGGGACTCAAACCCGGGACCGCTGGATTGCGAGTCCGACACGCTGACCACTCGGCCACGCTGTCTCAAACTACGGGCTTACAATTACACGCACCAATGTAAAATCTTCCATTGTACCTGAAGAAGGCTGGTCTGGCCAGCCGAAATATAATACACCTTCAAAAATCATTCTACGTTGTGTCGGTTTTTGCTTTTGTATTCTTCATTTTATATGTAAAGCCGATTAGATCACTATTGATCCAACGTATACCAGCAGGATCATCGTTCCGGTTGTTTGCTTAAACTATTTATTACAATTAGGTTTGTTTGAAAAGGTACGTTTGAAGATTTTGACTGAATGAATGACGAAAACTCGCGGAGTGGAAAGAAGCGGCAAAAGTTTAGAAAGAAAACTGTCTAAAACTACCGTAGGTTTAGAGAACCCTGCGTCGCTGGCAGGATTTCGCGCGAGTACTTACTTCCGTAGTTCAGAGCCGATAAACAAAATGGCGGGGCCGCGAGGAGAATGGTGCGTAGTCAAGCATCACGGCCTCAGTCCCAGGCCGCCGAAAACAAGCACTCGCGGGCAAAATCCCACCAGGCAAGGAGCTAGTCCCCAGGAATCAAGGGTTAGACCCAGCTTGTGCTGTATTCACTAGCTTGATAGCTTCTTGTTTAGAAGATTTAACAGGAAGTGAGATCTGACCACAAGAAAAATTATCATTCTGAGAGGACGGTTCCAAGACTTCCGAATTTTCGAATTCCCCTTATTTGATGTAAATTATATCTCCACTAAGCAGGCAAAGACGTCATAAAAAAGTAACTAAAATGTTCATTTCCCGTTGTTTAAAATCTTTATTTCGAAAACTTGTAATTATAATGATATTCCTAATGTTGCCAAAACATAACACTGACAATATTTCTTCAAGGCTGGTCGACAAATGGCTGCTGCATACGAGCCATCATGAAAGAAGGGACTCTCCTGAACCATTAGTAGTCCATTGCAAATCAACGATTTCTGGATAACATAAGTTGTTTTCGTTAAACGTAACTAATTTTTCTACGCTTTGTTCTCTATTTGCACTGTTAATATTTTCATTATAGCCACAGCTATTTCCATTTACAATATCATTTATTTCAATGCTTTTTTTTAATATATATTGGCCCCATGAGGGGTTGTCAATTAATTAATTACTTTGTGCATTTTTATACGTATACCTAAATGAATAAATAATTAAAAACATTTATTCATTCTTAGTTAAACTTTCATGCCTAAGTTTTCGTGTGCATTGGAATTTTTTCTCTAGGTTAATTATATAAATTTAAGGTTATACCGAGTGTAAATATAGAATAAATTACCTTCGTCGATTTTCTTCTTTAAATACAACAAATAAACACAGACACATTGGTTCAATTTGCGGACGTAATTTTGGGAGTATGCAATATTCATTATGCTATTTAACGGATCACATAAACCGCAGCGTTCTTCTGAAACTTGAGATATATAGCTGAACACTGGACTAGTAATTCCCTTATAGGGTGTCCGTTTAATACGAGTTTGACCGTATGAGGAAAACATTTTTTTTAAAAGGAGCTACGTCACGAATTGTGGATCTGAAAAGGTTTAGCCTAAATTTTTCAAGTTCTTCATTTGTAATCCGTGTTAATCTTCTTCATCGTTAACCATCCTTGCCCCTTTATGGTTTATTGTTATCTCTTTGGTGTTTCTCAATCTAAGTAAACTACTATTTTCAGGTTTCCGTCAACTTAAAGGTCATTTCGTGTCCTGGCCAAAATAACCGGGACAAAATACCGTGATTTAGCTCCTTTAAGGCGTCAAGAAGCTTTGATTCAATAACGTTTAGTTTTTGATAACATTGAACTCTGGTCCATACGGGAACTTTGTAATATCCTCACTGTCTGTGTCCCTGACAACCAATATGTCATGCTCTCTGTATCCACCCGCCCCAGGCTGTCCCTCGGGGACTGTGATCATAGGCTCCATAGATACCACCATATTAGGCTGTAAGACTGTTTCTATATCTTCGCGGATTTCTAAACCCGCTTCGCGGCCATAATAATGACAAAGAACACCGAAAGAATGTCCGTAACCAAACGTGCGGTACTGTAGTAAGTCGTGCTCAAGATACATTTCGTTAAGCTCGTGTGCTATGTCGCTACACCGAGCACCCGGTCTGATTAGATCCAGGCCCATGCGGTGAACCTTGCAGTTGATTTCCCATAGTTCCATGTGTCGGTCTGTTGGTACGTGATCACAAAACATCGTGCGCTCCAGTGCCGTGTAGTGTCTAAAAGAAAGAAAAACGCAAGAATCAAATAACGTAATTGAAGAGAATGCGAACCACTTGTGAAGAACGTCAAGGTTCTGTTCGAGTACCTGTCACATGAAATGTTTCTTGTTTTCAGTGAACCCTACTCAGGCCACGAGAAGTGCCCGCGAGGCCTTCAAATCGCTTGTTTCTATCCTAGAATCACGACAGAATCCTGACTTCATGTTGTTTTAACTCGAAACATTTTATTGTTCTATTGTTCATTGTTCTATTGTTCATTGATGTTTCCACGACAACCCTATTTTGACATGCATGTTTTCTCCAGACTTACCCGGCGATCATGGGAAAGCAGTTCAAACTGAGAATGTCTCCTTTCTGCAACCGACGGGTGGTGACTGGGTTATGAGCTCCGTCTGTGTTGATTCCTGACTGGAACCAAGTCCACGCTAATTCAAAACAACGACAACATCAACATTAACATTAACAACAAAAATAATTTGGGCTTCCATTCAAAGGTATCTTTTTCTGAGCGGTTATATGAATGATGATACTCTCGCTGACCAAGCCAAAGCATGAGCCCTTCAGGTTATATGTACGCTTCATGTGATCAGGCCTGTACCTTGCAGACGAGTGGAAATTAGGCGTAGTGTTCACTTAAGAAAAGAGCCTGGTCACCCCATCTTTAAAGAGCGAGAGACCCTTGTCGTAGGGTGACCCTATTCCAGAGTGCACCCTCCCCCCCTTCAGAGCGCACGAGAAAGAAAAATAACTTAAATGTAAATTGCTTTGTTAACGCCCGTGGCATAGAGCAGATCAGTATAAGGAGAAAGCAGTCATAACATAAGAAAAACTAGCAAGTGTCTCACTCTAACCCTATACTAGTTTGAAACTCTAGACAGGTCTCCTGGATTGGCGTTGTTTAAAGGTTAATGCAATAGTGCTATACGAACATAGCTCTATCGGTAAATAGCTGAGAAGACTGATCGGGCTATTCACTCATGAATGTCTCCAACTTATACGTTACATGCGATAGCCACAGAATAGAACATCTCAAATACCGAAATCACGAAAATTCGTAAACAAGATGACATTATCGCAGGAATGACAAGAAAGAAATGGTACTGGGTCGGGCCCGTAGAAAAATAGATTTGGGTAATACTACGAAAAAAGCTTTGTTCAGGACGCCAGATTGGATGAGGAAGTTGTGGAGACCCCCCAAAAAACTGGAGAAGAACCGTAGCAAAAGAACTGCCTTCTGCAGTATCTGATATGCGGTGGAACCCGAAAGGCGGAACAGGACCAGTCCATTTGGAGAATTATTGTGTAAGCCTTTTACACGTCAAAGGACAGATGATAATGATGATGATGATGATGATGATGATGATGATGATGATTCGACATCACAGGAATTCATAACAGACTGGTCACTGCGAATTGGGTTACAGCAATACATTGAATAGATGATTCTTATCTAAGATTGCCAGCATTTGCGCATTATTTTGATTTCGATAACTAAAAATCGTAACTTACTGTCTCGTATTTCGCTGTGAGGATATGTGTCGGCAATTTCTCGCACCATGGCTTCGGTTGATGCCAAAGCAATCTCATGCTCGCCCACACCTTCCTTGATTGCCTTCACAGCCGCTTCTCCACCAAGATCAGCAATGCGTGCACCTTGTTTAATAAGTTCTATCTCCTCAGGCGACTTCAGCATGCGCATTTTCATGGTCGGCTGACTGACATCTACGAATTTTGCCTTCGGCAAAGCATCGGAAAACTTTCGATAGCTGTCGAGATGGACGAAGTCAAACTCCACTCCAACCGTCTTCGCATCTCCAATCTGGAAGAAAAATGTGATATTGGTTCAATACGAATAATTAAATAGAACTGTAAAAAATACAAACTTGCTTGAACCTGAAATTTCATCAGTTAATTATCTTTTTTTTTTTTCTAATTTTCAGTTCTCTCTGAATTGTTTTTTCAATTATTTCGCTGGGATACATATATATGTAATCTTTTTTGCACTAAATCGCGGGCATTTGTCTATTAGAGGTATAGGCCAAGTCTGTATAAGAACCAAGTGGCCTGTCAGGCCGGTGCTTATCGTGGTTTAGTAGCATGAGGCGACTGGGAGTATTTCTACTTCCCGCCCCCCCTCCACCCCCCCCCCCAACCCCTGAATGAGATGATGATGCCAGTCCCTCCCTATACTCCGAACCGTTCGATCCGGAGGCCAGCTCACTAACTATGAGGCCACACCTCCGATCCACTATTAGAGGTACACCAACGTGGCTAATTTTGGCCAACAAGTGATTGCGTGACAGACAACGTCAGTGGTTGTCCTTGATAGCCCATAACACAGTGCATATGATCTCTGATACAAACCTGTTGTTGCACAGCATAGTAATAATTGTCTCTTTGCCAGTCCGTATAGACGATGTTATCGCCGAATGTCCGGCGCCATGGCTGACCGTAATCAATACCTACAGAGACAAAGAACATGCGTGTCAAAAGCCCGTATGAACTTCCACTAGCCATTATAAGTATCTAACGCCAAAACATCTGCGTACTTTTCAATATGTCCTATAAATCATCGAGGCCTAATCATCTCTCTATCGCATATCCTGAACAATATATATATCTATATAATGTCGTTGGCGATAATTTATGCAACTGGAAACGGCAGAGTTCCACTGCCTGTATCATAGCATGCACACTTCATTTTTATGAAATTTTTTCCGCGTACTCACAACCGCGGAAGCGTGGATTTTACAGTTTTTCAGTGCACGAGATTCCGAACCATTTTCGAAAGGTGTACAAAACATCCTTACCAGCAGAGACGCTCATTGCCTTATTCGCAGTGACAATAAACGCATAGGGGCGTCCAAAATAACAATACAAGAAGTCACTGAAATAGTGAACGTTGTGATAGGACGTGAATACGCATGCGTCAATTTCATTTGCCTCCATGTGGTGTCGTATCATGTGCAGACGGCGCTGCATTTCCTGGGACGAGAAAGTCGGTTTCACCTGTAATTGGACAACAACGGTAATGAATTGTTTAGTCAAGATTGCCAGCTTGTCCCAGGCGCGCAGAATTTGAGACAAGTGTGGGAGAGACGTTGAAAGCGAACAAAAAGAAAACAGACGTGAAAGTAAAATTCAATCCGCTGTACAAACAGTTTCAGTCTTTTTGCCTGCTGCTGGCTAGAACAGGTTGAGGGGTACGGTAGTGAAAAAGGCGACAAATGTAGACGATTGTAGCTAAGACGCTATGACAGTATAACGTGGTTGTTGTAACTATTCTGTCCTGAATAATGTCACTGTCTCTCGTTCATTTTGGCACACCTAATTGAAGAAACATTATCATGGAAAAGGTATAAACTATAAACGATACGACACAGTGGTTTTCTTGGAAGCTTGCGAAGTAATATATACTATTGTGCCTCCTTATGGACTGTGTACGTGCGTTAAAACGAATATTGTGGCACTATTAAACTACTGGAAGGCTGGGCAGTTTCCAAGTTTTTCTAAATCACAACTCCGCGCAGTTGACCTGGATCATTAAACGCCAAGAGGAAACAACATATCTTGAATATTCATGCACGCTATTTCATTCTCCCCATAACTCCATAAAGTCGTGTCAATTATTGTTTATACTTTTTTCGGGCAATGTTTTTGCAATCAGGTGTGTACAGTATATATTCGGCATGGATCGTTCCATATTTGCTCGGTACAGGATTTAAGGCTGATAAAGCCGAAAGTAATAAGAATCGTTACTTTCAGTGCTTTATGGTAGTTCCTTAACTACCTTTTCGCCATTCTGACATTCCATTGTACGTATTTGTTTGTGATCACTAAGTGCCACTGCCGAGAAACATCGCTGGAGGACTGGTACCCAGGTATGTCGAGAGCTGCGCACGTTCTTGGCTAAATGAAGCATCTAAAAAGTAAAAGGATACAAATGAGAAAACGATTAAAACAAAGACAGAAAAACCGAGCGAGTCTTCTCCTTGGCATCCTTTATTTGGGTAACAGTTGAAATTTTGCCACTGGTTACCATTTTTAGAATTTCAGTTACTCGTTATCGACTCCCTGGGCTTTCTCAAAGTCCTTCGCAGTTACAGCTAATAATAAAAATATTTTTTTTTGTCTATTTTCATCGTACTCTGTCAATTCGGTTTTGCTATTACTGCCACCTTGGCCACGTTGCGTCATTGCAAATTAGACTCAAGCCAGCCGCCCATTATGTTATCGCGAAACTTTAAATTCGAATAGACAGCCTCGAAACACATTTAAGAGTGGTTAGCGAAATTTTAAGTGCTTAAACTTTACCCGTACTTGCTTGTTTTAGAATTCTTGCAAATTAGTCAAGACCCCTCTATACAACAATAAGTTTGCTTCATCGTTTTCAGATGCGCGGAATATTCAAAAATAAAAATAACAAGTAACTGAACCCCGAGGGCTTCGCCGACACCTACGGCTGTCGTTTCGTTTTGTACGTAGATAACACCAAATAACTTGTCAACATTGAGACTCATGATTGGAGAATTAGAGGTAGAGCAAACTTGTGACAAACTTACCTTAATTCGGAAAGCCGACTTTCTCGCAGACGGGCTCAATGAAACAACAATGCAACCGAAATCAGAACGCAGTCCATTTTATTGCTTCGGACAGGACAATAGAGTTTGAGAGACATATCATGAATAAATTAATTTTCCTTCGTTTCAGGGCGGAATTTTTGCATGTTTGCTATTTTCTTTGTATTCCTTGTACAAGAATTTCTTACAGTTCCTAATTACGAACTATTGATCGTTGTTTCGTAAGAATGTATAATGGGGCATTCGTTTACAGTGTAAGAATTTTCATTCCTGGTTTCAGTTTCTAGCGCCTACGTGAATGATGAAGGCACGCTAAATGGAAAGAAGCAGCAAACGTTTTGAAAGAAAACTGTCTAAAACTGCCGTAGGAGAGTGTTCCGAAAACTTAAACGCGGAGTACGGAGTGCGGAGTGCGAAGTGTGAAAAAAATCAATCAATCAATCAATCAATCAAAAAACAAAAATTAAAAAAAAAATAGAAATCAAAAAAAAAACAAAAACAAAAAAAGAATTAAAAGAATAACTAAATACATAAATAAACTAGACATAGAAATTTAAGAAATCAAAATAGTAATTGTTAAAAAATTCACACCGCCTGAAGCGGACTGTTCATATCGCGTATATTTCATTTAGTCCAAATGGTATGTTCAACTTACGATTTTCATAGTTTGCAGTTCACTTTTAGGAAAAAAAAAGAAGTAAGAACAGTCCAGTTTTGACAATGTCTAGAAAAATGTGAGAAATTGCACCTTCGGTTCCCTTGGAAAGCCGTGTTGCCTCGAAACAAACTCAAGTTTTGCTTTCCAAAAATGAACTGCCCGTGTGAATTAACCCTTCAGCCATTCAACAACTTGTCAACTGCGCGTCCTAAAGGCTAGTTCTCGCAATTTGATTGATGAAGTTCAAACTAAAACCTTGCAAAATTTTCAGCGCTAAAAAATAGTAAGATAAAAACATGTAGATTGACAAATAAAGAAACAAATAAATACACAGGTAAAGTTTCACTTTGAGAAAACAAATTATCAAAATAACATATTTTCCCAAAAAAGCCATTTACTACGATTATCTGTTGAGTAAGGCGGGACGAAAGTTTGGTCACCAACTTTTAACTTTTAAAAATCGTGTTGTTGTCACGAGCAACTGGCTCCGTATCCATTGACAACTTGTCGGCCTTTGACGTCCTTTGCAGCAAAGCGCGCGAAATTGTAGGCGACGCGACAGACGACGCATGGCTGTTGATATTGTTACCAACGGAAACGAGATAAGTTGCCCGTGACAACACCATAATTTTAAGACCAAAACTTCGTAACCATACTTCCCTCCTGCCTTACTCAACTAATAATCGTAGTAACTGCACAGCGCCGCTTGTCTCGCTAATTCCACGTGCAACTGCGGCCTTCTTTTTTTTCGGTTGGAATTTAATATCTTCTCCGGTAGAAAATTACTGATTTTAATTTGGAAATAAAGTGAGGTTGGTACACACTTCTTGAAGACTTTTAACTCAAAACAAAGGAAAAATATCCTAAAAGATGCTATTCACGCCCTGAAAATGATTTGGGTCTGAAAATAATTGAAACATGGGGAACTTAGAATAAGTTATGCCTCTTCCAGACGTTCAGTTAGTTGGGGCGCAGCGCGAAAAACAGCGAGGGAAACAATAGGGGACAAGCGCGGCGAGAGAAAGCGCTTTTCCCCTATGTTTTCGCTCGCCGTTTTTTTCGCTGTGCCCCAACTAACTGAACGCCTGGAAGAGGCTAATTTAATATTCCTAAACGTGAACGTGAGTTGAATATACCATTTGGACTGAATGAAATATACGCGATCTGAACAGTCCACTTCAGGCGGTGTGAATTTTTTAATAACCATTATTTTTAGTTCTTAACCTTCTATTTCTAGTTAATTTATGTATTTAATTACTCTTTTAATTTTTTTTTTTTTTTTTGGTTTTAATTTTTGTTTTTCAATTTTTGTTTTGTTTTGTGTGTGTGTGTTTGTTTGTTTGTTTGTTTGTTTGTTTGTTTTTCACACTCCGCACTCCGCGTTTTCGGAACAGCCGCCGTACGTCTATGTCGCTGGCAGGATTTTGCGCGAGTACTCTATTCCGCAGTTCAGCCGGGTCGAGTTAGCAATTCTCTTCGTACTCTTCGCTCGGATTTTGAAAAGTAAAGGGATAAAATATAAGGAAATAAAATAGCAGCTGAGTTCTCTCTTTTGTATCTTTCATTTGTTTATCAATCTGGTTACCGGTTACTAATTTCAGAATTTCATTTATTGGTCACCCAATGTATGAAAAACATATCTACTACCCAAAACACCTACAATCCCTGTATCAAAGTACTTTTTAACTATTGCCTAATTCGTCAACCGCTATATAAACAAAAGGCAGCCATGGCATATATGACAGTGGAACCTCGATTTTAACGAACTTCTGTGTAACGAAGTCCTCAGTATAACAAACGATATTTTCGCCCGGGTAATAGTAAACTATATGGAAAAGAACCCCGATATAACGAAACCTCGTTGTAGCGAACTTCGTTAATATATAAACGAAGTATAACAAACTAAATAAACTGCAAAGCCGTGAACTAAGATCCTGCTTGATTGAACGTTGGATCTCACAGGAGACCTAATCAGGCAAACTTGTCAAGTAAAACGATGAGAAGTCAAAGACTACTGCGAGGCTGACACGGCCGGACCATAGTATGTAGGTGGAAAGTAATGGGCACTGGTGGAACTGCCTGATGCATGCACAAATAACATATTTCAGCCAGATAAACGTGGTCTAAGAAAAATTGTCTCTTCAGCGATGCTGTGTCAGACCCCGTCTGCACTACGCCAAAGAAATTTGAAAAGGGAGTTTTCACTCTGAAAACGCATCAAATGTTCTGCGTCCACACTACGCCGGAGAAATTTTGGATTTGTGTTTTAGGAGATGTCGGTCAGGGAAATCACTTGATTAACATGACGCCATCTGGCGTTTTCAAAAAGTTCCATTCTCAAAACGCTCCATTTTCAAAATGTTTTCGTCCGCAAGGAGATGAAAGCCGACGTTTTCAAATTCCTCCAGTTTTAAAGAGCGTTTCCGAAAAGCCCCGTTTTCATGACGGATTAGCTGCGTTTTCAACTTTGTCCAGGTAGTGCGGACGCTGCCTCAGTGAATGGTAGCCATCGCTCCCGGCAGGGGTATTTTGTAGAACGCCGAACGCCGAACGCCAAATGTACAGTTTGCTTGCGGTGTAGTAGTTTCACCCATGTTTGTTTGCGGTTGGCTTTAGTTTGTTAAGGACAGCATTATATTGCATATGGCCCTGTCCAACAAATAAAAGGTAACCGCAAGCAAATATATATAAGTGAAACTAACCGCAACTGAGCAAACAGTGCATACGAGATTCGGCGTTCGGCTTTCAGCGTTCTGCAAATTACCCATGCCGCATCGCTCCTGGGGGTAGCTTTAATTCACAGCCACCTAAACATAACTAAACGCCGTTCTCACAGAACTTCTATAAATGAAAACGAGTAAATGTAAATGTAACGAGTCCTTGTTCCGCAAGTAACGCATGACATATGGAATATTTTCTTGACGTTTAATTGAATATGATCAATTCATTTCCGCGCGCTAAAAAAAGGAAAAGCGATGTGAAATGATTGCAAGCGGCCCCTGAGCTATTTTTCTCGCTCATGCACAGGCCGCCTAAGCTCAAGCTGTGAGCGCTGATCATCTTGGGAACAGCGGTCATGGCAAACATACAAGTTTTTCGGTTTTAGGAGGTAGAAATACTGGAAAGCTCTTAGTGAAAATGCGCCAGCTTACTTGCACAGGATATTGCTTGTTGCACTGTCTGCTGATTCAAGGCGATTTCAGCGAGTTATTCGCCGCTATATATCTAGGTTTCCAGAGTGCAACTGGCTAAAATCATTTCAAATCAGCAGAAAAAGCGAAAAGACAACAAGCAATAAAGTAACATGAGGCATTTTTGCTAAGAGTTTTCTGATATTTCTACCTTTTATAATATAAAAATGAAAATTCTCCCCTGATGAATCTAGACTACCAAAGAAGTGTAACAAACTAAATCAGTAAACTGCAAAAGTGCAAACTGTTGGATCCAACTGCAAACTGTTGGATCTCACAGCAGATCGAATCAGCCAAACTTGAGAAGTAAAACGATGAGAAGTCAAAGACTATTGTAAGGCTCATACAATGGAGCCTTTGAAAACGTTGGCGTCACGATAATGGTTTTCCTCAAACACAGATTTAAAAAAAAGGACCGGTGACTTTTGCATTTTCAAATTTCTCTTGCGTAGTGTGGACGCAAAACATTTAATGCATTTTCAGAGTGAAAAACCACCATTTTCAAATTCCTTTGGCGTAGTGTGAACGGGGTCTGACACAGCATCGCTAAAGAGACAGAATCTCTACTGCTCTAGCGTTTTTGATGATATAGACGTCTTCTCATTGACGATTTATTCTCCTGATAATATTGCACGTTTATATGGCTGAAATATTTTATTTATGCCATGCATCAGGCAGTTCTAACGGTGCACATCCGCACGAAAAGGAAAAGCCGGCGTTTTCAAATTCCTCCAGTTTTTTAAGGCGTTTTCGGAAAGCTCTGTTTTCACGACGAATTAGTGTAGACGGTACGCCTAACCCTAAAAATAAAGCTGCATGCGTTTTCAGATTTCTCCGGCGTAGTGTGTTCGCTGCTTCAGTGAACGGTAGCTATCGCTCCTGGGAGTAGCTTTAACTCACAGCTATCCACAGCCACCGGTTACACATAGCTAAACATCGTTCTCACAGAACGCCGTGCGCTGTGCATCCAACAGAGTCAAGAAACTTAGATGTTTTCAGCCTGAAGGAAAGGCAGCGTTTCCTCAATTTTGAAAGTTCAGGAAAGCTTAGAAGCTGTGTTTTGCACACTAGTATTAAATAGTATAAATGTGACAAAAGATTTAGAATCGACGCAGCCCCATCATTTAAGTGGTTTTGATGGTATATTTTTGACGGGTGGCAAGCGGGCCTGAAATTGGCAAACAAAAATTCCTATATAAGGAAAATTTAAATCGCGCTTAGCGAGCCACGCAGAGAAAACATGGAAACATAACGTCGAGAGAAACCGTTCTTAGCTCACCCAGTTCAAAATCAAAAGGGTCCTACCGAATCAAAATCGAATCCCTTGAGAATCAAAATCGAAAAGCTGATCCTTACGCCAGGAAGAGGAGATGAAGACAGAAATAAAACCAAAAATAGGTTACGAAATATATTTTTCCTCCATTTCCATCGCACTCTTTCTTTCGGTTTTGTTATTATTGCCACCCTGATGGCAAATGCGACCCAAGCCAGCCGCCCATGTGTATTATGTTACCACGAAACCTCGAACAGATAGCCTCGAAACGCATTTAAAGGGTGACTAAAGGGTGACTAAATTTTAAACCGTTAACCTTAACCCGTACAGTGCTCGTTGTAGAATTCCTTACAAATTAGTTAAGACCCCTCCATACAACTATATATTCGCTTCATCGTTTTCAGATGCGTGGAACATTGAAGAATAAAAATAACCAGTGACTGAACCCCAAGGGCTCAGCCGACGTTTTCGGCTTTCGTTTCGTTTTGTATATAACATTATATAATTTGTCAACACTGAGACTCATGTTTCGAGAATTGGAAATAAAGCAAGCTCGTGACAAACTTACCTTGATTCGGAAAGCCGACTTCCTCGCAGACGGGCTCAATGAAACAACAATGCGACCGAAATAACGCCACCACTATAATGCTTCAGATATGACAATCGAGTTTGAGAGACATATTTTAATGTCATGTAGGAATAACTTGTTTTTCTTGTTTTGCTCAAATATTCACAAAGCAAAAGTTTCGGCGAGGGGCGGAGCAAGGTATTGTAATGGCATCAAGCCCAAGTAATTCAGTATCGTCTCGGTATTGAGTTACACTGCTTTAAGGGTCGAAAAATCGATTTTCTTCTAACTTTGCCTGAGAGCTGCCCTAGAGCTATCTATCTTGGTACAGTAAAACATTGAACCACAGTAGGTTTAGTATGTGACCAGTGGCGGATCCAAACCTTGAGCTAAGGGGAGAGGGGGAGGGGGGCGGTTTCGGTTTCGCTTGCCCTGCGGGCTTTACTTCCTTCTGTAATAAGTCTTTCTTCCGCAAATACTCCTTTTATGACATATGGAATATTCCCGTGACCTTCTATTTGCGATAATGAAAAGAAAAGCGACGTGTAAAGAGATTGAAAACGGCCCGTGAGAGGTCGATAATTTTTTCGCTCACGCAGAGGCTGCTCAAGCTCAAGTGTGAGCGATGATCATCTTGCGTAAAAGTGGTTATGGTATAGAACTGCTGGAAAGCTCTTAATAAAAATGCTTTATCTTACTTCCGCAGTATATTGCTTGTTTTTTATTCGCTTGCCTGCTCAAGGCGATTTCAGCGAGTTATCGCTATGTATCAAGGGTTTCCGGAACGTAACTCGCTAAAATCGTTTAAAACCAGCAAGAAAAGCGAATGGACAACAAGCAATACACTGTGGAATTGGAATTACAATAAAGCATTTTTGCCAAGAGTTTTCTAGTATTTCTACATTTTAAAACCGATCGTAAATATTCCCATTTACATGACGATTGACCTCGTCGAGCTCGAGCAGCCTGTCACTCGCAAAACCGGATGTTTTTGGGGCGAGTACACACAGAATCCGGAAACCGCACGTGTATAATCTCTGGCATCCGTCGTAAGCCTGTATCCTACGAGTTTTGGCACAGTCTGGAAATAGAGTCTGATTGTTGTCTTTAGGCGATAATCCGGAAAAACACTCCTTCAGTTTCGTGCGGATAAATTGCGTAAAAGAATTTATGAAAGAATTATGAAATTTTGCATAACAGCCTCCGCTCCAAAAGTGTGTCGGAGTTAAAGTCTAAGTACATCGCCGAACTTTGAATTATGATAACTTTTTAAGAAAGCTGATCTCTGAGCAGATTCTCTTGCACATCTGCTGAATGTCCGGTAGACAGTAATTACTTTGTGCGGGCAAAAATCCGGATCGGGTTTGCCTCCGTTATGAATAAACATCATTCCGCTTGCAGCTACATTTAGACTTCACCAATCGCAGCTCATTACTTCAAAACATGTCAAAATTATCCTTGGTTGTATAAGCTTTACATTGATATAAAGGTTTGAGCGCTTTCTTAAAATTACGTATCTGCGAGAACGGTTTTACGCCACGTCACATAAACCTAACGTTGTAGATAGAATACTAGCCTTTGTGAAACTGACCTTTGACGTCACACTGAACTGTTTACTAAGATCCTCTTTTTCCTGGGTCTCCGAGTCCAATAGAAGATTGCATACAATATTGACGAGAGGAGAAAGTTTATCCCACAGTCCAAAACTGAGCATTGGTTTTTTTTGAAAAAACCCTTGACGACGGCTATAATAATCACAGGCAGGAGCCCATTACCTCCTGTCACAGGAACGTTTTAAAACGAAAATTAAATTGAGACTCTCACAAGCCGTCGCGAAATAAACTAAATTTGAGATGGCGAAAGTTGTGAATTTTGCTAAAATTCTGCGAGACGCATTACTTTTTGAAGGGTGTTTCATTCTGGCACCACCCCCGCCGCGAGACTTAGAAATTTCCAAGAGACCCTATTAGCGATCACTAGCAAGCTAACTAAAGACACTTACCATCACCACAGAAGTTCACAAAACCCAGTTGCACACTGCAAAGACCGGTTTCTACACGAAACAAATGCACGCACGCACCGAGGTGCTGTCGAATAACGCCGCATTTACAGTGTTTACATTTTCACGACGCCGCGTGAGTTACACAATAACACGTGATATGCGAGCTTAACAGGGAACTAAAAATAGTCTCTTTTGTTTTGTTCGAAGAGGTTGAGTGATATGGATTAGATGTACGGGCCGCAAAAGATCCCGGAAAATGGTCTCGGACCGGAAATGATCCCCATATTTGACCGCAAGTGATCCCGACCAAAAATTAAGGAATGGCATGGATTCATATCAGAGGAAGGTGGAAACACATAAAACTGAACACACCAAAAACATGTTTTATCATTTTGCAAGAAATACTCCAGAGTTGTTTTTTTGTTCTTTAAGGGTGTTGCACGTTGACGTAGACACACATAAATTTAACAACCAAAAAAACTTCCGACAACAGCGAATCACCAAAGTTAGGGCTTTCCACAAGTTGCTCAAGATTTCCCATAAAGTTGCCCGCAATTTCTCTAAAAGTTGCTCAAAAGTTGCTCAAAAAAAGTCAGAAGTTGCTTTCTGTAACAAAAGTTGTTCAAAAAAACAAAAAGAAAATTTTGTTGCTCTCTTTCATTTGGTCTGATGCAAAAGTACAACAAAAGTAAGATTCCCCAGCATTTTTGTGCAATTTTGTGGCGTAACCAGCGTTGCTAAATAACTTTAATTTTCCCTCAGTTAAATCCAAAACAAATGTATGAGTAAAGACTGCGCATCAATATTTATATTAATCTTGTAAAAATTTCTTCACCTGAAGCACTCGAGTCAGTCTAGTGTGAATCTTCGTCGCCATTTTGAATTTAAAAAAAAAAAAAAACCGGTGACCTAACGGCCCGGCCTTTACACTGATGATCTGCTCCAGGGGGCGGGGCGGGGGGGGGGGGATTTCGCTTCCTTTTCACGGGAAATTAATAAATTGTCTACTAAAACATTGTGAAATATGGAAGCAAGGCCAATCTAAGCGCTAAAAGCTGCTCTGATTTCTCAGAAATGATAGAAAACTAAAGATTGTTCAGAATGCAAAAAGTTGCTCGAAACGAAAAAAGTTGCTCGAAATACACGAAGTTGCCAAAAAGTTGCCGAAAGCCCTAACCAAAGTTGGCATGGATAATAACAAGAGAAAATGAGGGGACCTCATTTTCTCTTGATAATAAAAGTGGAAAATGCAGGACTTGCATTGGATATCACCAGCTGCCACAAAATTGCGCTCTGACCTTGTAAATTATCTCCGAAGTATTCCAGCCATCCCGTAAAGGACCAATTTTCAGCCTCGAATTTATCAATCTTGGAGCATGGGACACTTATCTGCGAAGAATGACTGGGGAGTGGAGTGACTGGATTGATTTCTTTGTTAACATACTCGAAATCCCGACCGGGCGATAGTATCAAGCTTAGGAGAAACAGAATTGAATATCATCTATCCGGGCTGATAGGATAAAATCGAGATAGAAAAATATATTGCTGCCAAGTTGAATGGCGAAAGGGAATTTCAACAGAAGTTGAAATTCTTTCTCACCAGTTAAGGCATGTCTCTTAGTAATTTGTTGCGAGTTGTTGTTGTTGTTTTTTCTGTAAGTAAGTTATAACCCTTTTCACGGTTAATTTTTCTGATTTGCATTACAATGTAATCCAACGTGGATGCGAGGCAATTCCGGGCTAAGCCTACAAAATAGCCCGAAATTGCCTCGCATACATGTTAGATTTTAATATAATGCAAATGAGCAAAGGTAACCTTGAATCGTGTATTATAACGTAAGTTTTTTCATGTATTGTAAGTGATGTTTGTAAGCTATTAAAAGCATTAAAAAAAATTCAATATATCGGAGCCCTAAAGAAATAACGTTTCATCTTACGGTGGCCATAATGGTGCCCCTCAGCTCCGAGGACCACAAAAATGGCCATACAAAGCTCTAGGTATAAATTTGATTGACGTTGGCACTGTTTTATTCAAAACATTATTCAAATTTGACGCAACTGACGATGAGAGAAGTTACTGTCGAAACATGTTCTTATAAACTTTAAAAAGACATAGCCAAACAACGAGGGCTTGTTTCTTGCTTGGGGAGACAGATGTGACCAGACGTTAGGACTCGGGGCAGTCTGGGCACGATCTGGAATCTTCTTCCTTCTTCCGGCATTTGCTGTTATGAAATTGTCGTGAGAACATGGCGAGTAGGTAACAGCGCATTTTCTAATGGGAAAAGTGGTATATTTCCGCGTGGAATTTCAGGATGACAAGACAACGTTCTTCCCCGGTGAAATTATCAAGGGTACTGTTAGAGTCATGGTTAATAAGGAGTTAAAACTTCGTGGCATTCGAGTGGAGTTTCATGGAGAAGCCAATGTCTTCTTGTCAGGAGGAGACCAGCGGAGAAAGCGACCTGCAAACAGTGAAGTGTATATTGATCTCGTAGCAACGTTATTTGGAAAAGGTTAGTGAAATTATGATACTATGAAATTATGATATTGGCTATGATGAAAGTTTCGGCAATATTGCTTTTTGAAGGTGAATGTCCATTAAACCATGGAGCTTATTATGTAAATATTAAAATTGACTACATGAATCAGCAATGACTGATAGCGAAATAAAAGGGTGCTAATAACTTTGATCAGCAGGACTCGTGGGCAGAAGGCAATTTCACCCAAAGCTACCTTTTTCCTATCGAAAATCTGAAGATTTGGTGGAATTTACAAAAAATGTGCATGTTCAAACACAGTCGGCCCAGACGTTGAATACGATTAATACGTACCATTATGCTGTTGGCGATTGCGTTACAATTTTAGCCGTCTATAAGACAATGTATGAGAATGTTTCGAAAATTACTCTAAATGCTAGGTGTAGAAAATAATTTGAATAAAATGGCTTACCTTATGTTTGCATTGCGTTATTTTGATGTCTCTGGGTTCCTGGAGGTGGTTTAGAGCCACTTAGGCGAGTTTTACTTTCTGGCGTTTTGCTTCTCCTAAAGAGAAATGAAAGGCGGGCGACCCACTGGCTCGACGGCCCGCACTCAAAGCTCTGTAAATTCCACAAAAATGGTCTAATCTCGTCAAAATTGCCTCATGGCAGCCGTCGATAACTCTTCTTCCCATTCGCTTTCTCCCAAGGTTCCAAAGTTTATCTTAACCACCCGAGAATGGCTGGTTTTTCAGCTCTTGCTTTCCATTTCTGATCACTTTTGATCCATAACCGATTTTCTTATATGGCAAGCTCCGCGATCAGGCAAGATGAATCAAATCCTGTGCTGTGATTGGCTATCCGAGCGAGCAAGATGGAGCTATCTTGCCCGCACGGGTCTACCCGCCGTGTCCCGCAAGAAAAATTTCCCCGAAAGCCATATAATAAATCCTTTATTGACCAAGCTTGTTCGGTCAAGATGGCTGGATATTGGCCTCATTCTTTTCTTGCGAGTTTATGGACCTTGACTCCATCTTGGTCCATAAATTCGCAAAAAAAGAACTTGGCCAATGTCCAGCCATCTTGACCTCACACTTGGTCAATAACTCATATATCTTGGCTGCAGGATTTGAATTTCTAGCTTAACGACCTCACCATCATGACAAACTCGCCTCCAACCATTGAGAGGGACGGGGCATTTTTTGATCATGCAAATTGTACCGTGTTGCAGTGTATAACTGACATAAGCGCCTAAAAGCACTGTTAACTGCAATAATACAAGGAGCAAACAATGTTCAGCTGAATTTAGTGCCTAAAAGTACTGTTAACTGCAGCGGCAGCTGGCAACGAGTAACTGACCAATACCCTGTGCCTCTCAACGGTTGGAGGCGAGTTTGTCATGATGGCAAGGTCGTTAAGCTAGAAATTCAAATCCTGTGCCCAAGATAATCAGTTATGGATCGAAAGGGAGCAGAAATGGAAAGCAAGAGCTGGAAAACCAGCCATTCTTGGGCAGTTAAGATAAAGTTTGGAACCTTGGGAGAAAGTGAATGGGAAGAAGAGTTATTGCCGGCTGCCATGAGGCAATTTTGACGAGATTAGACCATTTTTGTGGAATTTACGGAGCTTTGAGAGCAGGCCGTTGGGCCAGTGGGTCGCCCACCTTTCATTTCTTTTTAGGGGAAGCAAACCGCTAGAAAGTAAAACTCGCCTAAATGACTCTAAACCACCTCCAGGAACCCAAAGACATCAAAATAACACAATGCAAACATAAGGTAAGCCATTTTATTCAAATTATTTTCTACACGTAGCATTTAGAGTAATTTTCGAAGCATTCTCATACATTGTCTTATAGAGAGCTACAATTGTAACGCAATCGCCAACAGCATAATGTCATGTATTAATCGTATTCAATGTCTGGGCCTCCTGTGGTTCAAATTCCATGCTTCCTGAACACTGGGAAATTGTTGATGTCTGCGAAATGTTGAAATTGTATTGATTCTGAAACCCTCTTCTTGACTAGTACCCGCCTACAGCAAATAAATATTAAATATCTGCCTGTTTCAAATCCTAGTGACATCCCCAGACCTCTCAAGTTGATTTGTTGCCAAAGAATGAGACAATGTAAAGGCCCGTGGGTTGTGACATAGCTGGGGTTACCTTCCTAGGGGGTCTGGGGGCATGCCCCCCCCCCCCCCAGAACAATTCATATCCAAAAAGATAGTTAATATTAATATTTAGGTACTTGACTAAAGTAGCAAGGAACCTTTAATGCGTGAGAAATAATAGTTTCACGGTGAGAGTGTAGGATTGAATTGGTTTGCGTGAGTCTCGCTCAATGCATGAGACTTGAGAGCTCTGCATCCCTTCTCTTATGTGCGTACATGACCATATGTAATAGAATAATTTTGTCGGTTTGCTAGTGTTTAATTCTACTTGTTTAGTAGTGCAAATACTTGTATCTGATTGGCTGAGGAGTTTCCAAGGAACGTTTTACAAAAATGTTGCTGGATAATTCAATTTCAGAGAACATTGAGTGGATTGCATTCAGAGGACATTGTCAGTATAACACAATCTAAAACCTCAGAATTGTTAAATCAGCTGTCAAGCACATATACAAAGTTGCAAGTTTCAAAATTATGATAGTTCATTCTGCGCACAAGGTGTGACATTATACTACTTAATGTCAAACTACATGTACTGTTTGTTGAGAAAGGGAATCACTAGGCATTATTCATCATCAAATTATTTGGAGGAAAGTAGCATTAGAATTATTCTAGAATTCTTCGTAAAATACTGTAGTTATCTTGTAATCATAAATAAATCTTAATGTTAATTATTATTATTATTAATATTATTATAATAATTGTTATCGTTATTGTTATTGTTATTATTATTTAGCTCTTATTAACCGAGCAGGAGGTCTGTATGGGAGAATCTTGACGGAGGTTGTGAGTACAGACCGAACGCAGTGAGATCTGTACACACGACCGAGGTCAAGATTCTCCCATACAGACCGACTTAGCTCGGTTAATAAGATGTTTATTATATGGCAAAGAAGAAAACTTTAATTCGTTTAATGTAACTGGTTTGCTGACATTTTGCTTGCAAACGGAGATGAGCTTAACTTAAACCTGCTGAAATTTGCTCGTCCCCTTTACATTTTTTTTTGTCATCAGGCTTTTTGGCACTTCCATAAATGATTGAGAAGAAAATAAAAGAAAACGGTGAACATTTTTGTATTTGAGTTTGCTACTTTTTCAATGCAAAATGAAACTGGTCTAGATGCCGGTCTAGATGGGAAAATCTAGACCGCGGTCAATATCGATTTCAGCCAATCAAATTTGTGAATTCGGTAGTTCCCAGTCCTTGTGAGACACAGCCATATAATAAATGTAGGTATTATGTTGCCTGGGTTTGTAGCCAATATAATGCATGCTTTGATTGGCTGATTTAGGGCATTATTCTTCCGTAATTATTCTTCCTTAATGCCCACAGGCTGATTATGGGCCTGCAAAACCAAAGCAAAAAGCCATATAATGAACAACTTATTAACCTTGAACATTTGGTTTTTACAGGAAAATCTCACACCTCAGCCTTGCTGTATTGACCTCACTATTGCTTGGTCAATACGGCAAGGTCTTGGTTCGAGATTTTCCCATGAAGACCTCACTCTCACTCAGTTAATAAGAAGTTAGTCACTGTCTTCTAATATTAATGTATGGCTAGAGTATTTTTACAATGTTCCTTTCACCTTTCAGCCCCTGATGAAGCTGGTGAAAATCCAGTGCTAGCACCTGGAGATGAATACACTCTCCCATTTCAGTTTCACATTCCAAGTGAAAATTTGCCCTCATCAGTGGAAGGGAACTTTGGTCATGTGCGATATTGGCTTAGGGCATTTATTGACCGTCCCTGGAGGTTTGACATTTCTACAAAGGCTTTTTTCACAGTTATTGAACATGTGGATATAAATGTAGCACCAGGACTATTGGTGAGTATAAGAGTTTGCATTTATTTAAATATACATGTACTTACATGTAATATAGTTTTTAACTATTGTGGGAGGCACGGTGGCCACATGGTTAACTAGTGCGCTTGACTCTGCATTGAGCAGTCTGGACTCGAGCCTGAGTGGCTGGAGATATTTTGACGCGTTCTAGACACGACGCATTTACTGTCATAGTGCCTGTCCACCCAGGAGTATAAATGGGTCCTGGCAAATTTAATGCTAGGGTTATTACACTGCAATGGACTAGCATCCCATCCAGGTGGGAGCAGAAATAGTCCTAGTCACTTCATTCAACAGAAACCAGAGATAAGCACTGACCTACATACACAACTTACTTTATTTTATCTCAGATTTACAGAGTACATCCATAACTCAATACACACACGCAAAGCATGAACCAATTCTTTATTTTACTTGGTCACACATTTAGCCACGTGTATGGTAATGGTGCGTCCCATAGACTTGATGAGCAGAGTCTACAGGACATACCAGCTACATAGTTTACAGGTGTGCCAAGAAAACAAAATAACAATTGAATGTAAAAATGACTGTACAATTGGGAATAAATATTGAATTAACTTTTTAACTCCAAGTTTTGCATGCAAAATACTTAAAATAGTGAAGACCATAAGAAGTGGAAACAGGTTAACTTATTTTACACAATGAAAAAATATATGAGTTCCTCTAAGAGACTAGATGTTTGATATTGACATAATTTAATTGTCAAAATTTCTCAATTTTTCATTCTCAATCAGCATCCCTGCCAAGTTGAACAAGAAGAACAATATGGATGGGCTTGCTTCTCTGGTCCACTCAGTGTGACCGTTCAAACAGACAGGGGTGGTTACTGTCCAGGAGAAGACATCGCAGTCTCAGCATTTATCAATAACCAATCAAGTAGCAGGATTTGCAGTGTGGAGATCATTTTTTTTCAAATCTCAGTCTATACAATTAAAGGTGGTAAGTGCAAGATTTTTAAGACTGTCAAGTGATACTCAGTGGCTCTTGAGAAATAATAAATATGTACATGCAAATTTTTAGAAAAAAGTAGTTTACCTCGGAATCTACATAAAGTCAAGTGAACGTGTGTATACTGAAAGTATAAATTAAGGTACATGCAAAAAAAACTTTCTTTTTTTTTTTTTTCAGGTAAACGAAATAAACGTAGGGTAGAAAAAGTAGCTTCAGTGAAAAGAGATGAGATTCAAGGAATAGGAGATCACCACATGGAGATGGTACCACTTCCAATCCCCTCGCTACCGCCAACAATGACAAGTTGTAGCTGTATAAAGATATCCTACGAATTGAAGGTATTACACTTGTATAGTTACAACTTTGATTCATTCTTATTTGTTTTCAATATTTGTCCATGCAATGGTCAGATCATGGACAAAATCACACCCAGTATTTAGACCACAATAAACAGCGAGGATGATACATGTACTGTAAGGCTTACTACTAGTGTGATGTAAATGTACATTGCACAAATTGTATATGTGTGTGTATATGTACATTTATACCTGTACTTCACAGTACAAAAATAAGTGTATGTTGCCAAGAATTATATATCCAGTGAATGTTCTTGTATCCTACAGTGAAGAAACAAGTCTAGGCAGTGATTGCATTGAATTCATCTGCAGCATGTTTGTTGGACTTATACAGTTGAACCTATATAAAGCAGCCTCCCTCAGGGACGAGACAACTGGCCACTCAATAGAGGTGGCTGTTTAATAGGGGTTCACCCAAAAATGTTGGGTGTGGTCCAGTTTTCAGTTTATCAAAATTTATATAAGTACATGTACAAACAAATGCATGTGGAGAAAAAGTAGAACGATGATTATAATGCAGTCCATGACTTAACAATTACATGACTGTACAGACATAACATGTCTGCCGTCAACCCAACACTAGCTCGTCAATGCTGTACAAACAAACTAAAATGCTTCTGACTTTGTTTTGTGATTGTTTTAATAAATACTGCTGAAAATGTGTTTTTACAGTATTACACATTGTCATTCCTTAACCTTCATCTGGCTAAAAACGTCCAACTTCAAATCTTCCTGGCAGTTCAGTAGAGGTATAAAACAAAAAAATCACCCTTGGGACGGCAAGAAGCTGGCCACGGCCGCTTAATAGATGTGGCCATTGAATAGAGGTTTTTATTACAATGTATAGCTCACAATTTTTCCAGGACTTTGACCACTGGCCGCCAAATAAATGTTGGCCACTTAATAGAGGTTCGACTGTATCTATAGTCAGATGCAGTGTAATTATGCAGAAATTGTTCAGTTGAACGACTGGAGTCTAAACAAAAATCATAAAAGGGTCTTTTATACATTAATTATTATTTTATTATGTTGGAGATGTAAACTCACAAATCGTTTTAAAGCAATCGGAGTAAGTTAGTTATACTGAAATGCTTTTATCAAACGAATGCCCATTCATTACACAATGTTATTAAACTTGATTATCTTCATGATGCAACAGTATGACCTGTTAAAACACCCTTATTTATGTTAGACATATAGATCTGTATTAATTTTTATAACTCAAAAACATTTACTAGGTGAACTCGCCATGTCCGTTTTAAATTTTGAACAATCATTTGCCTTCCTGTGAACAGGCTCCCTAATGGGATGTTGGGTGGAAAAGAACGCAAGTGGAAGAGGCGAGCATGATCTAGGCAGGAAGAACTCACAGATGACTTACCCAACTTGCTTGGCTTTCTGTTATTTCTGGTTTTTTCCCCTCCACTTCCTTACTTACTTTTTTCACCCTATAACCTGCTAGGACTGAGTTGTTCACTGGGAGTGGTTTGCCATTTACTTGTTAAAATACATGTATGCCCTTTTTAGGTTGAAGAAAGCTTTGAAAAATGATGTTGTCTCTGGACCTCTTTGTGTTTTACAGATGTACTAACAGGGATACTTTGATCTTTTTAGTACATTGTTGAGAAGCCTGTTACAGGATTTCTTTTAAAGAATACGATGCCTTAAGGGGGGCAAGTAACTAAGCATATTTTTTATCACCGCAGTTTGTTGTTCACATTGGTGGTTGGAACTCCAAGGACCTCACCCTTACAATCCCAATAACAATTGGCTCGGTACCGTATCAGCCCCTGTTGCTACCTTCACCAGTGGAGCCGTCAGCCCCGCCTCTCTGCTCTCCACCCTATAGTGACGACATTCAGCCACATCCTGGTGTGGGTAAGTTATAAAGTTGTTGGTGAAAATTTTCTGTTTCAAACTTAACAGCTGTTGTTTATGACACAAATTAATTATGCGCTTGCTTTAGTGTTGTGCTTGTGGTAATTGGTTTAGGAAACTTAGAGGACATCTGGTGTAAAATTGGCCAGTCAGAGTAGAGATTGTGTATTTTCAGCCATTGAGATGTAAGACAAAAGTATTTGCTATACTTTGCAAGTCATTGTTTTCTGACTTCCATCGTGTATTCTTAATCAACAACTCTTATAGGGTCTCAATCATTTATTGTTAACAATTATTTGCTAGTAGAACACGATCAGGCACATGCTGTCTTGAAAAGGACTTGCAGTCCATGTTAAAAATTATTTTGACTTATTTCACTTTAAGCCTTTGGGTCTACTCTGGGTTAACGAAGTGTGGTTGGTAACTCTTTTCATTTGTGTTGTTTTAGTTCTTCCATCATACGCAGAGTGTGTTTATGGAGGAGCTGCCATACATAACGAGAATGATTCAGGTGACATGATGGGTGACTCCACCTTCACTCCAATGTACCCGTTTGTCAATCATTACCAGATCCCCTCTGCCACAAGCCAAGAACCGCAGGCCTCGACCAGTAAAGTGGCTCTGCCTTAAGTCAGCTCTGGTGTGATTTATTTTATTGCTAAGGTTTATATGCTTGTAGAGTTAGTAATTGTGTACATAGCTGCCTTTTTAGAGAGCTCTTAGGCTGATTAGAAATTTGATGCTTCTGTTTTTCTGATATCGAGCTGAGCTTCATGTAGTCACTTTTCAAGGGACTAGTTATCAAATTCAAAATTGTTCCAGGCTTTTGTTCAAAGAAAATGAACGCTGCACATACATCTTGTATGTTGATTTTTACCTAAAAGAAAACAAGCGGAGAAAACTTCATATTATTAGCAGTGATTGACAAATCATTTGACATTAGTTGGGTCAGATTGTGAAATTTAGTAGGAAGAGGACCATTGTTTGTAGTTGATGTACATTTTTTGTGAATCAAAGCAAATTATTTTACAACCACATTAATCTTTCAAACCTCGTTGCATGTGTCCTTTAACCTTACATTCGTGGAGAGATCAAACGTTAATTTCTCCCAACAATACCAATAAATAATCAAGTAGACAGGTAATGGGAATGAAAGAAATATTGTCAGCTTTAGATGCTGCGTTTTGCCTTAAGGATTCGCTCGGTATGCAATACTTAATAATAATAAATAATAATAATAATAATAATAATAATAATAATAATAATAATAATAATCGAATATTTCCTCAGGATAACCCTTCAGTACAAAGTACTGTTATCAACGGGGTCCTGCTAAGAATTAAAAACTAATAAACAAGAATTATTAAGATATATAAAATAAGATACATAGTAAAAACCGTTAAAAATACAATGGAAATTACAAGTAATAATCGTCTAAGGCTTTCCTAAATAAAACTCTACAATTAATGTTTCTTAAACTTAAAGGCAATAAATTAAAAATCGAGGCACCTAAAAAGTAAAAGCTACGGCGCGCAAAATCCAGTCTGACTTTTGGTAGTTTTGCAGTTTTCCCATTGTTTCTAGTGTTTAAAGCGTTATGATGTAATCGGTGAAAATAGTCTTTAAATGGAAAGCATGCAGTTCCATTAAGGCAATCAAATACAAAGCAGCACGTTCTTTTTTTAAAAAAAAGTTCCCAACAGTTAAAAATCGAAGATCACAGTTCTGCGAACTGCATTTTGGGGAAATGATTTCGAGGCTTCGGGTCTCAATGGAGCGGATCGTGCGTTTGCGGGACTCTGACCATCCAAGACTAGTATACCCGCAATACGTAAATATATTGGCATAATCATCGATTGGCACACGGAATTGATTACCAAATAGAAGATGAAGCTCTATGTTCTCTAAGAAAATAATGCGCGTATGACGTCTAGAAAAAACTGCTAATGGACGGGACTGCGTTCAGCAGTTTTTCTAGACCTCAAAAGCGCATTATTTTCTTAAGAAAACATAGCAACACCATCTCTATTTGGTTTTGACTGTAGCATGAAAAGGCAAAAGTATATTCATCTGAGAAGGGGTAGTAATTGTGCTGGCACACAGAATTGAAAAGTTTCATCACATTTTGTTGTTGTTGTTGTTGTTGTTGTTGTTGTTGACCACAACTACCAGAATTCCTGTCGTTTGTTCCTTGTTATTTAAATTTTGAATTCCCAGTTGGATTTAAATAACAATTGCCTTAATTAACATAAGAAACAGGAAAAGTGAAGGATTCTGGTAGTTGTAATCAAATGACGCCATCATGCAAATCACGTATTCAAGAAAATATATTAGGCATTGGCCTGAAAAGTGTACATGTATTTATGAAATTGCTTCTGTATTATAGTATGATTTTATTAGAAAAAAAGAAATGCTAAATAGCTTAGTTATTAGAATATTACAATGTATAAGAGCTGTTTCTGAATTAAGTATTGGTTAGTCCAAAAGTGGCAAGAAAATTGGCCTGTTCCAGATGTGTGGTTAGCTGGGACCAGCGCAGCACGCAGAACGGTACGTGAGTGAAAAGTAAAGACGTTCTGCTTGTTTTCCCAACTAATCTGACGCCTAGGAGAGCCAACAGTAAAATATTCAGTTTGAACGAAGTTCAGGAATAGTTTTCGCAGAATTAAGCAATTGTGACAGTTTATTACTGGTGATTGAGGCTTAATGTTATGTTCGTTTTCTTTTTCTTCAATTTGGTTAAAAATTATTACTACACTGTTATAAATACAGGAATGTCTGATTTGTCTTCTCTACTGGCTCAAGAGTTAGTGGTTGATAATTAAAATATACCGGTAACAGAAACAAAACTAGAGTTCAAATTAAGACTGTACTCTAGCGAACGCAACGAACGTTAGTTACCAAGTTCTGGCTTGGAAATTTAGCTTTTGGTACCTTCAGCTTCTATGGTGTATCTGGAAAAATTCCATTGGGCACTAATAGCTTTCGACCAGCGACTCTCTCGTCTGTCCAGAATAGAAAATAGGAATAAATTAAAATTAAAGTTATATGCTGATAGCGTAAATTAATTATTGAGAGAACAAGGTATTAAAATTGACGATACTACCATCAGTGATTTTCTTGTTTTATTCATAAACGAGCTGAATGTGTTAGGAACCAGTCAGGGTTTGCACGCACTTTGAAAATCCTTGAATTGAAAATCAAAATGCAAGGACTTGAAAGTTCGTGAAAAGTACTTTGGGTCCTTGAAAAACTTTGAACAGACTGTTTGGCCAATAAGGCAAACCACGTGCCCGTATTCAGTTCATGCAAAAAGGAAGCGATCTTAGTTCCTCGCTTACGTCCGTAATGGAAGAACTAAAACAAGTATCCCTGAAACCCGAGCGTCTAGTTTCACATTCTAATGGTATTGTTTTCGTGGATGGGGTTCTTGAAAAATTGGAATTGTGTTCTATAATGTCGTTAAAAAGTCCTTGAATTTTTAGTCCAAAAAACGAACTCTTGATGAAAGATGTTCGCGAGTTACAATATACATGTACTTGTTCCTTGTTCTTCTAAGAGGCAGGGTGAGTGGCACGGTGTAGATCTAGACGATTCGACTACTTTCTGAAACAAAAGAAGAATACTGAGTAATATCCAATACCTTCTTTAATCATGGCTAAGGGTTCTCAAGAGCCTAACGGCTCACAATTGAGAGAGCTTAACTCGGTCTCCTCGTGAAACGACTAGGAGGAATTAGTCGATCGCAAATTACTTCACCACGAGTCCCTGCCCCACACCACACCTCCCTCAGCAGTTTGTCACGTTTAGCAAACAGTTTTCCATGCGTAAAGAGGACTGTGAGAGTAAAATTTCTAGCGCTTGAAATCGGAGTGCAGTGCGTTAATCAGTAAAGCAAAGTATTGTTTTTGAGTGACAAACAGAATTGGACGTCGATCTTCGTGAAGAGTGTGGATAACACAGCATCTCGGCATTCTTCGTCACGGATCACGTGACAGGTAAATGTGATCATCTCTAGACTGAAAGATTTGCTGTAATAATAAATTCCCACAACTGACTGAAAAAAGGGACCTAAGGCCACCGAAATGGTAATAAATCATCACTATAGCCTTAAGTTTGCTTTTTGTTGTTCTCTTTGACGTGAGCGCCTCCCTTATATATAATGTTTTCATTTTTTTTGTTTTTGTTTTTTCCATCGGACTATAATGACGTTAATTGAACTTTATGTAGCCGATGAATTTCAGTTGCTCACTGCTGAAGATTTTGTCAAAAGACTTGTTTACTGGGCTCAATGGAAAAATCTGTTCCATATTTCATTTCTCACGTTATTTCTCATTTTTCTGGTTCCAGGAATCTTAGTTTTATTTCTCTTCCCTCAAGGTCTCTAAGGCTATTCTATGAACTCACAAGTATGTGTCCGGTACTTGTGAAAAATTTGAATATGTAAATTTTGTGTGTATGTGTTCGTCTGTGTTTTACCTTTGTAATTATCACATGATCCCAAATGTGTGCAATTACGAATAACTTCTGCAGTTGAATACAACTTTCGCTTGTCAACAGCCTTAAAACGAAACAAGAAATGTAGCGCGCATCAAAATCATGGAAACAGTCGATTTGTTTGCTGTTGAAATATATGGAGATGGAAGTTTCTCTCCTGGCGAAATTATCTACGGCGACGTTTATCTGAAGACAAACGAAGAGTTAACACTCAGAGAAATTCGCATTGAGTTCTATGGGGAAGCTAAGGTTTTCTGGACAGAGGCCCCAAGAAAGAAGAGGCTTGGAATGCGAAACTATACCAACTATGAACAGTATTTAAATATTGCAGTAACAGTTTACGGCAAGGGTGAGTATTTCAAGCATTCCGAGTTTGCTCGGAATTGTACATTGTTATTGAACGATTGCAAGTCATAGTACTTCTAAGAAACAAACACCAAACTTACCATAGTTAAAGTTTATCAATAGAATCTGTACCACTGACATTCTAAACTACCAAAAGCTAAATTGTACTTTATAAATAACTGCTTTTAACAGCATCACGACCAATATCATATCTATTACAGCTAATAAGAGACAATTATACATGCAAGTAATATGGGTAACAATTTTGCTCTCTACTGAGCCGAAACCTGTCTTTCCACGTTACGTGCTTAAAATTGCACTTGGTAAAAACCAAGATTTATTTGATAATGTCTTTTTGCCAAAGTTTGTAAACTTTATTGATTGTTCACTTACAATGTTTTCCCAGGAGGCAGATGGGAAGCTGATAGCCTCTGCCTGGCCCTCCCCTCCCTTCTCCATCACTTATCATGGGAGAAAAATATCTTTGATATGTTTCCTAATCGAAAGCCTTGAACTGTCCTTTTAATAGCTATCGGGGTTTCTCGGCTAAAATCTTGTGACGTTTATATACCGGCCAACAGTGCTCAAATTTTGTTTGAGAATGCGTGAGGTAAATTGTACCTCATTAATCTGCCTTTCGAATTCGTCGGAGTTTTTAATTTGTCTTATTTTATGACTGAGAAAATTTCTTCATTGTAATTGGCTGAGAGTAGGCCAAATTATCGTTAATTTTTAATTTGCACTGCAGTGCAAATTAACGCGCGCACGTTCGCAACTTTCTGATAAATGAGTAATTGTATGAAAGCTCAAGCAATTAAGGATTTACACTGCTAGTGATATTTGAAAATTCTTTCAAATTGAACTCGCCTAAAGGCTAGTGCAATTTTGAGAGAATTTTCAAATATAACACTTTGTGTAAAAACCTTAGTTGCTCTCGCATTCATATTTTCCGGCTCGCCTACACAAATTCTGTATCTGCTCCTGAGAAAAACGGGTACTTGAATACCGCTTAATTGCCCTCAAAAAGTCTTTAAAATAGTCCTTAAGAAGATATGTATGAACCATATGAAACTTTATTGCGTCTCTTGACAGCTCCTGGTCAAATCGGCGCCAACCCTGTCCTCTCCCCTGGAGAACATTCTTTTCCATTCGAATTTCGACTCCCAGAGGAAAACCTGCCAAGCACGTTTGAAGGAAAACACGGCTATGTCAAATACTGGCTGAAGGCCATCCTTGATCGACCGTGGAAAGATGACTTGACGATCGTAGAACCATTTACGGTGACAGAGAGAGTGGACGTCAATCAGCCGGAATTTCTGGTAAGGCAATAATTGATTTGTATAGGGCACCTCAAGGGAATCAGGCACAATAGTTGAGTGGGAAGAAAGATTCCGAGTTTGGCAACAGATGCCAAGAGGCAACTTGGAAATGTGAAATGTGAAAATAAAATGCGGAATTAGTGGTGAATTGAGGAAAATCTAGTCACTGGTCAATTTGGACTCAGACTGAAGTCTGGAACCGAGCTGGTTTGTGGTGTTGGTGTTCAAGTCGGGAAAAATACTCTTCTCTCTTTTCTCGAATCAAGTTGGTACATGTGGCCAGAGAATGAAATTGTGATGTTGACAATATAACACACTTTGTTTCTTATCAAGCGCCCTTCTCAAATCCAAGAGGATCGGAACATGGGCTGCCTGTGCTGTGTATCTGGTCCACTCAGTGTCACAGTCCGGACAGACAGAGGTGCGTACTGCTCAGGAGAGCTGATGACAGTCACAGTGTATGCGAACAACCAAACGTCACACAGAATTCTTGGCGTAGAATTAGAGCTCATTCAAGACACTATATTTATCGCCTCTGGAGGTAGGATGCCTTTGATAGATTTCAGTTCTTTAATATAAGAATTGCTGGCATACATAAATCCTGAGATTGGATAAACCCGTGTGTAGACTCTAACAGAGACCGCAGAGACCATTCTAAAGTGGTAGGGCTAAAAACTCTGGCCAATACAAACAAACGTTAAGGTCAGTGTTTTGCCATTTATCTTTCATTTGCGCGCCATCTGTAGCCCTAGAAAAAAACATCCCAGCAATAAAAGTGATAGGGCCCTAGCCCTACCATCCCCTCCCCCTCCGCGGTCCCTGTCTAAGAGAGAATATACCCTTTGCACGACCCTGTCACTACTGCGAGAGAAACTCACAAAAGTCCAGCCTGACTTTGTTATGTTTCAGCATAGCTGATTTTGCAAGTGACCAGGTCGTGCATTCAGGTATTTTCTACCACAAGCTCAGTGTAACATATTATTCGCCTGTACTGAAACGAATTCTAGACGTGTCTTTTTTTTTTTTTTTTTTTGGCTTTCATCCCAGGTAAAAGAACTTTCACGACAGAAATTCTTGCAACTGTCACAAAAGCGGGCAAGACTCCGAACGCAGAGGGTAACGACTTCTTCGAAATGGTTCCTGTGTTGATCCCATCCTTAACACCAACAATGAAGAGCAGTAGGTGTATAAAGATTTCATATCAAATCAAGGTAATCCGACATTGCAGTAAAACATCATGTGAAAAATTACAGAATCAGTGTGTCTTAATTAGCCGGCGTTTTCAAATTCCTTCGGTTTGAAGAACGGATTAGAGTGGGAGGAATGTCTAACCGTAGAAATAAAGCTCCGTTTTCAAATTTCTCCGGTGTGGTGTAGATGGGGTCTTAGTTGATTGTCATGGAACTTCAGCCGGTAACTAAAGAACAGAAAACTTCCAGCAACGGCAACGTTCATTATTTTCAGACTTTTCACCAGGTTTATTTCTCTCTTTCTAGTTTGCCCTCCTGTTGAGAGGATCTGTGAACTTCCGCTTACACCTGCCAATCACAATAGGCTCGTTGCCTGGCCAACTGTCTCAGTCACGCCGTTCGTCTGCAAAGAGTTCAGGATCCACAGCATCGCCAAGCGTATCCTTCATTGGCTTTCCTTCAACATCTCTGGATTACACGGACGGTATGGCATCATATCCTAATGAAGGTCAGTAGTCATATACAGGCAACAGTCACAGCTAGGCCTCAAGAAGCTTACCTTCTAACGGCGAAGTTATTTGGGCTCATCACGCAATCTTTCCAGTTGGAGCGGATTGCGTGACGAGACGAAAGAAAGTCTCTCGTCAAAGAATGAGTTCGTTCAACTCAGGGCTGACAGTCACACGCATCATTACCCTGTTAAGCTGTTCTTTCTAAGCCAACTAAAATATAAGCAATTAGGAAACTATAAATATCGAAACTTAAAGAGACTATAAAGTCATTTTCAAGTGTCGAAAGTGATTTCGCGTTTTTCTCTTGCAGTTTTGCATGTTCGAACACTGGGTTATCTGTTTCTTCAGTGGTTATTGTTGCTGTAATTACTTCATACTGGCATGAAATGTTCTTGTTTCATAGATAAAGAAACAAAATGAATTTTTAATGACGCCATCTTTGCGTCTGTCCTCTAGTTGGTCATAACTAAGAACCAATCAAAATAAACTATTGCGTGTAAATTGTGGCACTAAAGGTGTCATTTTCTTCTTTCAGCTCCACCTTCGTATGCCGAGAGCGTCAGAGGCCAAACACGAAGATACGATACGGTGTACTTCAACAAAGGACTGAATATGCCGCAGTTAAGAGACAATGTTAAAAAATCATCTTAACTTCCCGGTTCTGCTTTGAAATCTTTTCCATAAGGGTATGAGTACAAAATTTAACATGCCTCGATACCTGACGGAATGTAGCCGGTTTGAAATCAAGCGAATTTGTATGTGCTTGCATGCTGGCTGGTATTGTCTAACTCAAATTAGCCGTGGTTACACCACCTTAGGAAAACATGATTTCCGTAGGAGGAAATTGTTAGCCTGAGCGTGGTCGCATGGTCAGCGCGTCGCACTCGCAATCCAGCGGTCCTGGGTTCGAGTTCCGCTCTGACCCGACTACAGGGACCCGACTACCTGGATGACAGTGGCCCCGAATTCAGATCCTCGGCCGCGTGTGTAAATCAGTAGTCAACAGGTTTGCCTCCGGCCAGTTGGGATTCGGATGGGATTCTTGACAAT
This sequence comes from Orbicella faveolata, assembly GCF_042242905.1. Taxonomy (NCBI): domain Eukaryota; kingdom Metazoa; phylum Cnidaria; class Anthozoa; order Scleractinia; family Merulinidae; genus Orbicella; species Orbicella faveolata. Next base: position 4,672,350 of record NW_028301576.1, read on the forward strand.
GTAATATTTTATTTGAATTATTTGCTTCAGTTGTTTGCTCGGCCCCACTAGCCTTTGTGTTGTAAGCAATGCCGAGGGTAAATAAAGGTTATTTATTATTTAATATTTTGTTTAGTAAAATCTTCCCTTGGTAAAATTAGCGAGCGTTTCAAGTTACTTAGTTAGTAAGGTTACACGTATGCAAGTTACTCAAGTACGGTCCAAGATTCATTCTCTGTGGGTTTATCCGAACTAACTGAGTTTCAAATTAGACGAGATTACACGAAGCATCAAATGGAAAAAAAATATATAAGATAAATAATTAATCCAAGTTAATATGTAATTATTCTGTATGTCTAATGATTTTGTAACTCTAAAAGTTTAACTTAGTTTTCTTTTTTCTTTTTCATTTATTCTCATTTATTCTATAACAAGAATTTTAATGTAATGTTGATAGAGCTTAATTATATTGTCATACCGATTTAGTCATCCGGCCACTACATCCCGATTAGCTAATGCTGTTTGCGGGAAGTGGATGCTTTTGTAAGCGTCTTGAAAAACGTGAATAAATGAATGCATAAATGAATGTATGGATGGACGGACGGACGGACGAACGGATAAATGAATGAATCGGAACTGACTGACCGACCGACCCTCCGACCGATTGACTGACTGATCATGATTGACTGACTAGTAACTCGGTTACATCTGAAATAGTGGGAGAATTGAAGGTAATACGGAGTCAAAGCTGTGAAATTATTTCAAGCAAGCAGCTGCAAATTGTAGTCACCAGGTAACTACGCCGAAAACTGCGGCTTAGTTTAAAAATCACATTTAGACTGCTGGATTTAAAGAAAACTTCAACTTGAAGCTTGATTTGTAAAGCAAAGATCAGTGAAGAGAGTACAGTCTTAACCCTCGGACGTACAAGAGGTGGGGGGGGGGGGGGGGGAGATTCCAACCCCCCATGAGGTTTTTTGAAAGTTTTGAAAAGACAATTTACTCCATGGGGCTGAAACTTTCAGTAGCTGTACCTTCATTCTCTGCATAAATTTTGATTCGTCAATTGTGTCCCAATCATTTTTATGTTGCCATGGCAACCATCAAATTTCATGTAGGTCTGGCCAAAAATCAGCTTTTTGAGATAACAGGCCCTTTGCAGCTAAGCCGTCACGTGACCTATTTTTCATAAAATTATGGGCTATAACTTAACGAATGCCAGAAATGGAAAAAGCATGTCTAAAATATCCAACGGCCAAGTCTGAGGCCCCAATCATTAAAGAAGGAGATTTTATGACGGTCCGAATTTTTAAAAGAATAAGAAGATTTGTGTGGAAACCTGGAGAGCAAGACCTTGCTCTCCAGCAACATTTTACATACAAATCCTCTAAATTTTCCAAAAATAATAATTCAAACAGTCGTATAATCGTATTCTTTAATTCCAGGGGCCTCAAACTTGGCCATTTTGGTATTAATTTTTCGATGCGCTCTTTCCATTTCTGGCAGTCTTTAAGTTATAGCCCATAATACAAAAATTTTTGCGGAAAAATTTGGTCACGTGACCCCAGCTGCAAAGGGCCTATCCTGTAGTTTTTCCAGTTTTCTTCATCAAATCGCAGAAATTCATGAATTTGTACAGTTCATAAGCATTCTGGCTTGATTTTGTGTTAATTTCCGTTATTTCTTGACTTTTTAAGAAAGATGGCGGATCCAAGATGATGGGTCAAAAATAGTATCATCTTGTAGAGCAGGTTCCGGGATATCTAATCAATGCAAATTTATTTCGCTCTGCCTTAACAGAACGAAAACCCAGAGTTAAGTTTCGATTCGGAGGGCTCCGAAATAAACTTCGATCGAGCACGTTCGACAACTGTGAACTCACTGCTTAGAGCTTTGAGAGCAATTTACAATATTTCAAGTGACGACGGGGAAGACGTCTTTGCGGACGAGCTGCCTGTATATTAGGAATGGAAAGCTAGATACGAAGTGGAGGAGCAGGCAAACGAAAAGCTGGAAAGAAAACTCAAGGACTGCTTTGGATGGTAATTTCGTCAACTAAACATAAGATTCCCACGGGTGTTTATAGCCCGTTTACATTTGTCCTTACCGAGAATGTATTTTGTCAAGGTTCTGTTAAATCCAGTTTGTGTTTTACTTTCAGTTGAATGCTTCATGTTTATAAGAGCGACGTACGTGTTGCAGTTTTCGAGACTTGATGACCTCCAAAACATTGGCTTCGATCGATTGAAAATCGTATTGTTTGGACCTGTATTTTTGAAGCTGCGGGAAGCAAGGCGGAAGGAAACATTTCATACAATTACCGATTTTACATTGTCACACGTTTTAAGTCGTAACTCCAAATAACCAATGTAAATTGTTCTCAAAGTTTGCAGTGGAATTCGTCGGATGAGCGAAAAGGATGTGTTCCCTAAGCGGTCCGCAGATAATGTTACGCGGTCATATTTTCGACGCTATTCCACAGAATCTTTGTCGCACTGCTGATTTCCAAACCTTCGAAAAACTCTGTGAGTCTAACAATTTTGTTATCATGTAATTCTAGAGGATTAATCTTCGACTTTCATCTAAATCGAAAGAGAAATAAGTGTTGGTTAGCGGCGTACAGTTGCGATCTATTTACATATCAGTATAACGCTTCTTGATCATGACCGGATCACACAACTTTGCCGGTTATGTTATAAATACTGCGGGATTGGAAGATATAGGTTGTAGGTAGTATTCCTACAAATTTCTGGTTAGCTTTAAGCAGAAAATTTATGAAAATAGCGTTCGAAAGTCTGCGGAACAAATTCCAGTGAGAGTCCTTCAATGGTTCTCACAGATTCAGTTCGCTTGTTTCGGTTCGACAAAATCAACCATCGTTTACGTCTTTATTGCACCATTAGCCGATCATCGTCAGTAAATTGTACAGTATATCTTTCTTTAAATCTGGAATATTGCTGCAACAGCCGATAGCACCTCTGGAAGGCGTTTCTGCGCACTTTTCGAATGTGTATTGCACCATCCTGAAGGAAATGAGAGGAAATGAGATATCCAACCTTCCTGGGTAGACGTCACAAGAGCCGCTGGACCCATTCTCCTCAAACTCGGTCGTGAAACAAAATGGCGGTGTTTTGGAGCTATTTTCGAGATTTCGTCGGGGCACAGAAAATCGAGGATTTAACGGAATTCAAAAATTTTTTCGCAGAACTATTTCAAATAATAAGTAGATTCGTTCTAGCGAAAAAAAATTTTTGGGGTTAGGTGCACTTTAAGACTACAGTGCTAAAACCAAAAAAATGGCCAAAATCGATACCCTATTTTATGACCAAAACGGCTGAAAAACTCTACCCTTTGGGGCTGCACATACCTATATAGCACATATAAGGGAGTACCCTCGGGTATTTCCGGTGCACACTTTACATGGCTACCGATTGGTTCACGAAGATAAACCAGTGGGGTAGGAGTTATTTACTGTTTATCCAGTCGTCTGCACGTATTACGTGCCTATTAAAATGCAAACAGAATTTTTACCCTTCCCATCCTACCCCTGTTGGTGTGTAATCGTGTCAACATGCTTGTTGACACGCACAAGTGAAATTTGCGTTTGTGCGAAGGTTGAAGAGCTGTGTGGTCAAACATTGAAGCTTTTAAAATTTGTAAGAATGGGTAAAGTTGATTTCTTTGTCGTCGAATTCTACGGAGGCAAGAGAACTTTTTATCCCGGCGAAGCAATAAATGGCACTCTTCGTTTGAAGGTGAACAAGGAGCTGAAGTTGCGAGGCATTCGATTGGAGTTTCACGGTAAAGTTTCAATACATTGGTCTGAATCGACAGGATCAGGTAAAAACAGGAGAACAAGGCATTACAGTAACAGCGAAACTTATATCGATACTTTGGCGACATTGTTTGGCAAAGGTAAGCTGTTATTTTCAAAATATACTAAGGTTACATGTAAGTTTTCATGCTGTTTTATAATTGAACATAATAATTGATCGGAGCTCAAAACGCCACGTTTGTAAAGCTAAAATTGACTCTCATAAGTTCCGACACATGATATTTAAGAAGTTGTTTAGCTGAAATTGACTCTTCCATCTCCTTTTCATAATTAATAATGCATTGTAGGTCATCATAAGCTTTTTTCAGGTTAAAGATATCAGCACCTGTTTGTTAAGTGGCGTTAATTAATAGCACTGGGCACGTTTTCATCTTCTCATCAGCTAAAATGTTTTGATCAATCTAGTTATGAGACATTCAGAACCTGGCAGACAGAAGGAATTAAGGGACCTGGCAGACAGAAGGAATTAAAGGGGGTGGGGGGCGAGAGGTGAGGAGAGAGGAGAGAGAACCTAAAAAATGATTTTTTTTTTTCGGTTACCGTACCAACCTTAAAGTAATTCCTCTGAAATAAAAGTTACAATAGATTTTTGTTCAAACTTTGTCCACTGAATATTTGTCATATGATAACTTCAATTTTGAAATAAAAAAGGTGGGTGCCCATGCTCATTAAGGAGCAGAGAGGCATTGAAAATGTCCCATTTTGGCATTATTTAATGCTTATCATAAGAACGCATTCCCAGTAATTCTAACATCTTTGTGAGCCCGAACTCATAAGAACACGCATTAAACTACAGTCAATACAATGTGTCGGACACAAATAAACGTTTTAAGTTTGATTCAGACAGAAAGTTAAATCCTTGATTAAAAATTTGAACCAAATTTCTTGACGTGGTTACTGACTGCAAAATAGAAAAGGCCACAGTGTATCTGCTATTTTTCTTATTTATTCAATTTTCAGCAATAGAAATTAAATCAGTCTTTTCTCACGCAAAGCTTATGATTAGTTGATTACAATGACTGGAAAAAAAATTGGGGTGCCCGTGCTCGTTGGTGAGCTAGAGCCATTTTTCAACTGACAGCTAGCTCAATATCAAGGCAAATCCGTCATGTTTTCAATGTGCGCGTGCATGAGCGCGCGCTAATGACGCCATAAATTATGCGCAGTAAGGATGCGCAATGCAAATGCGAGGAATGACCTTAAGAAAGAAAAATTGAATACATGTGATCTAGATATCGATCCCACCTCACAGATGTGACCATGCATTGAATACATTGAAGTGAACTCAACTTGTTTCTTGGGAGGTACATTCATGTATCAACATTGACAACAGTGGAAAAAGAAACTGTTGGTTGAGAATTGAATGGCTAGAATAACGAAGCGCCCGAAGTCTAAAAATAGCGGGCAAATTATTGAAACCCAGCGACAGTCAGACAACATAAGAGTGTTCTGAGAGAAATAGGAGGTAAATGAAGGTCAAATTTTCCTGTGAAAAATTGTTCTAGGAACACTTGCTTACGCACTTGAAAAAGCGTCAAATTTTCCACCATTCCGTTTTGTTTGTCTGAGTTATGGCGTCACTCGCGTGCTTTGCTATTCCCTCTGTGAGATGCACCTACAGTGTACAGGGAATCATGGAAGTTGTATTCATCAAAACAAATATCCAGTCCAAATGGTGAATACAGCTAACATGATTCCCTGCAGGCATGTCGCATAGAGGCTGGAACTGACCATTTCAGAGTTCACAAAATGTACAAATTGTATTAATATACATAATATGTGGTATTGTGTGTTGAACTCTGGATTGGGCAGTCCAGGCACAATTTTTTACAGGTCATATCTCAAGCTGCTTTCTTGGGATTACGATACTGCTGAACCTGGGCAGTACTCCCTTTCATGGGCTATGTAGATATGTGCAGTAGGATAGGGTAGGGTTTTTGAGGTTCTCAATCCTTAATATTTGCCCCTGTTTGTATTGTGTTCCTGATGTGATAGGCTACCTAAATTATATCAGCTAAAATTGCAGTGCTTGAATGACCAGCTAAATGGAAAACATATGATCTGTTAAAACTGAACTATTCATAACCTTCCATTGTTACGGAAATGAAATAAAGTTGAACCATTCAGGCTATTCTTAGTTTTTGTTTTTCCCTCGGATAGGGTGTCATATTTTGGGTGTGGGCCTTAAATAGGGTTAAACGATTTTCCTTTGCTTCATCCTTAATAGGGTCAGGGTTTAAGACCCTTTGCAGCACACACCTATCCAAGATTTAAGGAAATAAAATGGGTACCAGGGCAACATTAGTAAGAGAAATTGTTATTAGAATTAAAGTGGACTCACTGACCAGCAGTTCTAGGTCTCTAGATGAACAGTCGTGCACATTTGTCATTAGTATTGTTGAAAATATCTATAGTATACCCTTTCCAATGGATGTTTTTTGGGTTCTCCCCCACCCCCTCCCTTCTGGAAATTCCAGTAACGTTTTAGCTTCACATGTTTCTGATAAGAAACTTTAATTTCATAAATGTTTTTGTTCTTCAACTGTTTCAATTTCAGAATGAAAAGAAAACAGTCTGTGGTTGCAAGCATTACAGATAGACAATGCATGGTCTAAGAAACTTAACTGTATTAACATGATGTTTCGTATGTTACAACATACATCTTCAGAAGTGATGGTTATAACTATAACAAAACATTATAAATTTAAAAATAAAGAGAGGCACTGGTGACGAGCTAAAAATTAATTACTTTAATTTGCTGTTGAGATCACCCACCCCACCCCCTCGAAATTTCCAGTGACTTTCCATGAGGTGGGCATCAATGGATATTTTCTGTATTATTAACACAAATAATGAAGGAATGTTGTCTCTGATGATAGCACCAGGCCAGAGTGGCGATGATCCTGTACTGCAGCCAGGGGATTATTCCTATCCATTTCAGTTTCTTATTCCAAATCAAAACATGCCAACATCAGTTGAAGGAAGTCACGGCTATGTTCGCTATTGGTTGAAAGGCATCATTGATAGGCCATGGAGGTTTGACATCACAACGACAGCAGTATTTACTATGTTGGAGTATGTTGACATCAATACGTTCCCGCTTTTGGTAAGTCAGCTGCTGTTAAATGCTGAATGTAGGGATTGTGATGATGAATGTTATAATATAAACAATAGCCTCCATTTGTTGTGAAAATATGCTGTGATATTTGTCTGCAGGCATTGCATGTATCTGTTCTGAGAAGCAACAACAACAACAATTTATTGGTATTCCCATATAAATGGTGTTACCTAAATACATAATCGTTAAATAAAAATTCAAAAACGAAAAGAATTACAACAGCAACCAGAAAGAAAAGTAAACATAGTTAGTTACAAGATTCTTCATTTTAAGTTCTAGGGTTACAAAGTTCTCTTATTTGTAGTGCTTCATAAGTAAAGTAACCTAGTTTTTTACAAATAAAAGTGTGCCAGCATTGTTAAATAGAAATATTGTTTTCTCTGTGTTATTAAAGGAATCAAATTTTGGATATTTCTTGATGATGTCATTTGTGACTTGTTGTCTAATATTATTATATCGGTCACAATGAAATAAGAAATGCATTTCATTCTCAATTTGGTTAGAACAGCAGTACTGACAAATTCTAAGAGTTTCAGGTAATTTAGGAGTACAGTGTCGCCCAGATTCAATTCTAAGATTATGATTACCAGATTGGAGTTTTGCCAAAGCTTGTCTATGTTTGAGAAGCAAACTTTCTGACTAGAGAGAGAAGCGTGCGGAAAACTGTGAGCTTTGCAGGGGCGGATCCAGGATTTTTCATAGGTGGGGGTGCACCACTAAGGAATGGCGTAACTGACTGGTGAAGTAAACAAATTTTAAAAGCGAATACCAAGAAGAAAGAACGACCTTGCACACCTCCTGCACCCTTCCCCTAGATCCACCCCTACTTAAAGGAACAGGTAATATTCAAGGAAAAGATCTTGGGAGCATATTTTCATGCCAAATGGAGGCTATTGTGTTTAATTACCTGCTCAAATATTTTTTGCAACATGTGGGATCTTTTCAAAATTGAGCAATATAATCACCTGGATATTTCCCAGAATTAGCTGGGGCATATTTAGGCACATGATGTTTTTAGAGCGATCCCCTGCAAGCAAAAATATTTGATGGATTGTTAGAATATATTATACATGAAATGTTGTAAAACCAGGTTAATTACTGTTTAAATTAATTTATTTTAATTAATAATTCCACGCTGTACTAGTACAAATTATACAATCATGTACATGCAATATAGATTCTGTGGCCGGTCAGTTTGTTTTTTAAAGAAGCAGTCAAAATAATTGATCACTTAATCACCCACAATGCTTAAAATTTATTTAAGTAGATAATACAATATTTATTTTACTTGCAGTTGCTTTTAAGGCTCTATCAGACTACACTGGGGTTAAAAAACCCTATACCTTTACTGTAAGGATGTTTTAATTATGAGTACATGTAAATATCTTAGAGTCAGGTATAATTAAAAAATATCTTCCTATTACGGACCTAGGATTATAAACTGTCGACAAAACAGGCATATATTCAGTTGCTGCTGCGGTCTTTCTTTAAGAACTTATTGTAAGCAGTTAAGTCGTCGAACTGTACATTTATTTAATTAAATTGTATTAATACTATCTCAGTTTTGTATTCATCATATCTTAGTTATCTAGGGAAATTTAATAAGTGGGAAAGATTCTTTATAACGAGTTTGAGGTTCAGACAAATACTGTAAACTCATGTTGGCTGATGAGTGTGATGATCGACTTATGTGCAAGGGTCAACTTAGCAAAAGTATAACTTTTATTTGTGATCAGTAATTAAGCGGTATTAGACGTCAAACTGTGTGTTGATTTGATTCCTGAGCAGCAACCTTGTCAGATGTCAGAGGATCGGAATGTTGGATGTCTTTGCTGTAAATCTGGCCCACTCAGTGTCACTGTATATACTGACAGAGGTGGCTACTGTCCTGGTGAGTCAATTGGTGTCTCGGCAGTCATCAACAATCATTCCAACAATGAAATTCTTGGTTTGGAGATTCATCTTATTCAAGTCACCGTTTATATTGCCTCTGGTGGTAAGCAATTAACTTCCATGTAATGGTACTATAATTACTAACAACAATTTTTGCTCTGAATGTAGCAAACTGTAAAGTCTTAAGTCCTGATATGGACACTTGTGATCCCTTTGTTATGCAGACACTGAAAACAATAACCCAGCTGTAGATAGCAAAATTCATACACAGTATTTATTAATTGAATTTATCTAGCTAGCTTCTAGAGCACAGCCATGCTCTGCACCATACTTAAATAACATAATCTCCAACTGGTTGACTGCAAGGAAGATGAACAAATTCCTCAACTTTGATTGTCTACCAGCCAAGCAGACAAATGGGGGCCATATGAATACTTAGAATATCTTAGGCCTTGGAAAATTTTGATGAGTCATGAAGTCTCATTGTTAAGACCTGTGTTATATTCATCTCAGAGTCAAAATCGTATAAGCCAAGTCTGACAGTCTTGGATCTTGCCCTCTTGTAATGTTTGTCACCTTCAAGTGGGAGAGGGCTATTTTACCCAATCAGGATTAATTGCCCAGCTGTGTTCTGTAAGAAAAATGTTGTTCCATATGACACGATACATAATGCACTGAAATCTCATGATTGTGCAGGACCATGTAATTGACTGCATCTTGACCCATTAATATGAAAACTTGGCCAATAGACATTATACAGCCATCTTGATTGCATGTTCAGTCAAAATAGCCAATGCATGTATATTTCTTTAACTTCACAGACTCCACATCTTGCAAGCGTTTGGCAAATTTTGTCATCTTTTTTAAACTGAAATAAATAAATTTCAGTTTGAGTACTAAGATGCAGCATAAAATGACCTAATTCAGAACACTATTTACGGCCCTTTGAAACTCCACTGCATATATACACAATGGTCTACTCATGCTTCAGTGTCTGTGTAAGAGTGGTTAATGACTGCAGTCCATCTAACAATTATGCATGTACATTGGATCAAAAGTTTTTAAATGCCAGCTGTAATCTGAAATGTTGGTTTTTCCCATCAGGAAAGCAAAAGCATTGTGAGGACAAAGTTGCAGCCATGCTTCAGGGAGGAGTGAAGCCCCATGAAGAGACTCACATGCCAATGGTGGCATTTCCAATCCCCTCTCTACCCCCATCCATGTTAAGCTGTAGGTGTATGAGGATGTCATATGTGTTGAGGGTAAGTTGTTGTTTCTTGTTCTTTATATATAAACCATTGTTTTTATGTAATTAAGCGTCAGCATCAACTCTAACCATTTATTTATCTTTTTTGTTAGCTGAAAGTGCGAGTGAAAGGTGCATTCAATTCAAATCTAAACATTCCCATCACTATTGGCTCAGTACCATACAGGCCACCCATGCAGCCACAGTACCCCCAGCCAGCTGCAGGTAATTTTGCTGGCCCATCTCCACCCCTGGCAGGATTCAGTGAACCATCAGGCTATTCTGCAGCTTCCCCACAGATTGGGGACGGTACACAGCCATACCCCAACTATGGTAAGTGATCAATATGCTATTTTGTCACGGACTATACATTAATACATTGCATCTTTTTAAAAGATATAATAAAATAAATAGGCCTTTGTTAGTGATGCCCAGGGCCTTAGCCCTGTAAGAGGCAAAGGGGGCACTTGCCTCAACGGTAAAACTCTTAGTCTACAGAAAGTTAAAGTGAGTTGTAGGAATAGTGAGTTTACACAAACCACAGTGACGATGGCAAAAAACAACGTTCCGCAACAAAAAGTGACAAAAGTTTAATTGTAACCTGAACAATGGCTTTGTATGACGTGCGTTGTTCACATTCAATGAGTTATGTGTAATGTGAACAATGACGGTGAATTAACTACAAATTTAATACACTCTTTTTCATAAGAACTGGCATTTATTTACCATTTTTCCCCAAACCTACGGAAATTTCGGTCAGATTGTAATTTTACGATAACTACAGAAATTCTCGCGCGCTCATTGGCTAATTTTAATTGTCAATATGCGGAGAGACACATAAATTTACAATTTATGCAATGCGTCAACGAGCGAAAGCGGACAATTTGACAATCTGTTATCGTAAAAAACAAATTGACGTCAAATTTTTATACGTCTCCTGTTATTGACAATGAATTTCGTCATAACATTGTCAAAGTAGTCTGCGGATCCACTCGGCTATTGCCTCGTGGATCCACAGCTACTTTGACAATGTTATGACGAAATTTATCATCAATAACAGGACAGACGCATGAAAAACTGACGTCATAATAATAAAATAATAATACATAATATTTTAAGGGGAGGCCTCCAATCACCATAAGGTGGTTTTCAGGAGGGTCCTCTGAGAAAATAAATGTTCAACCTTTAAAATACATTAAAATCTAAAATACAATAAAAAGGACAAAAACCTATGCGGTAAGCTAACTAAGATTAAAAACTAAAACAAGAATTAAAATACTACTAACTAAGGTTAAAATGGTGTGAATGTGTCAATTTGATAAATGGTAAGACAATTTTGCCTCGACCAACCGTCTTCCCGCCAATTGGGATTTTTAAGTTCATTTGCATTACTCGTTTCATCATTGGCCCTGAAACGCCTCATTCTGGGGGTGGTCAATAAGATATTAATTTAATTTAACGTAATTTAATTTTATTGTATTTTATTGTGTCGTGTCCGTCTATGAAAGTCGTAGAGATGTTATAAATGTCTTGTTTAACACTGTTTGCTGGTCTTTTTTCATCTGTAGCACCACCATCCTATGCGGAATGTGTAAGAGGGGGAGCGTCAATTACTAATGAAGGTGACTCTGGCAAAGCCCTGGGCGACAGTACATTTACACCAATGTACCCGTTCGTTAATAATTACCAGTTCCCTTCTGCTCCACCGGCGCCATTTCCACAGGATTCCAAACGTCAATGAATGTTTTAGATGTATATGCGTGGAGCGTGGCGAGCATTTTTGGTGAAGCACCACGCTCATTTAGAATTTTTACGGAAGCGCTAAAGGCGCGAGCAGATAGATTAATAGTTGTGTAGAGGAATTTTCTCGGGAATTGTTGAAATTTAGGAGCTCGTAAATGCCATTTCGTACATTTTCCAAGAGATGTCTTAATTAATTTTCAAAAAAGTGCGGTGTTTCCTACGTTTTTCACCCGTGCCTTCAGCAGTGATTATATGGTCTTGAAGAACCAATAATAAATTGCAAATAATTTGACCGAAAGGCTAATGTAATTATAGAAACCGCTGACAAGAAACATAGTTCTTAATAGAAACTTATATAAACATTTTGAGACATGAACAGGTTACCTCATTTGTATAGTGTGACTGCTTTCGAACAAGTTTACAAACTGTAAAATATTTTAGCTAAGTTACTTAACTTATGATTGTATTATAATCCAAAACATAACTAAAAACATAAAATATCCTTAACTTCATTTCATTCTTGCCGTTCTGTAATTATTGAGAAAGTTTGTTTCATAGTACTTAAAGTCTGCAGGTGCGCAAAAAAAAAGAAAAAGATAGAAAAACTGCCGTTAAACAAACACGAATCCTTGGGACTTTAGCGAATCCCAAACAGAAGACGCCACGGCGTTCTGTAGGATATTAGTTTTTATTCATGCTTGTAAATGCTACGAATTAATTGCTATTTTACTGTTATGTTGTTGCATAATTGCCCATTGTTACACCACAGCATAGTTAATAGAGGGGAATGGTTACATAAAGCCAACAGAGTTCATTGTGATATGTTTTTGAACATTCGCTTTTTTTGGCCTTTATTGTGCACAAAACACAATTGTTTCATTCTGATTGATGACTAAGCAATCGTACCGTTTGTATTTAAGTTATTAAGGTATAACATATGAACGCAAAACAAAAGATTTTACACGGTCATGGGCCTTGCAAATTTAAGTCTTGTCATATTATTTTTTAACCATTCCCCTCTATTAACTGTGACCGTAGCCTGCTGTTTTGCGTGGCTAAATAACAAAGACAACAGTAAAATAATAAATCCCTTATTGCACGGGTTCGCGGTAGATAATGGTCACGGACATTTTGTAAGCAAGTCAGTTTTGAGATATCCTCGCGCACTATCTGTGAAACATCAAATTATCTCTAATTATTTATGGAGTGACTCCTCAGCAGTCAGTCAGAGCGAATATTAATTACTGTATTTGTAATCAAAAATGAAAGCTTATTGAATGAACCACTCTCCCCGATTTTGTTGAGGGGAGGGGACGGATGTACACGGGCTATGGGCAATTTGTGGACTGAGGGTCTTAATAGACTTGCCTTAGATCGATGATTTTAACTCATTATAGGACGAATTCGAACACGAAGCATGAGTTCTACTGATACGAAAATTCAGGCTGGGAGTTATATGCTCACTGTTCGCTCGCGGTCTGTTTGCGCACAAGCGTATAGTCTTAACGAGCCAAACCTATGGATCTGGAGAGCTAAAATCCAGGTTTTTAATTTATACTGTGCTATCAATGAAACTTATTTGCACGGTTCGGCTAGCGATCCTAAATAGACCATATTCGTACTCCCGGTATTAGACTGGAACTAGCTTGCAACTGAGGCTAATGCGGGGAGTCTTGATAGTCCCCCGCATGAGCCTCGATTGCAAGCTAGAACCGAGGATACGAGTTGACTGAGACTGCAGTAGACTCTTCCACTAGCAAACGTGAGGCGGGCAATATTCCTTTACGCCTGAGATAACAATCTAGACCGTTAAATTAATATTATCAGTAAGGTACAACGCCTTTAAAAGGGTTTTATTCAATGTTCGTTCGTCACGTGCCCCAAGTATATAAGCTAGTATCGCCATCATAAGCGTACGGGCACCTTCGGACTTGGAGGACTGGATGGTGACCTTATTACCCGAAAAAAATACACAATGCCCGAAAGGGTGAGTGTTGTTCAAACGCGCTCAAATTGCAGTAAAAACAAAAACGTTCCCTGCCCTCATGTCTTGTTTGCAGTCTCGTTTGCCTGTGGCCAAGCCACCACAGGCGGCGCTGGGTCAGGAGTGCAAACATGCTTGGGATGCCTTGCTTGGTCGAGAACATTCTTGTTTGGTACACGATCTTGCCACGTGATACCCATAATTCGCCTGAGGTTGCGCAAGGGAAAGGTGTTGAGCCTGCGTTCTTGGCGGGATTATAGAGTCCATGACTCGCTGCCATAGAGCAGAGTACTGAGCACACAGGCTTGGTACACCAGCATCGTGGTGTCGATGGTCGGCATGCGGTTGTGCCAGACCCTCATTGCTGGGCGCGTCAGGGCCGTCTCTGCTGATCCGCTTGTTGGGTTCAACATCCAGGGAGAGGTTGCTGGAGATAGTAGAGTCGAGGTACGTGAAGTCCTCGACGACTTCGAGTATGAAGTCACCGATGGAAATGCTTAGGGTGCTTCTCAAGTCTTGAACCACGAAGCCTCGCTACTCCCCGCTCTTGATTGGGAAAGGGCCCGAGGAAGATGGACTGGATGGTGCCCTGCACGTCTTCATGAAAGGACGCGATCATCCTCAGGAGCTTGGGGCACTTTGTAGCAAAGTGAAGAGGCCTTTCCTGCTGATTAGGTCAAAGGCCTTGGTCAGGTCAATGAATGCGACGTATATATAACGGCGGTCTCTGCTCCCGACATTTTTCCTGGAGCTGCCGCAAGGTGAAGACCATGCCAATTGTGGATCTTTCAGCTCCGAATCCGTGCTTTGCTTCAGAGCATACACGTTCAGCAAGTGACAGTAGTCCGTTCAGGACTACGCGCGCGTAGGCTTTCCCAACAATACAGAGGAGTGAGATGTTGCAGTCATCACGATCCCCCTCGTTCTTGTATAGATTGGCGTTGGCGTCGCACATCTCCTGGGGCACAGTCCCTTCTTCCTAGCACTGTAGTCGCGGCTGCTGCAGGTGGTGGAAGAATTCGAAAACTGTCTTTTTCCAGCCTTGAGGCCGGATGCTAATGATTAGCAACCTGTAATTCTTGGCTTTGACGGAACTGGCCCGCTCTTAATTGACGGATGGATTCAGTTTCATTAGTTCCATCACGAGGACCCACACAACAATGTAACATCTGAAGAAGGGCGTTCTTAAATTCTGCTATTCTGAATGGATATATTATTACGTTTACAAGGGAGGTGCTGTTTTGTAAAAACTTTATCGTATGAGCAGTTACGTTAATGTAAAGGAAATCTCTAATTACACCAAAGTATAGCAACAGAGTCAGAATCTGAAATGGCAGCCAGGTCAAAAGAGAAGCTCCTGTAACAATAAACAGCGTTTTCGCTAATCTTGTCTCTCTTACCACATAATTCTGGTTACCCATCATTGTTGTTTGTTTCTTCCATACAACAAGATACGCTATGCACATCACTAGCAGAGGCGTACTCAGGAACACGATAAGAGAGTACACGAAGCTTTCTAATGTTATGATAGAGAGGTAAAGCAGTAACCTTATAGACGTGAATATTGCTGTGATGATCCATGGTATGGCAATAGTAAATATGTAAACACGACAGGTTAGAGTTCTATGACGAAAAGGCCAACCTATGGCGTACATTCTCTCCAAGGAAATAGCGGTAAGCGTGAACATGGAGGAAATGCCAGTAAAACTGTCGGAGAATTGGTACAAGTCGATCCACAGCCGGGGAAGCGGCATACCCCAGTATGGTATTGTATTAATAGCTATGTACATAGGAACACTTAGCAGCCCAACCAGTAAATCAGCAACAGCCAAACTAATCAAAAGAAAATGAGCCCGTTTACGAAGTCTCTGCTTGAGAAATATACAGATGGTAAAGAGATTTCCAACAACGATCAATGTTGTTAATAATCCAAAACACAAACTCCACACGATGTTCCATGAGTTAAAATCCATCACTGAAGGCAATGGTTCCTGGTGATTCTTCTAGTTTGCACCCTCTGTGAAGAAAAAAAATCGAATGTAATTTAGCTAGTACTGCTAAATTGATTACAGGAAAGGTGCATACAACATGCAAAAATAATCAGGCAGTACATCTCTACCTCAGTACCTCATTAATTGGGAGCTTGATACCTAGACTGTAAACGCACGTCCTCGATCCTCTTTAACTCCCCTCGCTCCTTATCCCCCACCCCTCTACTCAAGGTCTCAATTGTGGGAAGGGCTTAGAAAGTAAACAAATGCTCAAGTACATGTTGCTGCTTGCTGGCTGGGACGTTTTCAAAGACTGGGAAAGGGCACTTTGTATACATTTCTCCCGAGATTGTGTAACAACTAAACCGTTCTCAGTAAATTGAAATATTCGAAAAAGAGCTACTTTATGGTTTACGTCTTGAGATTTTTGTTGTATTGCTCGATCATTTCTGAAAAGCTAGTCAGCTTCTATCTTATTCCAGATTCAATCAAGATATACAAATAAAAACTAAGAAAAAGAATCTGGAATTAAGAGAAAAGAGAGATACATCTAGAAAAGGAATTAGTTTAGAGGTTATCCTTATGTGAAAACTCCCTTAAAAAAAATACAATAAAATCAAAATTGAAATTAAGATCCTTGATTGCAATTAAATATTTAGCTTCCACTACATCTCTTGGTAATTTATTCCATAATTTAAGAATCCTAATATCCTGCGGGTTTGGTATAAAGTTTAACTCTCGTAGACCAAGTTATGGCGAAATATAAAACGTCTTCAAATTTCAAATGGTCAAAACCAAAACGTATCTTATAACACTCAACTAAAGATAAGTAAGTGCAACGGTCGGACAGAGTAGGCCATTTCTTTTGCAGTTAGCATCGGTATTCGTATGATGTCTCACCTTTGCGTTGATTAATGCTAGTCTTGATGCTCTTCGCTGCACATTCTCAAGACCACACAGGAACCGCATATTCCAAGTTTGGTCGCACAAAAGATTTGTTAAGCATCGAATGATAATTAATAGTATTTAACTGAAGTAATGAATATTTTAGAAGAAACGATTTGGAAATACATGAGACAAGAAATATCATTGATAAAAATCTAATGAAAAAAATGAAATGCTGTGTATTCAAGATAGAAATATAATGAAACGATGTGTATTCAAGATCTTAAACCAGCACTGAATGTGCAGTCTGATTCTCTTCGTGCTAAAATATTCATAATTGATCAAAGGTTAAAGGGCAGATACATTTTATCATCGGTTTCACAGCAGCATTATTGTGACCTGAAAGTGAGCCTTTATTCGTTTCATGATAGCTGATGCTTGCAGTAAAATATATTATGAAATTACTTGTTCTTTTGCACCTCTTTTTGTAGACCAAAAGAACGCTTAAGGATATCTATAGTTCTTTGTCTAAATATTCCAAAAAAATGTAGCATAATGCGTTTAATTATTCAACAGCAGTTTGATCACATTCTTTAATTCGGCTCCTCGATCTAGAACCATCGTCAACAGCTTACTAAAAGAACTGATTCGTTCTTCCTTGTTCAGTTCTACTCATATATTACTACTGCATGTCTACGTAATACTGAAGTACTTTATCTCCTTTAATATGTGACACGTAACGTGGAAACGGGTTTGGCTCAGCATTGAGAGCAAAACTTTCATTTCAATTTTAAATGTTTAACTGCATGGCTTTGAATTTAAATACGATGCTCTCGAACGGCACCCCTCCCAGCACTGGGCAAAAGGAAGGTTTGACTAACCGGTAAAACAATGTTCTTTTCTAAGGAGAGGACAAGCTTACAGTAATAAATTAAAAAGAATCAGTGAAGAAGTTTAGATCAGAAAGTCACTTCACCTACCTTGTCAGTAGAAGAAAGGTCTCAGCGCTAATGAACAATATGCAGCTGACTGCAAAGATAAATTTCCTGTTGCTTAAGTAGAAAAATTTGCATTTAATGTAACCAATATGTCAGTATATGTCAAAATGTTAAGTAATAACTAGTTGAACATTTTCCGCTGCGATTTTCAGCTGTCTGCAGTTCCGCGTAGTGTGCGTTTCGGCTATCCAAGAAGCCGATGTATGATCTGTGGTAACAACTATTAGGAGATATTCTGGACACTCTTTAACCTGCGTTCTTTTCTCTATGCTTTAAACAATTATCCTTTATAAGTGAAGATTATTATAACTATTATTGTTAATAACGTTTAAAATAGTTCTCATTTTGCATTCATACTCGACTTTACTCCAGTACTTCGAGAACATTAAAAAAGCAAGTGATTTGCATTTCAGTAAGCACAAATTTTGCCCAAGTAGTGTAAGACCTTTTTAACTGATTGGAAAATCACTTCCAGGTACAACATTTCGAAGAATTATAAAGATAACCGATTTTATAATCGGTCTTAGGAATTAACTATAGTCACCACGAATTTCGTGCCTAATATTTGCTGCTTTCTGACATTTTTGCTCCATCAGTCTGTTGAAAAACGCTAATTTAGTTACGACTTCCTTTCAGCGGCTCGTGGTTGCACAGCCACTTTGACAATGTTATACCGCAATTTATCATCAATAAGAGGACAGACGCATAAAAAACTGATGTCAATTTGTTTTTTTACAATAACAAGATCCCAAACTGGTCAAATGCCGGGAATAAATGAGGGGAAAAGACGTGGAAACTTGCCGTAAACAACGGATAAGTGAATTTTATTCAAAACACGCGAACATTGTCAATAGCTTTTCTCGCTTTTTGATTGGCTACTTAAAAAAGTCCATAAAATCAAATATTGACAGTTTGACAGCTGAAATTTGAACTTGAAAGCTTGCATAAATTAAAATTTTATGCGTCTGTACTCTTATTGATGATAAAAATGAGCCAATCAGCGCGTGAGAAATTAGACAGTGATTGTGAAAAAAATGATCGAGACATGACACACATTTGAGCATGCGTATTGTGTTTTGAGCATGCGCAATGAACGTTAGTTCCCAAGCTCTCGCTGGCCTGACTTAGTTATCAACAACAAGAGATTATCAAGGTGCTTACCTTGATAATCTCTTGTCAACAACTAACACTCCAATGTGTGTAACGCTCGCATCGAACACAATAAGTTGTTGATAACAAATAGTTGTCGCTAAGTGTCTAGTCTGTGGAAGCCCTAAATATAACATCAGTCTTGATTCGCCCCACTGCTGTGCTATTCATAAAAGAGAAAACGCTGAATTCGACTGTTTCTGATCAACTTTTCCTATTTTATGCTCGGTTGAAACACTCCTTTGGTCTGAAGTGTGCAAATTGAGCTTTTCCCCAGCCAAAGTCGACTAAAACTTAATATATTCACTTTGAAATCACTGGTTGTCCTTTCAATCTGATTGGCTCTCAGCGTGCAATTTATTCACGAATCGAACTATTATCGCATCTTTTCCTCGATCAGCCAATGAGAATGGGACAGAAAAACAAAACAATCAATCAGATTTCAAGGGTAGCTTAAAGAGACCAATAAGATTGCATGAAAATGAAAGACAAATTTTGCAACTTTTATTGCCAAAACGTTTCTTTTTTAAAACAATTGACCAATTTAATTAATTACAGTTTCTGAATGACGATACTGAGTTCCTTACCATTTTTCTCTCAGCAACTGAAATGGTCCTTTGATCTGAAGGGTTGAAATACAGCATTTCTGCAACCACAATCGACGAAAAGACGGAATGTATTCACTTTTTAGCTCTGTGCGCCGCGATGGCTTACCATCTCACCGATCCGGGAGACACAAGCGCATTGATTTTTTTGGGTTCAAAATAATCATAAAATAAACTTCAAAGGAAACTTACTCATTTTATTTTGTACAAAAAGGAACGGAGATCGATTATTGTCGACCATGCTTGTTTTTTTTATTTTATTTATTTTATTTTTATTTTTTTGTCGGGCACGATGTTGCGGTTACTGATATTTCATAGCCAGTTAACATCTACGTATATTTTGAACGAGCTTTCAGCTCAAATAGAAGGTACAAATGGAAGTTTAAATATATGATAACCTTCAACCTTGATTGATTCAATACTCAAGTGTTCTTTGATAGCTGACAGAACACGATCGCACGCACGCGCATCGCCTATAAAAGGAAAACGTACTCTTGATTTTTCCCATAAGCCACATAAAATCATGTTGCTATATAACATTAGCTACACTACGTTTGACGGCCATTTACTAATTTACGCATTTCATGGCACATAGAACTAGTTACGTACACAGAATCGCATCCGGATACGCGTCACAGCTATCACAGCTGGATCGAGTCGTTCATTGCAGCCACGGACTGAAGCAGTTGGTATGGCAACTTATACCTGGCTTATGGTCCTTACGGCTGTGTCGTTTGAAGCTCTTCTTTATAGTGACTTTCAACCAAGGCTGGAACATCTTACTCGTTAAACAAATTTGAATTGGCTATTGCTATTCTTGCACGCAAGTTCATTGGTCAATAATTACGTTCGGTGAGATGACAGAGAAACAAAGACTCTATAATGTTCCCGGGTAGCTACAGCAGGGTCGTGGTTAACAGTGAATTCCAAATAGCAGCGATTCGTGTCCATGTTACTTTTCATTCAACCAAAAATTCCCTTTTGCATTTCCAGAAATTATCAGTGGCGGATGGAACTGGAACAGCTCTTTCCGGTATTTGGGAAAATTGGGATAACCTCGGGAGGTATTTCCTTATTTTTGAAAATTTCTTAGAGGGTGGCAAAAGTGGGGTACCAATCACGCGCGCATCACGCTGAATTTTGCTACTAAATCACGCATCACGGATCATGCATGCGTGATCATGCGTCACGTAAAAAGAAGTAAGTACATCACCAATTTTACTTTCTCGACTCCCTAGCTCCCAGCGACGGCGGAAAAAAATCCGGCGGGGGTGGAAAAAAACATTCCGGCGAGCGAAGCGAGCCGTTAAGCGCGAAAAAAAGAATTCCGCGAATTCCGCTCCCCCTCGTCACCATTCCGCTCTCGGCTCTGCCCGCTCGTCCTAGACCACACTTGGCTAGTTCGCACTAAATTGAGGGTGGCAAAGGTGGGGTACCAATCACGCATCATGCACGCTGAACTTTTCTATTAAATCACGCATTACGGAGAATTTTTTTTCACCAATCACTCGTCACGTAAAAGGAAGTAAGTACATCGCAAATTTTACTTTCTCGACCCTAAAAGCGTCGTTTAAAGAAGAACATTCACGATTCAACCACAAAAATGCGTCGGCAAATATGTGACCTCACGGGAAAAAGTTCCTTACGGTATCCGTTCAGAAGGCTCAACGCACGGCAAGTGAACGAATAATTTGAATAACGACAGTCAATTTACTTGTTCCAAGATATCTTGAGACTTCTTGGCTCTACATGAGTTGATAACCATAGAATATAATGAGTTTAATATAACGTTTGTGATATAAAGTTTGAATATAACGATTTAATGAAATGCAAACTGTGAAGGTAAATGTGAGGGATTCATGAGACGTGGGCTGTGTAGGTATATATATTTTTAGAATTAATACGATGAAAGCCGAAAGCTGTGTAGGTATACGTGGGGGATAAGTGAGATGTAGGCTGTGTAGTTATATGTAGGGAATTAATGAAATGCAGGCTGTGAGGGGATATTGGGGGGATATTTTTTTTTGGGGGGGGGGGTGGTTGAGGAATAATACTTGATTATATATCCAGGAGGTATTGTTAAATATATCCAGGAGGTATTGTTTTAAGAGAGATTGAAAGAGATGTGTATATTGCGGTGGAATTAACTAGCCGCCCAATCATCCGGGTGGTGTCGCACTTATAAAGCGAAAGAACAAAAGGCTTCGCTGTGAGCCAATGAGAAAGCACTGACGTCATAGCCAAACCGGACAAATGAGTTTCTGACACAGACTGGATTTGATTATTCAAAATGGCGGACATACCTTCATATTTAAGAATATATAATATGCTAATTTTCCAAACAAACAAACGGATAAAACACGAGCAAAGCACAAAGCAGTCACTTAGGATGACAGACCGCAGTCGTTAAACAAGTGTATCGACCTTCCAGCATCCGAGATGCAAATATAGGGATCTTAACAATGACGACGGCGACGCCGAGGACAACGCCTTGTAAAATTGAATTTGTCCAGGATGCCAATGGCTCTAAAACCTCTTTCAGGCTTAATATGTAATGACAGCGTTCAATTCTAAATGGAAATACGAACAATCAGCGGTTCGACTCATCGTTTGCGTTCGCGGTCATTTTGCGTTCCAGGGAGTTTAAGAAAACCACGACGGCAAAGGCAACCGGAACGTCGTGAAACAAAAGATTTAATGAGCAGAACAATGGCTGTGCACGTGTGTTATAATTCTTGGTACATTTCTTTGCGGTCCTCTGCAAAACAGCAACGTGAAATGACCAAATTCTGTGTTGTCTGGAGAACGTGAACCACGACGGCTAATTTTTTTAAATTTTTGTTTCAAATGTATCACTGTGGTTTAAATTTAGTTTTGCGATAGTTTTGACAGTGATAAACAAATTAAATGACTTCAGAGTATCGCGAGATTCATAGGTAAAATATAAAGTTATTTTTCCATCGACGTTGTCCTAAGCGTCACCGTCGTGGTTACTTAAACTCCCTGTTATTTTGCAGAGGAAGGCTATGAAATGTACAAAGGTTTACTGAACAAACTTGTACACCCTTGTTTTGCTCCTTTTGGTTGGTGGCGCTCATTGACGTCGTGGTTTACTCCAGACTCCGCCCACACTACGCCGGAGGGATTTAAAAACGTATCCAGCTTTATTTCTACGGTTAGGCCATCGGTCCAGAGTAATCCGTCACGAAAACGGAACTTTTCGAAAACCCTCTTCAAACCGGAGGAATTTGAAAACGCCCGCTTTGAGTTTCCGTGAGGACGGAAAACATTATGTTTAAAACGGACCTTTTCGAACACGATAGGATCAGGAGAACCACGTGATTTCCCTGGCCGAGATTTCCTCAAACAGAAATATAAAACGACCGGTGATTGTTGCGTTTTTGAATTCCTCCGGTGTAGTGTGCACGACCGGGCCTAGACTCCTATTGAAGTCAATAATCAGGCGGCGTTCTTCAGTGAGTACAAAGAGAAAAAAATCGCAGGAGGCCCTGCGCAAAGGAGAAATGCACCATAAATACACACCGCAAACAAAATAAATATTTAATTAAGAGTGGAATTTTTTAAGGACCTCGATCAAGTTTAATCAGTTTAATATTCGTTATATGTTACTAGCCGTTATCACGAAGGATGATCATGACCAGGTGGCTAAATAAAGTTTTACTTTTGTAACTACATAGATTAAACGAACCACTGTAATTATGGTTGGTAGACTTAACTGACCTCAAACGGAAGCCGTGAAACTAAAATAAATGCAAAAATTGCACTAATGACTCGATGCGAATGTTTGTCGAACAACGCCACATGACATACATGAAAATAAAACTGGAAAGAAAGTTCAAAAAACAGAGACTTAATAAACTTAGGACAAAAATATACACTTTGTTGTCTTGTCCAGCCTCAGGACCGCGAAAGGCACAAAAAAGGCACGTTAAACGAGCGTAAATCCACTAAGACTTGGGTCAAATCCTTACGACCACGCTAGTCAAAAACACACTGGTCACGTGACCCTAAATGGCGCGAAACATAACTGGGCGCGGACTGGACTGGCAGCAGTCACAACTTTACTTACTTTTACTGTCGGATTTATCAGAAGAAACCTGGAACACATTTAAAAAGAAATCTAGTTATTCATTAGTATAGTAAGAGACCATCTGTGTGAGATTCACATACCCAAACGGAAATTCATGACTTCCAGATCTTGGAAATACCAGGGTCTGTGATTCGCATACCTAAAAGGAAGTTCGTGACGTCCAGATCTAATTTGTGTAACGACAAGCCGCTCGTTTTGTTCAGGAAACATTTTTATTATTCTCCTATAACACAATCGGGAGTTTGTTCACAGGCTAAGTTGGCAGAGATCTTGTTTACGAATTGAGAATACGTCAACTCCACCTTTGCTAGGCTCTAATATACAGGCAGTATTTGTGTCAAAGCTTTACGCCTGCAAATCCTTTTCTGTGCGGCAATGTTTTTATGTCTAACGGATATAACGTGCCTTTTGAATTCAGTTAGGTCTTTACGACGACCCTCATTAAGTGGCACACAAACGTTGTTTCCCTTGTGTAGTCTCTCTTTGCTTACACAACTGTCTTCTCGAGTCGCATGAAATGACACCAAACTCTAACGTGTGATATCGTTTCAGCTCTTTTGGACGAAATTCGTTCAGACCTTTTATACGATAGCCGGATTCGGATATGGTATGTCATATTCTCTTGGTCTGATGCACCGCCAAAATGATCGGTCGACAAAATGGACAAAAATAACACTGAAGCTCATAGTCCTTCTGCAAAGTTTAACTATTTTCAATTGACTTATTCCCATAATTTGTACCACAATTGTTTGGACCTATAGTACCATGAGACGGCTAATTTGGTCTCGATCGCGCATCACGCTGCTAATTTTGGGACGATCACACGTCACGCAAAAACCCTTTGCCACCCTCTTCTTACCGAGATTATCCGTTTCATTTGATCCCCGCCCCCCCCCCCCCCGGGGGAGAAAGGACTCCCATATAAAAAGTACGGGGGTGCATAGGAAAGGTGCATACAACATGCAAAAATAATCAGGCAGTACATCTCTACCTCAGTACCTCATTAATTGGGAGCTTGATACCTAGACTGTAAACGCACGTCCTCGATCCTCTTTAACTCCCCTCGCTCCTTATCCCCCACCCCTCTACTCAAGGTCTCAATTGTGGGAAGGGCTTAGAAAGTAAACAAATGCTCAAGTACATGTTGCTGCTTGCTGGCTGGGACGTTTTCAAAGACTGGGAAATGGCACTTTGTATACATTTCTCCCGAGATTGTGTAACAACTAAACCGTTCTCAGTAAATTGAAATATTCGAAAAAGAGCTACTTTATGGTTTACGTCTTGAGATTTTTGTTGTATTGCTCGATCATTTCTGAAAAGCTAGTCAGCTTCTATCTTATTCCAGATTCAATCAAGATATACAAATAAAAACTAAGAAAAAGAATCTGGAATTAAGAGAAAAGAGAGATACATCTAGAAAAGGAATTAGTTTAGAGGTTATCCTTATGTGAAAACTCCCTTAAAAAAAATACAATAAAATCAAAATTGAAATTAAGATCCTTGATTGCAATTAAATATTTAGCTTCCACTACATCTCTTGGTAATTTATTCCATAATTTAAGAATCCTAATATCCTGCGGGTTTGGTATAAAGTTTAACTCTCGTAGACCAAGTTATGGCGAAATATAAAACGTCTTCAAATTTCAAATGGTCAAAACCAAAACGTATCTTATAACACTCAACTAAAGATAAGTAAGTGCAACGGTCGGACAGAGTAGGCCATTTCTTTTGCAGTTAGCATCGGTATTCGTATGATGTCTCACCTTTGCGTTGATTAATGCTAGTCTTGATGCTCTTCGCTGCACATTCTCAAGACCACACAGGAACCGCATATTCCAAGTTTGGTCGCACAAAAGATTTGTTAAGCATCGAATGATAATTAATAGTATTTAACTGAAGTAATGAATATTTTAGAAGAAACGATTTGGAAATACATGAGACAAGAAATATCATTGATAAAAATCTAATGAAAAAAATGAAATGCTGTGTATTCAAGATAGAAATATAATGAAACGATGTGTATTCAAGATCTTAAACCAGCACTGAATGTGCAGTCTGATTCTCTTCGTGCTAAAATATTCATAATTGATCAAAGGTTAAAGGGCAGATACATTTTATCATCGGTTTCACAGCAGCATTATTGTGACCTGAAAGTGAGCCTTTATTCGTTTCATGATAGCTGATGCTTGCAGTAAAATATATTATGAAATTACTTGTTCTTTTGCACCTCTTTTTGTAGACCAAAAGAACGCTTAAGGATATCTATAGTTCTTTGTCTAAATATTCCAAAAAAATGTAGCATAATGCGTTTAATTATTCAACAGCAGTTTGATCACATTCTTTAATTCGGCTCCTCGATCTAGAACCATCGTCAACAGCTTACTAAAAGAACTGATTCGTTCTTCCTTGTTCAGTTCTACTCATATATTACTACTGCATGTCTACGTAATACTGAAGTACTTTATCTCCTTTAATATGTGACACGTAACGTGGAAACGGGTTTGGCTCAGCATTGAGAGCAAAACTTTCATTTCAATTTTAAATGTTTAACTGCATGGCTTTGAATTTAAATACGATGCTCTCGAACGGCACCCCTCCCAGCACTGGGCAAAAGGAAGGTTTGACTAACCGGTAAAACAATGTTCTTTTCTAAGGAGAGGACAAGCTTACAGTAATAAATTAAAAAGAATCAGTGAAGAAGTTTAGATCAGAAAGTCACTTCACCTACCTTGTCAGTAGAAGAAAGGTCTCAGCGCTAATGAACAATATGCAGCTGACTGCAAAGATAAATTTCCTGTTGCTTAAGTAGAAAAATTTGCATTTAATGTAACCAATATGTCAGTATATGTCAAAATGTTAAGTAATAACTAGTTGAACATTTTCCGCTGCGATTTTCAGCTGTCTGCAGTTCCGCGTAGTGTGCGTTTCGGCTATCCAAGAAGCCGATGTATGATCTGTGGTAACAACTATTAGGAGATATTCTGGACACTCTTTAACCTGCGTTCTTTTCTCTATGCTTTAAACAATTATCCTTTATAAGTGAAGATTATTATAACTATTATTGTTAATAACGTTTAAAATAGTTCTCATTTTGCATTCATACTCGACTTTACTCCAGTACTTCGAGAACATTAAAAAAGCAAGTGATTTGCATTTCAGTAAGCACAAATTTTGCCCAAGTAGTGTAAGACCTTTTTAACTGATTGGAAAATCACTTCCAGGTACAACATTTCGAAGAATTATAAAGATAACCGATTTTATAATCGGTCTTAGGAATTAACTATAGTCACCACGAATTTCGTGCCTAATATTTGCTGCTTTCTGACATTTTTGCTCCATCAGTCTGTTGAAAAACGCTAATTTAGTTACGACTTCCTTTCAGCGGCTCGTGGTTGCACAGCCACTTTGACAATGTTATACCGCAATTTATCATCAATAAGAGGACAGACGCATAAAAAACTGATGTCAA
Organism: Orbicella faveolata; assembly: GCF_042242905.1. NCBI lineage: Eukaryota > Metazoa > Cnidaria > Anthozoa > Scleractinia > Merulinidae > Orbicella > Orbicella faveolata. The sequence goes on from NW_028301576.1 coordinate 4,699,356, forward strand.
TTTGTTTTTTTACAATAACAAGATCCCAAACTGGTCAAATGCCGGGAATAAATGAGGGGAAAAGACGTGGAAACTTGCCGTAAACAACGGATAAGTGAATTTTATTCAAAACACGCGAACATTGTCAATAGCTTTTCTCGCTTTTTGATTGGCTACTTAAAAAAGTCCATAAAATCAAATATTGACAGTTTGACAGCTGAAATTTGAACTTGAAAGCTTGCATAAATTAAAATTTTATGCGTCTGTACTCTTATTGATGATAAAAATGAGCCAATCAGCGCGTGAGAAATTAGACAGTGATTGTGAAAAAAATGATCGAGACATGACACACATTTGAGCATGCGTATTGTGTTTTGAGCATGCGCAATGAACGTTAGTTCCCAAGCTCTCGCTGGCCTGACTTAGTTATCAACAACAAGAGATTATCAAGGTGCTTACCTTGATAATCTCTTGTCAACAACTAACACTCCAATGTGTGTAACGCTCGCATCGAACACAATAAGTTGTTGATAACAAATAGTTGTCGCTAAGTGTCTAGTCTGTGGAAGCCCTAAATATAACATCAGTCTTGATTCGCCCCACTGCTGTGCTATTCATAAAAGAGAAAACGCTGAATTCGACTGTTTCTGATCAACTTTTCCTATTTTATGCTCGGTTGAAACACTCCTTTGGTCTGAAGTGTGCAAATTGAGCTTTTCCCCAGCCAAAGTCGACTAAAACTTAATATATTCACTTTGAAATCACTGGTTGTCCTTTCAATCTGATTGGCTCTCAGCGTGCAATTTATTCACGAATCGAACTATTATCGCATCTTTTCCTCGATCAGCCAATGAGAATGGGACAGAAAAACAAAACAATCAATCAGATTTCAAGGGTAGCTTAAAGAGACCAATAAGATTGCATGAAAATGAAAGACAAATTTTGCAACTTTTATTGCCAAAACGTTTCTTTTTTAAAACAATTGACCAATTTAATTAATTACAGTTTCTGAATGACGATACTGAGTTCCTTACCATTTTTCTCTCAGCAACTGAAATGGTCCTTTGATCTGAAGGGTTGAAATACAGCATTTCTGCAACCACAATCGACGAAAAGACGGAATGTATTCACTTTTTAGCTCTGTGCGCCGCGATGGCTTACCATCTCACCGATCCGGGAGACACAAGCGCATTGATTTTTTTGGGTTCAAAATAATCATAAAATAAACTTCAAAGGAAACTTACTCATTTTATTTTGTACAAAAAGGAACGGAGATCGATTATTGTCGACCATGCTTGTTTTTTTTATTTTATTTATTTTATTTTTATTTTTTTGTCGGGCACGATGTTGCGGTTACTGATATTTCATAGCCAGTTAACATCTACGTATATTTTGAACGAGCTTTCAGCTCAAATAGAAGGTACAAATGGAAGTTTAAATATATGATAACCTTCAACCTTGATTGATTCAATACTCAAGTGTTCTTTGATAGCTGACAGAACACGATCGCACGCACGCGCATCGCCTATAAAAGGAAAACGTACTCTTGATTTTTCCCATAAGCCACATAAAATCATGTTGCTATATAACATTAGCTACACTACGTTTGACGGCCATTTACTAATTTACGCATTTCATGGCACATAGAACTAGTTACGTACACAGAATCGCATCCGGATACGCGTCACAGCTATCACAGCTGGATCGAGTCGTTCATTGCAGCCACGGACTGAAGCAGTTGGCATGGCAACTTATACCTGGCTTATGGTCCTTACGGCTGTGTCGTTTGAAGCTCTTCTTTATAGTGACTTTCAACCAAGGCTGGAACATCTTACTCGTTAAACAAATTTGAATTGGCTATTGCTATTCTTGCACGCAAGTTCATTGGTCAATAATTACGTTCGGTGAGATGACAGAGAAACAAAGACTCTATAATGTTCCCGGGTAGCTACAGCAGGGTCGTGGTTAACAGTGAATTCCAAATAGCAGCGATTCGTGTCCATGTTACTTTTCATTCAACCAAAAATTCCCTTTTGCATTTCCAGAAATTATCAGTGGCGGATGGAACTGGAACAGCTCTTTCCGGTATTTGGGAAAATTGGGATAACCTCGGGAGGTATTTCCTTATTTTTGAAAATTTCTTAGAGGGTGGCAAAAGTGGGGTACCAATCACGCGCGCATCACGCTGAATTTTGCTACTAAATCACGCATCACGGATCATGCATGCGTGATCATGCGTCACGTAAAAAGAAGTAAGTACATCACCAATTTTACTTTCTCGACTCCCTAGCTCCCAGCGACGGCGGAAAAAAATCCGGCGGGGGTGGAAAAAAACATTCCGGCGAGCGAAGCGAGCCGTTAAGCGCGAAAAAAAGAATTCCGCGAATTCCGCTCCCCCTCGTCACCATTCCGCTCTCGGCTCTGCCCGCTCGTCCTAGACCACACTTGGCTAGTTCGCACTAAATTGAGGGTGGCAAAGGTGGGGTACCAATCACGCATCATGCACGCTGAACTTTTCTATTAAATCACGCATTACGGAGAATTTTTTTTCACCAATCACTCGTCACGTAAAAGGAAGTAAGTACATCGCAAATTTTACTTTCTCGACCCTAAAAGCGTCGTTTAAAGAAGAACATTCACGATTCAACCACAAAAATGCGTCGGCAAATATGTGACCTCACGGGAAAAAGTTCCTTACGGTATCCGTTCAGAAGGCTCAACGCACGGCAAGTGAACGAATAATTTGAATAACGACAGTCAATTTACTTGTTCCAAGATATCTTGAGACTTCTTGGCTCTACATGAGTTGATAACCATAGAATATAATGAGTTTAATATAACGTTTGTGATATAAAGTTTGAATATAACGATTTAATGAAATGCAAACTGTGAAGGTAAATGTGAGGGATTCATGAGACGTGGGCTGTGTAGGTATATATATTTTTAGAATTAATACGATGAAAGCCGAAAGCTGTGTAGGTATACGTGGGGGATAAGTGAGATGTAGGCTGTGTAGTTATATGTAGGGAATTAATGAAATGCAGGCTGTGAGGGGATATTGGGGGGATATTTTTTTTGGGGGGGGGGGTGGTTGAGGAATAATACTTGATTATATATCCAGGAGGTATTGTTAAATATATCCAGGAGGTATTGTTTTAAGAGAGATTGAAAGAGATGTGTATATTGCGGTGGAATTAACTAGCCGCCCAATCATCCGGGTGGTGTCGCACTTATAAAGCGAAAGAACAAAAGGCTTCGCTGTGAGCCAATGAGAAAGCACTGACGTCATAGCCAAACCGGACAAATGAGTTTCTGACACAGACTGGATTTGATTATTCAAAATGGCGGACATACCTTCATATTTAAGAATATATAATATGCTAATTTTCCAAACAAACAAACGGATAAAACACGAGCAAAGCACAAAGCAGTCACTTAGGATGACAGACCGCAGTCGTTAAACAAGTGTATCGACCTTCCAGCATCCGAGATGCAAATATAGGGATCTTAACAATGACGACGGCGACGCCGAGGACAACGCCTTGTAAAATTGAATTTGTCCAGGATGCCAATGGCTCTAAAACCTCTTTCAGGCTTAATATGTAATGACAGCGTTCAATTCTAAATGGAAATACGAACAATCAGCGGTTCGACTCATCGTTTGCGTTCGCGGTCATTTTGCGTTCCAGGGAGTTTAAGAAAACCACGACGGCAAAGGCAACCGGAACGTCGTGAAACAAAAGATTTAATGAGCAGAACAATGGCTGTGCACGTGTGTTATAATTCTTGGTACATTTCTTTGCGGTCCTCTGCAAAACAGCAACGTGAAATGACCAAATTCTGTGTTGTCTGGAGAACGTGAACCACGACGGCTAATTTTTTTAAATTTTTGTTTCAAATGTATCACTGTGGTTTAAATTTAGTTTTGCGATAGTTTTGACAGTGATAAACAAATTAAATGACTTCAGAGTATCGCGAGATTCATAGGTAAAATATAAAGTTATTTTTCCATCGACGTTGTCCTAAGCGTCACCGTCGTGGTTACTTAAACTCCCTGTTATTTTGCAGAGGACGGCTATGAAATGTACAAAGGTTTACTGAACAAACTTGTACACCCTTGTTTTGCTCCTTTTGGTTGGTGGCGCTCATTGACGTCGTGGTTTACTCCAGACTCCGCCCACACTACGCCGGAGGGATTTAAAAACGTATCCAGCTTTATTTCTACGGTTAGGCCATCGGTCCAGAGTAATCCGTCACGAAAACGGAACTTTTCGAAAACCCTCTTCAAACCGGAGGAATTTGAAAACGCCCGCTTTGAGTTTCCGTGAGGACGGAAAACATTATGTTTAAAACGGACCTTTTCGAACACGATAGGATCAGGAGAACCACGTGATTTCCCTGGCCGAGATTTCCTCAAACAGAAATATAAAACGACCGGTGATTGTTGCGTTTTTGAATTCCTCCGGTGTAGTGTGCACGACCGGGCCTAGACTCCTATTGAAGTCAATAATCAGGCGGCGTTCTTCAGTGAGTACAAAGAGAAAAAAATCGCAGGAGGCCCTGCGCAAAGGAGAAATGCACCATAAATACACACCGCAAACAAAATAAATATTTAATTAAGAGTGGAATTTTTTAAGGACCTCGATCAAGTTTAATCAGTTTAATATTCGTTATATGTTACTAGCCGTTATCACGAAGGATGATCATGACCAGGTGGCTAAATAAAGTTTTACTTTTGTAACTACATAGATTAAACGAACCACTGTAATTATGGTTGGTAGACTTAACTGACCTCAAACGGAAGCCGTGAAACTAAAATAAATGCAAAAATTGCACTAATGACTCGATGCGAATGTTTGTCGAACAACGCCACATGACATACATGAAAATAAAACTGGAAAGAAAGTTCAAAAAACAGAGACTTAATAAACTTAGGACAAAAATATACACTTTGTTGTCTTGTCCAGCCTCAGGACCGCGAAAGGCACAAAAAAGGCACGTTAAACGAGCGTAAATCCACTAAGACTTGGGTCAAATCCTTACGACCACGCTAGTCAAAAACACACTGGTCACGTGACCCTAAATGGCGCGAAACATAACTGGGCGCGGACTGGACTGGCAGCAGTCACAACTTTACTTACTTTTACTGTCGGATTTATCAGAAGAAACCTGGAACACATTTAAAAAGAAATCTAGTTATTCATTAGTATAGTAAGAGACCATCTGTGTGAGATTCACATACCCAAACGGAAATTCATGACTTCCAGATCTTGGAAATACCAGGGTCTGTGATTCGCATACCTAAAAGGAAGTTCGTGACGTCCAGATCTAATTTGTGTAACGACAAGCCGCTCGTTTTGTTCAGGAAACATTTTTATTATTCTCCTATAACACAATCGGGAGTTTGTTCACAGGCTAAGTTGGCAGAGATCTTGTTTACGAATTGAGAATACGTCAACTCCACCTTTGCTAGGCTCTAATATACAGGCAGTATTTGTGTCAAAGCTTTACGCCTGCAAATCCTTTTCTGTGCGGCAATGTTTTTATGTCTAACGGATATAACGTGCCTTTTGAATTCAGTTAGGTCTTTACGACGACCCTCATTAAGTGGCACACAAACGTTGTTTCCCTTGTGTAGTCTCTCTTTGCTTACACAACTGTCTTCTCGAGTCGCATGAAATGACACCAAACTCTAACGTGTGATATCGTTTCAGCTCTTTTGGACGAAATTCGTTCAGACCTTTTATACGATAGCCGGATTCGGATATGGTATGTCATATTCTCTTGGTCTGATGCACCGCCAAAATGATCGGTCGACAAAATGGACAAAAATAACACTGAAGCTCATAGTCCTTCTGCAAAGTTTAACTATTTTCAATTGACTTATTCCCATAATTTGTACCACAATTGTTTGGACCTATAGTACCATGAGACGGCTAATTTGGTCTCGATCGCGCATCACGCTGCTAATTTTGGGACGATCACACGTCACGCAAAAACCCTTTGCCACCCTCTTCTTACCGAGATTATCCGTTTCATTTGATCCCCGCCCCCCCCCCCCCGGGGGAGAAAGGACTCCCATATAAAAAGTACGGGGGTGCTCATCGGAAATTTTGAAAAGAGCCCCTAATAGGTACCAAGATCCTGTTTTGTGGGCGTGGCTTGAAATTTTTTTCACCCCTAAGAGGTACCAATTCTAAGACAAAATATTTGAAACACTGACTGTCACCGACACTGACTTTTTCGGCTCAATACCCTGAACGGTACCGCGAAAGCTCCCATGGCCAGTGTGGGCCTTTTTAGGCTGAACACCCTAAGATATACCAAAACTGCCTTTTTAACCCTTAAAAGCTATGACGAGCGCCCCCGTTCTTTTTATAGGGGAGTTCCCTTCACCCCCGGGAATTTTCCTCCCAGAATTTTCTGTTTGAATGGTTTGCATTTCGGAAATGTAACAAGTATCGGATTTTCTGGAAACTTTCCAAAGAAATTTCTGTACCATTTGCCTCCGTTTCAAGAGTTCCGGAATTTCTGGTTGAGTGGAAGTACAGCACTCAAGGAAACCTTTTTCCTTCCATAAACTTGAAGACCCAGCAATGAAGGCTTACCCAACACAACAGTACTTTGAAAACATCAATTTTGTTCGAAATGCATGTTCTTGGCGAATGAAATCGAGAATTTACTATGAAAGGTTTCTCAGATTCACTAAACTGCCATTTTACTGAAATATATTGTAAGTTACCACCAAAGAGAGCCAATTGCAGTGGTAACCTCCTTTAGTAAATTGTCACCCATTTTCTTTGAAGGTCAGGAACAAAATTTCTAGTTCACAGCGAATTCTGAGAGGCAAGTCCTGTCTCTGAAAGCATTTTCATTCCAAACCTTGTGTCCCTGCATTGAAAGCTTACCCAATATAACAGGCTTTTGTTCAATGTAAGTGTTTCCTTTAATGTCTGCAAATTACACCTTTCACTGGGAATTTAATATCATTAATTTAGGTACTCTGATTTAATGTTGTCATTTATTATAGTTATTTATTATAGATTGGAAAAGGGCCAATTACAGAAATTATTGCGTCATTCGGTCCATCAGTTGTCAAATAATTTTCCCAGGAAGCCAGTGTACTGTTTCATCTAATTACTTTCACTAATTTAATTAGCAATTACATACCGCTGACTTCAAAAGAAGCATGGTCTTTGAATCAGATTTGCAATATTAATAAGTCACGTTGTAAATTTATGCATGCATGTTAATTAAAAGTAATCAAAACAGCTTTGAAGATCCACAAGTTTAAAAACTCTTAACCCACTTACTTCTTGCAAATAATTCCCAGTCTCTACCCATCCTATCCCAGATCAGAATTGAATCTTCTTTGGAGAATTGTGAAGAAAAAAAAGGTTAAAAGACAATACTTGTGTTGGTTATTTTTTAAGTGAAAATAGCAAATTGTAGCGTATATATACTTCCCAAAAGTCTAAAGAGTACCATATATGCATGTTCTGTATCCTGTTCAAAATCCCTATTCATCTGATCACAGAACTTTTATACATAATTCAAAGTACATTATGCCATCATTAAACAAAGCTACAGATGTACATGTACGTGTAGTATTGAGCCTCTGAAAAGTCTATGATACACATTCACAAGTCCAGTTTAGAACTGTCTAGATATAATTTCCATAGTAGATAAATTTATTAACCCACTCTTAAAGTTAACTAATTTACATGACTGTACATTTACAAAGTGTTTGTACCACAACACAAAATAAGTAAAGCAAAACTATACAGCCGAAGAACCAAAGGTTTCTTGCGAGGCATACACCATGTAGATGAATCCATCTTCATCTTTCTCGTCTTTGTAAACTTCTCCAACAGTTATGGATATGCTGACCAAGTTTTTTTCATTCACAATAAGGAAGAATGCTTGGGTTGGAGTTAACTGAAGTCTTTTCCTACGTACATGTACATGTGCAAAGAAATTGTAAAAAATGAATGAAATAAATGAATGTTTAAATTGACAAAATATTCCTTTAAACCAAAAAAAAAAATGAAGTCAGTAGATGCTCACATAAACAAATAATCAAAGAAAAAAAGAGGTGTCCGATGAATGGTCCTTAAAAAAAATATGGGTCTTGCAAAATTTTTGTCTCACAAGTCTCAATTGTTTGTTTGCTTTGTATAAATGACTGCTAAACTTCTTTGAGTCTGAATGTCTTGCACTTGCATTCTAAACACTTTGAATTCTTGTTCTTGCTATAGAAAAAGCCATTTAAATCATGTAAATCTTGAGAGATTTAAATCTCATACTGCCTCTCTCCACACAGCAGTATAAAATCAGAACTAGGGAATTTAATGCTGGGGATAACCCTGTGATGGACTAGCATCCAATTCAAAGGGGAAGTGGTAAAGAAGAGGAAGTTTTGGAAGTTTGGGAGAACTCACAAAAGCTGTGGAAAAACTTGCATGTCGGTTTGTGTTCCAACAACATTTCTCATTCTCCCAAACTTTGACTTGTGTTACTATCAAAGAATTAGATTACGAACTCGAGATTTTTATCATGTGATAGTTGACGAGGGCACAGTCCAAGTCCACTATCATGCGTAGAAATTGAGAGTGAATAATCTAAAATTTGTTCTAGTATAAATCCACTAGTTGTTCAAAACTTTGTCTAAATCCTCTTCACAGATGCCTCGAAAACCCCAAGAAGCGGCCTCCAGTTTGCTAACAAGTGCACGCTATGCTCCTCACTGTCTACAACACACGTTATAACAGAACAGATAGTGAGTAGCGTAGCCAAACACAGAATAGCATTTGTGATAGAAAGCTAGTAGATTTATACCAAAACTCGATAGAAACATGGCACATGTTTACTATTTCTTAAATAAAGTACCGAACATTCCACTTGTTTTCAAAACGAAATGTTTAAGATTATCTGTTAAAAATGGTAAACAACTCAAGTTTTAAGGCTAGGAAGCACAATATTGCGTTTTTCAGAGCCCAAGTAAAGAGCCCTTGCAAGGCCCCTTGAGTTTGACAGTAAGTTTCATAATATAAGTATAAATTCCATATTTGTCCTGCAAGGTGATGGAGTATTTGCCTCTTTTCTAAGCAACCGTTTTAAACTGTAGTAACTCAAGTTAAGCTAAGCTTACCGTATGATGCTTGACAGGCTACTCATGGTGAGATCTGACGGAACTAAATACTTGATTTTGTCTAGAATGGGTAAGTGTTTCTCCGTTTTCAATCTTTCTACAATTACCTGTACCGGCAAAGAAAAGAGCAAAAGCTTAGCCACCAAGAAATGAAACTATTGCTACCGTAGTTACAACTCGCTTATTATGAATACATTTCGGTTATTTTCGACAACCACACTGGTCAGCCTAAATTAACATAACCGGCATAAAGTTTGGCAATTTCGTGGAATTATAAATAAGCGCTATTAGATATGATTTCTGCCTTACCGGAACTTTGTCGGGATACTGCCGAATGATCGACTCCGAATCTCTTTTCCTTGCAGCTGAGGTTTGCCAGAAAAGAGAAAGGATCAGTAAACTAAAGCGATAGCAATGAGCTTATATAAAAAAGCGTTAAATGGAACAGATCTAGATACAGAGCGACGATTTTCTCAGCGATGACGAGTCACTCACTGTTTCGCCCGTTTTCGACAGAATTATGCGAGCCACGATACTTACAAAAGCTTTTTCGTTGTTTGAACGGCTTGCTTGTTTGTCCATTCATGTCCAAATGGCGTTTAAAAGAGCTCTGAAAGTAATTAACAAAGCAAAACAGTGAAAACAACCCAAACCGAAATTTCCAGACTGGCTTTGTTTTGTTTTGCTTTGCTTTTTCAATCTGATTGCGTCATGAAAAAACATGGCGGCGAGAACATTAATCATTTTAACGAGGGACTGGTGGAGATTAAACTTGTACCTCGTTTTTGACTTGTAGAGAATTGCTATAATCGTATTTTGAACAGAACCACTTTGATTAAATAAATATTAAGTATCCTTTAAAAGAAAATGCAGACCAAAATAGATGGGAATAGAACCATAACAAATAATTCCGATATTGTTCTAGTGGCCCTCCGATCCCATACAGATTTTGACGTTTCTCTCAACAAGACTGGGCAGCAGTCGATTCCAGTCTTCTCTGTTGAAGGCGCGCCTTGTAAACTGAAGACCGCAGTAAGGTAATCACAGGGAGTATGGGCGATAAATTTCAGGATTTTACGCCAAATTTATGGCAACACAGCTGAGATTTCTGTAGGACTTTCGCCACCAGTGAAACCTCCGATGGCTGAGAAGTAAGTTTAACACAATCAGTCGTCCGTTTTCGTTTTACATTTCAAGTTTTAGTGGGTTGTTTGTCCGTGGTGAAGTTCGTATCGCTAGGGGGTGATAGCCTAGCGAGGGCATTTTCGTGTACTATAATAAATACGCCTATCCGAGAACTTACGATGCTATCAAGGTATATTTTCCCTTGGCTGGTTGCTTTTATTAGGATCACAACGGATATGACTGTCTGATCAATCTGGATCGAAGTCAATGAAGTGTTTTTAGTCATACACGTCTCGATGGGGGAGGTGAACAATCGACCGACGAAATTATAAAACTGTAATGTATGAAGGAGCATTGTTTATAATATATTGTTTATTTTGGAATCCATATTTTACGGAGCATTTCTTAGAACTTTACCCTCTTTTTTTTAAAGAAATCGAATTCGGTTTTATTCCTCGGATAGATCGATTCTTCCAATCTTGTCCACTAGAGTGTGAATTGTTGTTAACGTACTCAATTGAAGACACAAAACGCAATTAGCACTGTTTTGGAATATTTTACAAGAACTTTCCATTACTTCTAGCGAGTGTCGATCGAATCAAATCCTTTTATTGCTGAAATTAGGCTTATTTTACTATATATATGATGGCGTAAATAAAAATAAATGATGCTCAGCTAATTAGACGTTTAGTCCACTCGTTCTATAGTTTACTAGGTACGCGAAAATATTAAGTTTTCTTAATCGGTTTTGTTCATAACGTGAGCGAGATCAAATTCGGCTTCTTTTAGCTCACTAATCCGGCTTTTGACTCGTAAAGTTATCTAGGTCTCTGCACAAATTGTTGTTTCGGAAGTACCTGTGAGTTTATTTGTTCAGGGACAATTAATTAAGCTTACATTTTGTATTTTACCTCCTAACGACCTGTCACGATATGTAACTACTAACTCAATTGCGGTTCAGGTGAAGACTTTTCAACTTGTATGAATCGAATGTACCGCTAATTTAAGTTATGTTGTTGTGTTTATAGTTTGTCTATCTTATAAATTATCCATCAGTGGGACGTCAGGTTTTTAATTTTCAATGAAAAACAGGTAATAAAATGTTCAAATCTTATTCTCAAGTTCATAACACAACAAAGGAAGCTGCGGTGGTCATCTGCTTTTGAAGACAGGAAAACGATTCCTGTTTTTAATTGCTAGTTTGGTTGAACTGGATAATTGTAACTGTGTGAGAACTTTGAATAAACCCTGAGCCTTAAGCTAGTTCAAACTTGATTCCCACTGATATTGTGTTAATTGAATTGTTTTAGTGTTTTTCAACGTAATTGCGCGCAATTTCAATTGCTGCATTTTATTTTAATATGAATTGTTCTTGTTAATGTTTTAGTGCTAACTTAATGTAATGGATGAACTTTCATCTATCTGTTGTTCAGAGTTCTACCTGTATGTTCAGGATATTGTATGCTCAATTATATTTAATCCTTAATTCTCCATTTATCTGTAGATTATACCCTCTCTTCAGCTACCGGTAAAAAAGCATGTTTTTTTTTAAAGACTTTTTGATGCATTTTTTTGGCACATGAGACTGGTGTGATGTTATTATCCTTAGTTTGTTATCTGCTACCATCATTGATGAATATATTTAACACGTTCAGACAATGATATTGATTTGGAACATAAAAGTGAGTTTATTAATAAATTCCTCCCAAATTCACTTTTCTTGAGAGGGCTTTTATTGGAACAGACTTCTGAGAAGATGATCATCAATAAATAAAACTTGAAAGATTTCTTTCGTAGGAAGCACATCAAAGTTCAAGATCAAATGTAATGTTCTTTAACTTAACCCTTAAACTTATGTTTCACACTTATATTTATGCTAGATTTCTATGGGAGGGAATTTCAGTTATGACAACTGATATTCCAATTTTGTAAAAGGATAAAAAAAAGGTTAAAATAAAACAGAAAACTTCTGCTTTATGTTTAGCTGATAGTCTGATGGACTAACTGGAGTGAGGCTTGGAGAACTTAAATCTGTAACATAATCTAAATGTGGCATAAAAAGATCAAAATTGGTCTTTAAGACTTTTTTCTCTCAAAGCCAAGCAGATTTTATTATTTATTGGCATCTTCAGGGTTATTAAGCCACCAGCATAATTTGTGAGATTGCTCTTTCCAGAAGAGAAAACTACATCACCTAATATAGCTATTAATAATAAATATTGTAATTTAAAAGTTCAAAGTTGCCTGGGCTTTTGGTTTCAAAAAAAATGAATAGTTTGTTCTTCTCCTTTGGCTTTGTGTACTTTTTCTAACTCGTCTTTAGTTAATAATTATGTCAAATGCTAGAAGTGCCATATAGCATAAAAGCTGATAAGTTAATAAAGATGGTGAATTTTAAGCTCGGTAATGAAATGTGATGAAATGAAATGTGAAATGTGGATAGAGCGCCCGCCCGGTGTTCGGGAGGTCATGGGTTCGATTCCTTTCGGGGACTCAGAATTTTTCTTTGTCCCACGCTCGTGTCATGTTGATTAATTCACCTTCAGCATAAAAGCTGTACCAATATACATTCAAAAGGAGCATTTTAAAGCTTGCACGTGTACATATGCTTTTGTGCAACTTCTAAGACAAATATTATTTAATCAATTTTCAACAAAGGCAAGTATTAAAAAACTGGTTTGTATTGCAAAAACAAAAAGAAAATATAAATTTATGTATTGCTAAGTAAGTGCAGTTCTAAGAGACTTGTAAGCATTAGTTATGAAATTTTATAATTTAATTTTTTAATTAAATTAATTTGATCTACAAATCATTTTAAATTTTCCTTTTTAGGGTAGACTGGGTTGAGATAATTGAGCCCCGGACCGGGGAACCCATGTATGCTAATCTCAAAAGTGGCCAGTGTTTATGGGAACCTCCAGTTGGTGTCCGAGTGTGAGTGAATTTTGCTTTGAACTTGCAATGTATTGATAAAATAATGTATTAGGATTCACCATTAATCCTGTGGAAATTAATACTGTACAATGAAATTATTGACCAGGGATATACAGATCACACTCTACTCCTTGAGGTCTTAAGCAGACTTTTTGGTATTGGTGAGAGTTGAGACTAATTTTAAGATTTACAGTTCGAGTACTCCAACCAAGGTCACCTGACAAAATTTTCCACAAATTTAATGCAGTAAAATCGTGGAATTTAACAATTAGTGACTGTTTTCCAACAAATTACCCTTGTAATCAAGCTGTACATTTCAAAGGCAACAGATTTGTAGTCATTTTGGATAATTTGTTGGAAAACTATAAATTGTTTACCTCCACAATTTTTATTCATTAAATTTGTAGAAAATTTTGTTGGGTGGCCTTCATTTAAGTAGTCGTACTGTAAACAGACCTAACCCTCGTGTCTTAAGACCACCTTGTTAATTAACACCCACCTTCTGCTGTCGCCATAGTTTACTTTGTTGTTAAACACACAGCTGTTACGTACTTGTGGCCAGAAACTTGATACAATCTTTGTTACAAATGTATTTTAATTATTTATATACCGGATAAATGTTTTGAATCACATTTTTCTCAAGTTATTTTAAAAGTTGTAACAACTTTATTTGTAAAAATTGCAGTAAGAAGGCTAATGACAGCCAGTGGTGGGAATTGTACGACCAGAAAACACGCCGTTACTATTACTACTGTGCTGGGACGCAGACTACAGTTTGGCGTAAACCAAAAGATTCAGAGATCATCCCTCTTGCCAGACTACAGGTAGGCTGAACCCAACCATCCCAGATTGTCAGGGAGTCTCCCGGATACAGAGGGAGTCTCGCAGTCTCCAGTATGGGTCACCATATCTCCCAGATTGGAAGGAAAGCACTTATTTTGGCTGTTTTTTTGGGACTGTTTTAATATGTTATTCTTGGTTTTCATGTGACGTAGTCATATTCCAAAATTAGAAATTATCCTTCCTTCTGAGGTTTTAGTTTCATCAGATAAAAGGCCCTGTAGGAACGTGACGTTTGGCAATGTTTTAGCTCGACAGAGTTCTTCTTTCTGTAACAGAGCATTCCAAGCTTTTGCATTGCGTGACATGAAAATGGCGGCCAGAAAAGACTGTCGCGTAGGTCAAAAGACGAGTTATCGCTTTAGTTTTTGTTAAATAAACGGTGCTTGCACTAGAAGAAGCATTTATTTCAATGTGTCGGAGCACTAGAGTAAAAATGTTCGTTTCAATAGCAAAAGTCAAGGACGGATGTTTTTGTTATTTTACGGTCGCCATGTTTGTGCCCCTCCAAAGAGCACAAACGTGCCGTCTCCATACAAAGCTCTATAAATTTGGATGACACGCTTCTGCGAATAACGGGCGAATGAACAACAGCAGAAACCTGATTCTTGGCGAGGTTGTTTATATAGCAATCATCTATCATATCCTAGATTCTTGAATTTATTTATTGAATGGTTACGATTTTTAGTTTTGATCACATGACTGGTGAAAACCAAGAATTCATGAACATTTGATGCTTTTTTTGGCTGAATCAACAACAGTTTTTGGGGGTCGAAAAGGTAAAATTGGTGATCTCCCAGATTTCGACTTTTTTTAGGTTTACTTGGCATTTCTTTGAGCCAGGTTTACTCTTTTTGACAACGGACTTCATTCGGTTACCAGTTATTAACCTATTTGTAAGTTTTCTATTTAGCTAACAGAATCCAATTTAAGATGATTGCTTATACATTTGAAGGCTTGGGGCAAACATTGGAAAGTTCTTGACTAACTGTTGGGAAAGGTTCATTGTGAGAAAAAAACACTGCACAAACAGCATCAACAACAGCAACAAAAATTTAACTCTCAACAAAAAGAAACAAGGGACAGATAATTATTTAACATACATTGGGGAAATTAATTGTAATTTGAATTAATAAATTTAACTATCGTCCATCAAAACTCTTTTAAAATAGGTACAAAAATTTTAATTTAATATGATCTTGTGTTGTGAATTGAACCAAATACTCTTTCACCAGGGAATTGACTTGCAAATTCTTCAGACTATATTCCAGATATTTCCTACAAGTACTGATTAGAGAATTTGATATCACTGTTATCAGTCCAAAATTCATTAATCTGATGGCCACTGGTTCAATTTGTAATTTGAGTACCTGGCTAATGCTGACTTACGCATTGATGTTATGGCGCAATAAGAATCTCACTAAGGCAGATTGGAGGGTTAAGGGCAGCAGCGTAGCAATTTACTGATTTCCATCTTGTTCAATGAAGACACTGAAAGCAAGGGAAAAGCGCAGAGCTGCCAAAGCCAAAGAATTGGAGAGGAGGGAAGGTTCATCTAGACGTGAAGGTTCTGACAGAAGGAAAAGGGATGGAAGTCTTAGAAAAGATGGTGCAAGTAACCATGGTGATGGTTCATTACTGAGAAGAGAAAGCAGTGGGAGAAAGGATGGAGTGACAAGAGAAGGTTCATCGTCACGGCGGCATGGGAGCAGAGAAAAGAGAGAAAGAACAAGCTCAAGAGAACATAGGAGACATGGTGCTGAGGCTACTGCACAGGTGTGTTGTGCTAAAATTTAGAGTACAGATTGATTGCAAAATAATGTATTAAAGTTCTATAATGTTACGTGGTGTGAACATAATGTTATAGTTTGCTGTAATGTAGGGTGAAATGGAGCCCAGAAATAATTGTCATGGCTATTGGAGACATATCAAATTTATTACGCACAGAAGAGTAATTCTTAATTAATAAATACTACTTTTTTCTTCAATATTGTATGAAATTACATTATGCATGGTGATTCTCTTACAAGGTCCCCAATTATTGCTGTTATTAGAATAAGCAATTGTTTCTCAGTTTTCTTGTTTTCTTTTGTCTAATGCATTCCTTCAGTCCTTGGGTTATTACTTAGGGTGGGGGGCTGGTTGATATGCAATGAGCCAAATATGTTTCATCCAGGAAATGTTTTTAGTTGCTTCAGCTGCAAAATTTACATAAGATCCAGCCAGCCACTGTTCTAAGAGGACTGGATAAAGACTTAGTTATAACTAAAGGTCTTTGATAGTTTATGATTTAATTTGCTGAATTATGTTCAGTAACATTTATTTTGATTACCATTAGCCAAGCCGTGCTAATGAAACTACCCTGGAGGATGCTGCGCCAGTAGAAAATGGAACAGAGAGTAAGCCTGCTGACGACAATACAACTGAGGCTGTTGACGGAGTTTCTCAGGAAGCCGGCGAAGATGCAGCATGTGCTGCTGAGAATGACTTAGATAAGCGTAAGTCACCAGAACTTCCAATACCAGAGCTTCCAGACATGCAGGACATACCCTTACCTGATGATGAAGACAAAAAAGAGATTGGAACAGATGATGAGGGACAGTCCACACCATCAGGGACTTTATCACGACATGGCAATCCAGATGAGTAAGTGGCGTAGGGAAAACATCTTCAGTTAACTGTGATTTAAATGGAGAAGAAGGCTATAATAGGGTTGAAACATCAATTTTGTTTTGACATCTCAACTTGCAGTCGGGTGTTTGAGTGTGTCAGTGGGGAAGAATGATGACGTTGATGTATTAAAATGTCAGCTCCTTGCTTGGTAAACTATAACAATATGGATAAGAAATGAACTTCATCTTGACATTAATTGATATTTTAGTCTGCTGCACATATTGCAAGCAAGAATGATCTACCCTCTTATTCTCAAGGAGTGTTACCATCCTGCAATGGTGTTAATAATTTTAATTTTTAAAACTTCTGTAGATTGCTGTGTCCCGCTACTTGAGATCACCTTAATGCCTTCCTTAATAATAAATTATTTATGGTTGTTACATGTAAGTACCTGTATACTGTACCCTACTATGAAATTTTAGGCCCAATCCTGCCCTTAACTTCAACCCAATTGCATTTGAAATCACACACCTTCAGTGTAGTCTGTGTACAGCTGCCCTGCCAGGTTACTTGAGTCTGATGTTGGCAACAGATCTCAACCAAGTGAATAATATTAAATTGCAATAATTATTCTTGGTAGTGATAAATTATAAATTGTAATTACAATTTTTTTTTTCTTTCATGAAATCATAATTTGTTAGACAAGTTGTTAGTTGATAATAAATTATAACATGGTTAGCTCCATGAGCGGGTAAGTTGAACCAAATCCCGCAATGTGATTGGGTACCGAAACAGGCAAGATGGCACTTTCATGTCTGCCCAGGATTACTGGCTGTGTCCTGCAAGAAAATAGACAAAGTGTTCTTTTTCCATATAGTAAATCTTTTATGACCAAGCTTGTTCAGTCAAGATGGCTCAATATTGGCCTCGTTCTTCTTCGATGTGCTTGTTTATGGATCAAGACTCTGTCTCGGTCCATAAACACGCAAAAAAAGAACTAGACCAATATCCAGCCATCTTGACGTCATGCTTGGTCAATAACGCATATATATTGACCTCGATTTTTAAATGCACTTAGCACCTGTGAGGACCACCTCAGTCCATCAGGGACCATCGAGAGAGCAAGACAAGCAGTGGAAAGTGCATCCAGGTGCATTTTAGCCAACAGAGCTGCAGCGCAGAAGAGAGAAGATGACTCTGTTTTCGTTGAGAGTGGAAAATCGATTGCCACTAACAAACAAGGTACATGTATAACCGGAGTAAGGTGTTGCTATGTTTGAGAAATGTCTTATGATGCATTTGATCTGAAACGTTACTAACAGTCTACTCATAGCTAATTGAGGGGTTGCATGGAAAAAGACCCTAAGTGACTTCTGACAGACTGCGAGATTCTCCTAGCAAATTGCTTTCTGCTTCCTTCTCCGAAAACAGGAGAATTTGACATGAGATCAAGACTCACTCTATGCACCCCTTCAATTAATAAAACAGTTTAGGTCTCTTGTTTAGATGTAGCTCGCTTGGAATAGCTTTGCTAATTGCAGGCTATTAAGGACTATGATCTAAATTTCAAAAATAAAGTCATTGTTGTAGGAAAAAGAGGGGGAAAAGGGAGAGATGTCAGTGTGGTGTCTAACACTGGGTGTGTTTTCAAATTTGAATTTTACACACAAGCAATAGACAAGCCCACAATGCTACGGGGTTAAGTGTTGGCGGAGTAACTATAATTGTTAAGCTTTTGACATTTTTCATGGACAAACTTTAACCCTTTTCAGTCACAGGCTTATCTTTTTAAATTCTTCATACCTTTACGAAAGAAAAATTACCAGGTTTTGAACACTTTGCAATTTCTCTGACGTCCACAGGACTCCAAGATAGTCTGGACGACTCTCTGAGTATAAAACTGAGAGCAGGAGGCATGCCAGCCACTACAGCAAGGCTAGTGGAGGCATGTGCTCCACCCTCCCTTAATGAGAGCCAACTGAGTATTCGATCACTCAGGCATCATCGGCAAGTGAGCGACAGTGTACTCAAGGACCTGAGACGTGACGACGACGAAGATGATGATGACGATGACGAAGCGCAGGAGACAAAGTCAGTGGGAACACCAAGTACTTTGCCACGGCTTAGTCGACCATCTTCTACTGCTTCACCAGCTACAGGACCATCTAAACACAGTACCTTGGTAAGCTTATCGGTATCC
Source organism: Orbicella faveolata (assembly GCF_042242905.1). Classification (NCBI taxonomy): domain Eukaryota; kingdom Metazoa; phylum Cnidaria; class Anthozoa; order Scleractinia; family Merulinidae; genus Orbicella; species Orbicella faveolata. The sequence continues at coordinate 4,718,198 of NW_028301576.1, forward strand.
ATTTGAATTCCCCTTTCAAAATGAAGGGGTGCATAGGAAAAAGTCCTTAATGACTCTTGATGTAATATTAAATTCTCCTGTTTTCGTAGAAGGAAGCGGAAAGCAGTTTGCTAAGAGAATCTCGCAGTCTATCAGATGTCACTTAGGGTCTTTTTTCATGCAACCATTCAAATATTGATTAAAATGATTGAGGTAAAATAACAGGATTTCCAATCGTGTAAACGACTTTTGCTCTCACCCAACATATTTCTTTAGTTTGCCATGCGTGACTATTAATCAAAGACTGTGAACAAGACGTTGTTTCAACTCAAAAAATTACATGACAAGCCAATTTATTACGTGAAGAGGAATATAATTGCATAACAAACCCAAAGATTCTCTATGTTGGGTAATACAACAGCTTTATAACTACATTTGACAAAAAAATTGGTTTCATGTCTATGATTTGTTTCCAGATAGGTTAACCAGGTTTATATTTTCATAGAGCGGTTTTCAACTCAGTGACGCAAAACCAAAACCAAAACCAAAACCAAAATAATCACTCTAGCCAGTCACAAAGGACACAGAAAATCCAGTGAACCAACCAAAACTTAAAGCAAACACATATACAGGCCGATGCAAAGCGCGGGAAAACGTGTGCGATCGGTTTACAATGTAGTTTTGATTCGTTGACAAAGAGGCGCGAGTTTTAAGGCCTCGTCCATTCCACACTATGCCGGAGGAATTTGAAAACGGAGATTTCACTCGGAAAACGCATCAAATGTTTTCCCTTCGCACTGCGCCGGAAGAATTAGAAAAAGCAACAAACACCGGTCATTTTGGATTTGTTTTTGAGAAAACTCGGTGAGGGAAATCACGTGATTATTGTCACGCCATCGTTTACGAAATGCTCCATGTAAAATGTTTTGAAATTTCCGTCCACAGTAAAACGCCGAGGCCGGTGTTTTCAGATTCCTCCGATTTGAAGAGCGTTTTCGAAAAGCTCCGTTTTCATGACGGATTAGTGTGGACGGTAGGACTAACCGTAGAAATAAAGCTGCCTTTTTAAATTTCTCTGGCGCAGTGAGGACGGGTTCTCTGTCAGTCGTGTAGCGTGCAAATGTAAAACCAATTGAAAGTAAATGCGAATTACTCTCGACAGGCAGGTGAAAACTGCTCCGAGACTCCCTGCGTTAACTTGTTAGTAGAATTACTTCTCCAAATTAATAACCAATAGTCGTGCTCTATTTGCAGGAACGTTCACATTCCATCCCTGGTTCCAAGCCTCCGTTGATACGAGCTCTTGGTGCATATGAAGAGTATTTTAGTCATCACAAGAAAGGTGTCTTTAGACGGAAAAGAATTTCTTTAGCAAGCATGCTGTCCTGGTCAAAGGTATGTTGATCTTCATACAAGCAATACAACAACTAGTGTGTCAGTGGTATTTGTGTAAAAGTTGTCATTCTGTTACTGACACACGACATTTTGAGTTATTTCGTAGTCCCAGTCGCCGTCCACAATATGCCGGAAAAATTTGAAAACGGCGTTTTCACTCTAAAAACGCATCTAATGTTTTCCGTCCACCCTCCACCCGAGAAATTTAAAAACGCAACGATCAGGTTCACTGGTCATTTTGGATTTGTGTTTGAGGAAAACTCGGGTACCCAGCGAAATCTCATGATTATCGTCAACTCATCGTTTTCAAAAAGCTGCTTTTAAAGCTCTGTTTTCAAAATGTTTTCCGTCCACACTAACAGCGTTTTCAAATTCCTTCGGTTTGAAGAGCGTTTTCGAAAAGCTCCGTTTTGTGACAGATTAGTGTGGACGGTAGACCTAACCGTAGAAATAAAGCTGCGTTTTCAAATTTCTCCGGCGTAGAGTGGACGAGGCCTCAGTACTCGGTTGACAACATGCTTTTGAGGTTCATAACGATGACGAACGCAAAACAATCCACTTCTGCATTTTATGACCTCGAAGTTGCATTGTTTAGAGAAGAAATGTGCCAAGCTTTTGTGAGAACGTTATATAATGGGAAATGGTTAATCAAAGTACGAGTCGAGAAACTAGGTTGAACTGAAACGATTATTAAATTCCCGATGCTTATGCGGCGTACAAAGATGTGAAGCTTGAGATGAAATTGGAAGCTTGTGAGGTATGAGGGGATCTGGGGACGAGTCGTGGCTATTGATCCCACACTTTTTTCGGAATGATCTGGTCGCGGTTACAGAAAAACGAAAAAAAAAGAAAAGAAAAAAAAAAACTGATCTGAGGTGGTGATGAATTTGATGCTATATGTTCGATGAAAGCTCAAGGAATTCGGTACCGCACGATTTCCAGCAATTCTTGTCTGGGAAAATTCTTCCTAAAAGTCGCAGGATGTTTTTTTTTCTTTTTTTTTTGCGTTTTTTTGTAGTTATCTCCCTTCAATTCATGTTTGCTTCTACAACGAAGAATTCGAAGGGAGCAAAATCGTCATCACGTGATTACCTGACAACGGCGCGGGAAACGGCCTAAAAATATCAATTTCAAGGGGCCTCTGTGATCTACAAGAATTCGATTGAAAATCAAAAACAAAAAATGAACCAAAGTGGACATTGTAATCACCAATGAAAATGTGCTATTCTTTTGATTGACAGGTGCCAATCAAGAAGCCCCTAATCCTGATACAGGACAGGCAATTGAAGAAGGATGCCATCGATATTTTTAAACTCATTCTTGGTTACATGGGCGACCGAACTATCAAAGGCAGGTCTCCTGAAAAGTTGGCTTTGGAACTTACTACCAAGGGCTGGAACACGCCAGTTCTGAGAGACGAGATTTATCTACAGCTGTGCAAACAGACCACGGATAATTTTAGACCGTAAGTAATGTATTAAAAGTACGAGAAAAGGGATGTGTCGCTCCTCTTTCGCCATAAGGTTGGATAATATAAATTTAAGGTGACGATGTTAGTGAGCGAGCTCAAGGATTACATGAAAGCTTTTCTGTACATATCATACGGTAGGGTTCGTACAGGTCATGGAAAACCTGGAAAATCGTGGAATTTGTTATTTCAATCTCCAGGCGTGGAAAGTCCTGGAATTTAAGTGAAGGTCATGGAAAGTCATGGAAAAGCGATATGCTTGGCAAAAAGATATTTTAAAAATTGAAAAAAATAACAGGCGAGTCAGAAACAGGCTTTAATTTCAGTAGAAATATACACAAGCAGACATTTTATGCATTATAATGCTCGAAAATATGTTAAATAAATGATTGTTTTGATACTGTTGTGAGAACAACTGCTTAACTTTGGTCACTGAAACTCAGAAAGGTCATGGTAAAGGTCATGGAAAGTCGTGGAATTTTAAAAGTTTCAAAGAGTAGGAACCCTGTACCGGCATACTCTTTTCAGTAGTTTGTGGAGGGGTGGTAACCTCACGGTTAGTGCACTCGACTCCGGACCTAGCGGTCCGGGTTCGAGTCCTGGCCGGGGGCATTGTGTTGTGTACTTGAATAAGACACTTTACTCTCACAGTGCCTCTCTCCACCTAGGTGTATAAATGGGTACCGGCGAATTTAATGCTGGGAGTAACCCTGCGATGGACTAGCATCCCTTATAAATACTCCTAGTGGCTTCATGCTACGGCCCTGACCTGATGGGCCACTTGGCTCGTATGCAGACTTAACCTTACCTTAGACTGATTTCAGTGAACAGAAACGTTTGACTTGAAACATTTGATCACTTTCAGAGAGAGTTTACGATGTGGTTGGGAGCTCATGGCTATCTGCCTCGCTCTGTTTCCTCCCTCGACTAAGTTCTACTCGTACTTGGATGGTTATATCAACAAACACTTCCAAGATGCTGATTGGAAGGAGGTAAGTCGCCTTCTCACAGAAATTGTTGCCTTATTAACTGTACGGACAGCCAGTGCTGTTTGCCTGTAGTATTTTTTATACTGTTCTCTGCTTGAACTTTCAACCCTAAAGATGCCGTCGACAAGCTAAATTCGGTTAACCTGCGGCGCTTTCCATTTGACCCAAACTTCTGAACTGATTTGAATTTCCCGAAATTTCCTGTGGCGAATGGAACAGCATTTTCCTTGAATTTCCGGAAAAGAGGGCAACCTCGCGAGGAATACCCAAAATTTCGAAAATTTCCGTTCCGCAACAGGTCCATTTAAAACTATGATTATTATATTAAGAGTATTTCTAGTGAAAAAAAATGTTGAAATATCTAATAAGTGAGAGTTTCTGGATGTGGAATGGGCATTTAAGTATTTTATTTATTTTAAATTGTGATTAATTCTAGATTCCCGTGACTCAATATGCCCGACATTGTTCTGTGAGACTCAAGAGAATCTCTAGAACTGGTGCTAAGAGAGGTCTGAGAAAACCCAGTATTGAGGAAATTCAACAGGCTAAAGTAAGTAGCTTGGCAGATATGAAGAAGCGAAGATATTTTCTGGGTTTTTGATCTGTTCCAAACAAGGATGAAAATGTTCTTAGTCACATTACCTAGGTCTACTTTTCCTTGACCTTACGCACGTTGTAATTGGTCAATTTAAGTATTCTAGAGCAAGGTTCGTTTCCCAAGAGCTTGGATTGAGATGTTTTCCTTTCTCCTGGTCGAGAAATATCAAACAACCAATTAAACTCAATTTCTTGGTCCCTTAAAGAGCTCAGTCACGGCATTTTAAATTCTTTTGGCCACTTACGAAATTATCTTTTAATAATAGGAAACCTGAAAATAGTAGTTTACTTAAATAGAAAAACACCAAAGAGATGATAATAAACCATAAAGGAACAAAGATGGTTAAGGATGGACGAGATTAACACGGATTATAAACGACGAACTTGAAAAATATAGGGTAAGCTTTTCAAGATATGCAAGCAGTGACGTAGCTTCTTTAATGTAAGATTGCGAGTCTCCTCGTTTTCCCCGACTACTGATGCCCTGCGTGCTTCGTGTTTACAGTTGAATACTTCCGCATCTACATTATGGGCTATCAATTCGATTGATAAGAGGTAAGAATTTAATAACCCTGTGCGTTTCTACCCCAGTCGTCTGTTTTTCACCCGTCCATGTTTGGTGCTACTCTGGATGACATCATGGAGGCACAAGCCAAGCGATTCCCTTCACTTAAGCTGCCGTGGATTTTACCCACTCTTGCCGAGTCCGTGCTGCAACACCAAGGCGCCTCAACAGAAGGTATCTTCAGGTAAGAAAATAAAAACACAGCCAGATCATGGTCGGTATTTTATGAAACCTGCAGCAAAAGACTGTGATCCTTGAAAGAGAGCTTATCAATCCTTCAAAGTTGTTGTCACGCAAGGAGCGTTGCGTGACTTCCCCAAGGAACGTTGCGTGACTTACCTCAAGGAACGTGGGGCGTTCACAAGTAAACGCCATTCCACTCCATTCCAAATTTGCTTCGTGAGTATTTTTCTTCCAATGTTTTTTCCATCATCCTTCTCTGTACATTTCTTGGCCTTGCTTCAATAGTTTTCTTGTTGTCCAAATGAACGTAACGGGTAATACGGCATTTATCATCACCGTGCGCAAGTCCATACTATCCTTCCTTCAGTGATCGTTCCTGACAACGTACTTCCTAGCTAGCGGTGAAAGGCACTGAATTGGAAGCCAGATCGTACTGATCAGTCGTTTAATAAGTGGGTTAATCTCGCAGTGGATCTCGAATTTGCGTTAATTTTTGCCATTAAGCAGATGCGCTTCGTGTATTTAGTTTTGAATAAACCAACACAAGAATTCATTTTCCTTTTTGTCACTTTTTTCTGTTTATTCCAGGGTCCCCGGGGATATCGACGAAGTGAACTCTCAAAAGGTCAAACTGGACAGATGGGAAGTTCCCACGGGTATCACGGACCCCCATGTACCAGCATCACTACTCAAGCTTTGGTTCAGGGAACTTCACGAACCTCTCATACCGGAACAATACTAATATCCTTTTGAAAGAAAAAAAAAAGACTCCGGGAGATTATAGATGGCTAGATCAAGAAGGAGGCGTTCTTCGGGCCCACAGTATAATTGTTATTAGTATCACCCAACTAGTGGACTAATGCAAATCCTGCATTTTGATTGGCTACGTTACTAGGGGACTATTAGTAATAGTCATCGAGTAGCGAAATTGGCGCCATCGAGCGTGACGCTTTCTTTCGTTTTATTCCCAAATAAATATTTCTTCAACTTGCATTTGCTGACTTTATTATTACCTTTTCTGTCCGACTAGTTGGGTGATACAAAAACAATTAGACCCTTCGCCCTCAAGGGCCACGGGTCAATAGCCCATTCGGCTTCGCCTCATGGGGTATTGACCCGTAGCCCTTGCGGACTACGGGTCTAATTGTTAATTATCATTCAACTACTCCACCATGGAAGATCAAGAGAACACACAAAATATAGGGACAGTTTACGGGCCGTATTATTTTCAAACTCTGGAGTAAAGTCCATTTACATGTGTTAGGATACTATTCCTGCGCAACGGTAGAAATGTATTCTAATTTAGTGCCTGTACAAAGCCTTGTTTCCTTGACTCTTTCCTACTGAAAAATGTGTCAACAACTGTGACGATCCTACAGTTGCCGTGGCACTTGCGATGGCTCTTCCTGAAGTCAACAGACTTGTACTTTCGTATCTTATTAGGTTTTTACAGGTATGGAAATCGCTTGTGTGAACTTCACGCGCTCAGCTCACGTCTGAGACTAGACACCAAAAATTCTGTGCTGTTGACGTCACCCCTGCAGGGTTCCGAGCAGTGTCTGTGATTGGCTGTTTTTCGGTTTTGAATTTTCGCACGCTTTTATCGACCAATCAGAGGGCACTGTAGAGCTACGTCATCAGTATGGGATTTTTCGGAGGTTCTCGGGCGTGTCTTCAGCGCGGAAAGATTTTCGCGCGCCCAGACAGAACTCTGTTTCACGTGATTATATGAACGTTAAGGGCAAGATAGCGCCATCTTGCATAATTTTAGTTCAGCTTTTGTTGTAACGTTTATCGTTCAACGTTTATCGTTTTTGTTGTTTGCAGATATTTTCCCTTCCCGACATGTGCGCTGTGACAAAAATGGATGTGAATAACTTGTCGATGGTGTGGGCGCCCAATTGCCTTCGCTGTCCCTCAGATGATCCTAAGGAAATCTTTGAGAACACGCGGAGAGAAATGACTTTTATGAGAACTCTGTTACGAAGCCTGGATACATCGTTTATGGAAGGCGTTCGCTGACAAACAAACGTGTTAGCGACCACTTCAACAACAACAGTAACGATAAGAACGAACCGTAATTCTGAAAAGAACGATTTCAATTCAGTGAGAGAGGAGTAACCTCTATTTTCAGGCTGGTTAAGCGAAGTTACTTGCTTCTGCCGGATCGAATGCAAGTAATTACGGAACATTATTGACACCAACTTTGCATTCCTTTCGGTGCGTCGAGACGGTTTTATCGTGACGTTTGTGAGGTTCCTGTTGTTGTTCGGGAAAGGGCTGGGGCAATAGCAGAAATGCCTGCGATAAAAGGTGAACGAAACATTGTACATATGAATAAAGCTCCAGATGTTGTAGAAATTGTGGTGGCTGGTTGATAAGGGAGTTTACAGGGTGTCTTTGCTCAGTATGCGCGAACTAATTTAGCCTGCGATTAGACGTTCTTTTTTCCGGCGGCGAACGGGAAAGGAGTGTGTTTTTTTTTTCGAAATTCTGACAAAAATCTAAGCTTAGTTCATCGACTTAGTTGACCAACTTAGTAGGCAATTGCAAAAAAAAAAAAATCATTTCGGTTCTCGGCTAAAAATAATAAAAACTGTATTTGTACACAAAAAAAAAACACTGCCAAGCCAAATGTTATAGTTCTCTTTGCATTTGTACTGGTCAACTACTGCGGGCCAGGTCATTAACTTGAACTCTTCATGTCAACCGAGCTTTAAGCCATCTATACTGACAAGTTAGTGCGATGACGGTAAACCGTACGCTCACATGGCGAGAGGACTGAAATGGGCCTGCGTAATCAGTGGCGAATCTAGGGGAACAGCCCCCCCCCCCTCCCCCCTGTTTTGGGTAAAAAAAAAAGAGAAAAATCGCAGAAGGAAGCGGGCAGGGCAAGCAAAAAAAACTCCCCCCCCCCCCGCCCCCCTCCTTTAGCTCAAGGTCTGGATCCGCCAATGGTAATCTCTACTCAGAGGTTATAACTACCTAGTGTCAGTACAGAACATGAAATGAAGCTTCAGTGTTAGTAGGGACAGCTCCTTCGCTGACTATCCAGGTCTATCAACTAGTTTGGTAGATAATAAAAATGTGTAATAAAGCTGTTTGAAAGTATTGATACAGACGCAATATCTAAGTTTACCTGCGATTAATATTCCCTTGCGGTAATTATAAAATTTGTCTATAAGATGTCACAGGCAAAATCATAACGATATAAATAGCGTTTATTTAAGGTTACCGTATACCTTCAGGGGTGTCTCGCGTCCAAGCGATGCAGCGCGTCCGGTTTAAGCTGTAGATACCTAAGCGCCTATATCAAATTAAAGCTTATAGAGCTGGCTATCAAACCAACCAAAACTTTTGAAATAAAATGAATTGCCAATTTTTCCACGGCCACTAAATGCAAGCGTCGTAATCACTATTTGGAAGCTACAAATCAAAGCGAATTTTGTTTTTCGCCAATTTATATTTTTCCTCGGTTTCAGGACAAAAAGCGCTAAAAAAGCGTGTCTGCGTTTTTCCATATTCAATTGTAGTAAAAAGTTACAGAACATTTTCGAAATAGGATTTAAAAAATGTGGAGTGATCGTACAAAAATCGCTCTCGGAGAAAAAATATTTCGAAATAAACAATTCGCAGACACGTTTTTGTTTTTTATATGTTAATCTAGCTACTGTCCAAATTTGAGGGCAAACAAACAAATTCCGTTTGAGTTGTAACTCTGTAAAGTGTCTGCTTCAAGCGAAAAAATTTATCCGAGAAAACAGCGCTAAGAAAAATATCTTGCTTCGCAAACAAACCCCGCCCACAAACGCCTTCAACTGGGTTCTCAGATCACTGAGCCAATCAGCGCTTGGAAAATTTACTACCAATTAACTCGCGGTGAAATTTACGCGTGAATCTGCAAAAAAACCTTGCCGTTTCGCAATGCGCTCAAGGCGGAGAGAGAATTTTTCTGCAGCTGGGTTTTTCTTGAAGCTGGTTTGGCAAAATGGGGAAGACGAAAAAGGATACGAACGCTAGAGTAGCTGGGCGACGAGAACAAACAAAAGAAAGCGCGGCAGAGCAAATGTGCATGGATAATATTCCAGTGGATCTCGATGAGTTAGACGATTCATCGGTATCGATCTCAACAAAAGAGTCACTGTAAACATCGCTGTTATCGCTGTCGAGTTCCCAAATTTTGCACAACCTTTCTCTTCTCTTGACTCGATCTTTTTGCCCGCTTGATACGTCCGTCGCTTCACCCGCGAGGCCAACTTTCGCTTCTTCACTCATTGATGTATTTTCATTCATTCTTCGCTTTTTCGAACTGGTAAACGGAGTTTTCCGTGGTCCATGTTTACTTATAACTTAACAGAATTGCATCTAATACGAAAAATGCTTGGATTAACAATGCTGATTAACTGAGTAGCCAGCCAATTCGTGGTATCCATATCGGTAATACTCCCGCGAAAGGTAGTCTCGGTTGATTGCATACACGTTATAGGGCTGTCAATCAAGAGGGAACTTTTACTTCCGGCCATAACGTAAAACATCCATTTCTCCGCCAATATTAGGTTTTTTTCAATTTTGTTTTCAGAAATTAGAGATTACTCTTCGACCATTAGTTTGAACCAAAAATCCAAATTTGAAGAAAATTGCCGATCTGAAGGTATACTGTAACCTTAAGCGAGATAAAAAGTAACAAGCTGTAGCTAACGAAGCGAAAAAGGGTATCATGCAAATAAGATCGCAGTTGTGAACTCAAACTATACGCAAGCTATAAAGTTAGCCTCTTCGATTCTGACTGTTACGAAACGATTAAAAAGCGTGCTAAAGACCCTTGCGGAAATTTGAAGTCTTGTTTTAAAATTTCTCGGCAACATTTCTGATATTTCTCATAAGAATTATATTTCGACTCCCGTGCGCTACTCAATTTCATTGTTTATGAACCAATCAGATGCGAGTAGATATCTTGTTCGTGTGTCCAGAATATACAGAATAGATCATTCGGCCTGGGTTAAATTTAAAGCTCAACATTTAATTCGACATCTGCTGTGTAAATCCGTCGGCATCTTCAGTGAATGTTGGACATCGGTAATTACACTTGCTCAAAATACAGGGTCTTTTTATGGCTGGCCCTCTCGCGCGTGGTTAGCAAGGAAGTGAAATGGAACTTTGTGCTCATCTCGCCATAGCTTCTTCACACGCTTAACCATGAAATTGTCCCTTTAAGACAAGACCAAAAACTAAACTCCGTCACGTTGGCCACTTAATCTACAAACTGACTGGTTTTTACGTATGATATAATATCACAACTATTGAAAACTACTTACAACTCTTAATAACTCTTTCATGAAAATCAATGATCGTACAGTTACAGATTGCTCAGTGAGCTGACAATCAAATGCAATGCTATAATAGGTTAATAAATTTAACAGTCAAAGCTTGTGATTTATTTGCTAGTGCTTCCATAACATCTCAATTTTCCCAGAGTGTGATAGCCTCTCTGGCCGCCCGAACCATTGTCTCCAAACCTCAGCTGCATGACGGGAAGGTGGGATTTGTCTGTCAACAAACCGCTGTCCTCGCGCAACACATAATCATTCACATCGCAGTTGCATCCATATGCGATGTTTGCGCACGTGCCAGTTACTCCGCATGCGCACTTGTAAGGATAAGTGGAGTTACTTCCTCCCCAGTACGTCATCTGATCTCCATCACGTGAAACCCACCAGCCATACTTGAGACGGAAGATCATTGACCCAAAGCATTCGTACTTGATAAACTGCTCGCAGTGGGCGGATATGGTCGTTAGGTTTCCCAGCTGGAGATGATTTGCCCCAATGTAGTGGATATCACGCTTGTAACATCCTGCAGGCCAGCATCCTTGCACCAGCGTTCTGTCTTCGCTGTCGTGACTGATGACTGTCACGCCAACGTTGTTCTTGTCTGTCATGTCACAGTCAACAGTGAAAGCTATCACGCCTCCTTCTCCATCAGGATCGATGACGTAAGATCCACTTGGAGTGTTGGGATCGCGCAACTTAATCTCGCTACAGCTTTTATTTTCTGCAAAGAAATGTTGAAATGTCCAAGTTAGGTTTGGTGTTTACCGGCTGGCTCAGAATTCCCGCTTCCCGTGTCGACTTTGGGCAAAATTATTGTTTGTTAATGCGTTTTGAACCGTTTTGCGCCATTTTCCACATTAGTTCTGGAACCTCCCCCTACCTCTTTGTATACCGTTCTACTCTACTAAGTTCCCTGACTTTTAGGACTTCTCTCTAACAAGCACCATTTTCACCTCTTATAAGATTATAAAAAAAACACATAGTTTGAGGTCGCTACATCCTTTGAGCTGTAACCCGAAAGCTCCCCCCCCCCCCCCTCACCCCCTGCTTCCCTCCCCACAAAAAGTTTTTTTTTTATGGGTAGGCTCTCTTACATCTATTTTTAAGCTTCCATGCTTTTTTTTTTTATCTTACAATCACCCCGTTCATTCAACACACACACACCCAAGACACTGCAATTAGCCTTCCTGGGGCTTTATAAATTCAGTCTTTTATTGTTGCTATATATATAAAAAACTAAAATAATAAAATAAAATAGTAAAAACAAATATGTGTAAACTTATACCTCCATGTTCACAGTTTGTTCCACAGAATCCCAGCTTACAGTGACAGCGATAGGAGTTCAACTCACATTCAGGAACACACTCAGCACCGTTCTTGCAAGGACTGCTTTCACATGGAGACAGAAAATACTAAACAAAGTGAACATTAGTCATAATATACAACTTTTCAGGGCCTGTATTGATAAGAAAGCAGACAAATTGTAGGCCTGGTACAAAAATCGTACCCATGGGCTGTTATGATGGAAGGTAGCATTAGGGTAAAACGTTTTAGTCTAACTGAAGAGAGTATAAAATAAATACGTTTGTCACCTACCCATGGGCTGTAATGATGGAAGGTAGCATTAGAGTGAAACCTTTTAGTTTCTCTGTACTTGTCAGTGGCCAACAACTCACACAGATAAAGACCTTTCGAGTCAGGATACGCCGCCATGTTGAACGAATAACACTTTGGTTCAGCAACACAAAGAAAAGTGCAATCAAACTGATCTTCCACCATGGACGATGTTATTTTCTCTGCCCATAGGTAATGGAAAGGATTAGGCTTAAAATCGCCAGCGGAAAAGTCGCCTGCTGGATTTCGATAAAGGGCACTGTTTTACATAGTGTACATCATCATTAACTGGGAGGACAGAAACAACAGTAATGGCAAGAGTATCATGGTGCGGGGCTGCTGACAACAATGTGTTTTTTGAAAGGTGAGACAGCTCTCCTTTAATTTAAAATATATATGAATATGGCAGCTGTGATGAATGAATGAATAATTGATTGCACGGTCTAATTAGGGGGCTGGTTCAGTGCCGGGCTAATTTTCCTTAGTAAAACTTATGCTTTTTTTACTTATTCGTACGATGTAAATTCCTGAGAACTGAATTATGTCGCTTTATATTCAACGTAGAAAAGAACACCTTTTTTTTTTATTAAGGATATTGTTGCACCCTAAGCAGCTTACATACCTAACCTTCAAACAACCACATTACTGAGAAAGGCCGGAAATAAGAAATTAACGAAGTCGATAACAAAAACAAGAGGAATATAGCTTACTATTGCCTGGGGTGTTTTGGACACATTTCGATTTTATCTTGTCCGTGTGAATTTTGGACCTTTCTCTTCTTCGGTTTTTTTTTTTTTTCCTTTTCTTTTCTTTTTTTTTTGGTCTCAATAATGGTTTGTGAGCTCAATAGTGTTCTTATAATAACGAAAACAATTGATTTATGCATCCCATATTTCCTTTATACTTGGTTAAAGCGTTAACAATTTATGAATTCCTCCTCTTTTTTAATAGAAGTTCATCACTTTTGCCGTAATAAACTAGAAAAAACAAAACAAATGGAATCTCTCCTGTTCTAGTGATGTCTGTTATTTGGCGATGATGTGTAGAACTCAAGGTAAATTGATATGTCCATGCGGAATTACGAAAATAATTAATAATTAATAATTAATAATTTTGCAAATTATTCTCATCTTTACTGTTGGTATGACTTTTATGTAAAGACGAGTAATCTACTTGAGTTTGTGTCTTCAGCCAGAACAGCCAACGTTAATGATAGCTAATTACACGGTCACTGGTAATTAAACGTGCTACTGTGCTAATACTATCTCTTAAAAAATTAATAAGTTTCAAGAGGAATTGTGAAATATTAAGAGCAGAGTAAGTTTACTTTAGGGACATGCAGACCACTTGAAAAGTGATGGGGGTGGAAGGGAAGAAACAAAAAATTCGTGCCAGGAAAGGTGACTGAAAAAAAAAATGGTGCAAAGGAGAAGTGGAGAACAAAAATTCCTGCAAAGTGAATAACACTCTCGGGCTTACAAACTGTACTTGTTCAATACAGTCGATGGACAGCTTTTATTGGTGCCAAAGTGTGGAATTCTTTACCGGATGATTTACGTTCGATGACAATTGATGAATGCTGTATATAAGAGAGCTAAATTTGTAGTGTACAGTTTTCTATGATTCACTGTAATAATTTTAAGATTTAGGACTGTTTATTGTTTATTTATTGATATAGTTAGAATGTTAGTCATTAATTGATCAAGTATGTTTTTTTTTTATATTTTTTATATTTTTCCCGGCATATTAGCATGATTGTATTGCTAGGAGCCTAATCAGCCTCATCAACCCGAGTTGAAATAAAGTTACTTACTTTACTTACAACAACTTCAAAAACTTTTAGTTTCGTACTCACGCTATTTGGGAAACTACGACTTTTTCCCTAAAATTGTAAATACAATCTTCAGTTATATATATATATCAATTATTTAACAAATAAAAAAGTCTAAGTCGTTTATTACAGTTTGATAAAACACGACGGGCATTTGAGAAGAGGAGGGAAATATAGAAAACACGAGCCGGAGGCGAGTGTTTTCAACATTTCTCGAGTGTACTCAAATGTTCGGCGTGTTTTATCACAGTGTAATACACAGCTTAGGCTTCTTCATTTGCTTTATGATATAGAGGTGATGTGGTGAAAAACAATAAAACACGCTTTTTCTATGTTTTATACTCTGATAAAACATGGGTTTTTGAACAATCAGAGCGCGCGCAGGGTCTTACCTTTATTGTAAAGTTATTTGTAACACAGAGCGCGCGCTAGTCCTACCTAATTCCTATTGAGTCATCATGAACGAAATCCCTAAATATACGCACGGCCGTGTGCGTATATAAGATGACGTGTGCAGTTTCAATATTTAGCTGCAAAATTTCCGTCGAGTTTAGTGCAAGTTCCTTTTGTTAAGTTTCGGCAAAGTAAAGATTATTCTGAACAATCCAAACTCTACTTCGAGCCTTTGACTTTTGCCTGGCTAAGATGTGTACTTAAACTTGAGTATTTTGGCTTTGTTTGTCTACATTTCCATTGATTATTTTTGACTTTCCTTGCCTACATTTTCATTATAATTAATTCGAAGAAGCGAATTTTTCATTGACAATTTTAGAAACCAGGATAAGCGTTTCCGTTCAACTGTTGCTAAACTGATCGTGGCGTGTGAGGATCCTGATGACAGTTGTTTTCCTTCACCGTTCATCGTGAGAACTAATTGTAGTCAATCACAAATAAAACATGTTTTAGGCGCCCAAGATCAGTGTTGTCGCCATGCCGATAAAAGAATTCCTTCATGCTTTTAGCTGTACGTATATCGAGTTATGGATACGCTTGGGAGGTTTGGAGAGCACTCAAGAAGCTAGAGTTAATTGCTCTCGCCTGTCGCCTCGAGCAACTCTTACGCTTCTTTCGTACTCTCCAAATTCTAACACGATCCACGCACGCCTAAGCATGAACCAATTCTTAAATTGCACCATACGAAAAGACAGACAGTCACGGATGTTTAATGTTGCTTCACGCTAATATTATATGCCTTAAGGGGTGTCATTTTGTTTCTTTTGTGATGCACATTTATGGTGCCAAGTTTCAAGAACACTACTTCAATATTTCTAGAGATATTGTTTATTGAGTATTTTACCATTTTTAGTTGCAAACATGATATGACGTCATCACTGCACTAATTTGCATAATAGAAATCTCTAAAACGAAAAAAGATATTTGAAAAAGAAAAACGCCATTCTTCTGTATTTTGCAAGGCTTTTCAAATAAGCGGAAATTATTTCTCACGCGGAAATTATTTTTTATTTTTAATTTGTCCATAAAGTTCAATACAGTCGATGGACAAACTAAATAAACTTTCTTCGTTTCTTACTGTCGCTGTTTTGAAAAAACCTTTTCCCTAAAATTGTAAATATAATCTTCAGTTATATGTCAATTATTTATTTTAAGTCTGCATATCCAAACAATACTTGGTGTTTTTCATTTCTTTTGTTTATTGATAGATTTCCCCAAATGAAAATATCTGGCCACAGGAGCTCAATAACCTTCGCCTTTAGTATCAATTTCGTTTAGTCTAGATCTTGGTTAAAAGATAGAACCAAAACCCCTGCGGTCGCCAGGGATCAATTTTTCAGCGCTGAAAAAAAAAAAGTTAAGAACATTCCATGGTGAGGAAAACCTAAATATGGAAGAAGTTCAGGCTGGAAGTTTTGTTAATAAATTACTGATCAGTTCGAGTACCCGCGCCGCGAATAGCTTTCAGCCTAAAATGTATGTTGCCACTTGGACTAAGTTTAGTAAATACCTAAAATAAAAGAGGAACCAGTAAAAACAGCTGTTAGCTTTGAATAGAGATAGTGTGGCGTTTTAAGTCTTAACGCTGCAACAATCTGTTCTGAAAATATATGGCTGAAATTTGATGTTTGATCTTATTTTCTCGCTATTTCTACGTTGATACAGTCAATCCGCTTTGCGTTTAAAAAATTCTTTAATGTTCTCCTGAAAGCTCAGATACACTACTTTTTAAAATTTATAAGAATATAGTTTATAAGAGTATCAAGCCCGCATAGGCGCACAGGCACTTTTGGACTTGGAGGGGTGGGGGTGGGGGTGGTGATCTTTTCGCCCGAAAAATCTACGCAATGCCCGAATGAGTGATTGTTGAAGTTGGGATGGAAACGCATTCAAATTGCCTGGAAAACAAAAACGTTCTCAATTCCCACATCTAATGAAACTGCTGTACTGTGTGGCATGAAATTTTCGCGGGAGTTTAATTTCGCGGATTTTGGATTTTTCGAATTTCGGGGAAATAAATTTCTCGAAATTGGATTTCAAACAGATCTTGTGCACTAAAGGCATCTGCCGCCGAAGTATCGGCCGATGCTCGGTCGATATATCGACAAGGTCTTTCCACAGTATTGCATTGCGCATCCTTACTGCGCATAATCTATGGCGTCATTAGCGCGCGTTCGCCGAGTATAGGTCGATATGTCGGCCGACTGTCGGTCGCCATATCGGCCGATATGTAGTATCGACCGATATTCGGTCGACAGATGCCTTAAGTACACATGATCCTTTCAAACTGTACTCCTGGGAACAATTTTCCGCGGATTTCATGCGCGGTACTTCAAAGTGACAAAAACGGAAGCCATGTGGTCGTTTTCGTTACACTGTTTGCGACCAATTTCATTGAAATTCAGCAATGTAAATAAAGGAGTAAATTTTTGCGGAATTTTTTTGGCAATTCTCGCAGAGCGATGAAAAATCCGCGAAATTCGCGACAATTAATTAGATCCCAAGAAAATATCATGCCACACGGTAATTCCAAAAACAATTATATTCAAAGCATGCGTATTCAATCAATCAATCAATCAATCAATCAATCAATCAATCAATCAATCAATCAATCAATCAATCATACTCTAACAACAGGCTCAATTCCAAAAATCACTAAGGGCCTGTTTACAAGCAGGTAGGGTAACCCTAATGATACGGTTACCCTAGCAGGGGGGTTACCCTGGCGCTCCCCCATTTCTTCTTTTCTTCATCGACGCGTTAACAAGGCAGCTAGGGTTACCCTAGCGCCAGGGTAACCCTAGCTGCCTTGTAAACGCTCTGCTAAGGATAACTCGCCTACCCGGGACAACTTTTATTTGTTTCCAGACCCTTTGAAATTTTTTTCCATTCGCTTTCCTCCATTCTGCCCTAAAATAAGTTTCTCCACCATTGATCCGTACGGCCTGGTTTTCTTTGAAATCGTCTTCGTCGAATAATTCTCCTTTTTACATGTCGCATTCGAGCAAGTGCTTTATTGTATTCCATAGCCGCGTTTAACATGGCAACTTGCGGTCGCTTTCTAGAAATGAGAAAGTAACACAGCAAAACTCCATGGCACTGATAAGCGCTAAAACTGGAAGCAACGACAGCAGAATCGAAGTAACTGCCACAACCCTTCTCTTGTCGGCCGTTTTGTTTGCAATGCGTGCGGTTACCATGCATATTAAGTTGTCCCGGGTGGTAGGGTAACCCTACCTGTGGAATTTTGCTTGTAAACCCGGCCTAGGCTTTGGTAGATTGTGCTCGAAAAAAAAGCTTATTATGCTTTTAGCAGTGCTCATATTTTTTAGAAATTATGCCAAAATTATGCTACTTTCTGAAAATTATGCTCTCTGTCACCGAAGTTATGCTACTTGGATTTTAAGGAAAATAAAGATCGCCAGTAGCTTAACTCTATCAATTTTGACTTTAATGAACATTCAGACAGTCCACCTTCCAGTCTTACAGTCTTACACCCATTGCAAAACAGTTTTCCACCTCGAAGACACAAATTTTCCTCTGGAAATTCTTCGATTCGATCACGAAGACTCATGTTCTTTGGATCTGAGTTACCTCTTTCCTTGTACTTTCCAGTATTACTTTTAGGAACACGTTCTGTAGAGATTGAAGCTCTCGGTACGGCACTGGGAGTGCTGGAAGTGCTGGGAGTGGAATCAGTGGATGTACTCGAGGACGACGCCATCTTTGATCTAAGGCCTGAGGGGCCGAGCCGCCGAGCCATAAGCGTGGTGGCCTGAGGAGAGTCTCAGCCTCTCAGATATGTACGGGGTGACCTAGCTAGAGTCTTCCAGACCTCGATATTTTCCAATAACAATACAGAAGTAAAGTACAAACTGAATTATTCTAGAACTATGATGGGTTTTTTTTTGTTTTCAAGGCATAAAAGCTCGGATTATGCTAGCAGTGCTAAACTGAAATAAAAGCTTTAAATTATGCTCGTTTTTCTAAATTATGCTAAAAATTATGCTAGCACAATCTACCAAAGCCTAACCCGGCCCCGGCTATCTTTCACCCGCCTGCTAGGGTAACCCTGGGTTACCCTACCTACTTGTAAACAGGGCCTAGGAGAAAAAGTTCTAAAAAAGCAAAAAGTATCTAACTAGAAACTTTATTTACGAGTTTGGGAAATCACGCCAACAGCATTATTTCGTAATGTTTTCTCTCAAGTATCGTTGCCCGAATCATGAGCGTTTTGCCCGAAAAATTACATACTTTCCGCAGCTGGGGGGCTGCAGCGCCCCCCTCCACCCCCCCCCCCCCCCCAGCTCGTAAGCCTATGCATCAAGGCTAAAATTTGCGAAATTTCAAGAATGTTTTAAGAGTTAACCCGAGGTTGGGATCTGGAAAATAATTATTATTTGTTTTGTGTGTTGGAAAGTTATAAATACAACACAATATTCACAAGAATATTTTCATCCTAATAACGGTAGAAAAATAAGAATATCCAGCCTGGGGTCGAAAAACAATATTCTAATATTAATGAGAGTGTATGAATCTTTTCTTCGATCTCATGGCTATCTCTGTCATTTTTACTGACGTCTTTTCTTCCTTTATGTTTATATTTTAGGTTTGTGCAGGAAATATAAATGAAACAATGACTTCTTGTTAAAAAGAAAAGAGAAGAAAAAGACAATTTTGCCGTCGGTTTTTTTTCCTGTCACGTTCACCTATTTTCTTCACTCCGCTTTTGCTGCTTCTTCATTCTTTTGCGCTAAATGTCGGTATGCAAAGAATATGATAGTTTCACTTAGCAAGAAACAGAGGAATTGCTACCCGCAGTCTGCGGTGTAAGGTGACTCCGCCCTTTTTGCGTCAGTTCATAACACGTACGGTTGCCAAAGAAACTACTAACAAAACATTTTAACGGTTATACCTTTGAAAATGTATGTTGGAAATGTATGTTGCATTTTAAACGTCAAGTTCGTAAAATGCATGTTTTTAAAATGTTTAGTAGCAACATGGTTTTGCAGCAGGTGCATGGGTTGTTGCGCAACCCGCTCCCTTTGAGAGGGAAGCAATTCCATGGAGGACGAGCGAGAGCAGCTGGTGCGCGAGCGACCTTGTTGTTTTTTGAAGGAACGCGGCAAATATACAAGACGAAATGTTGTGGCACAGCGGCGATACTGAAAATGTGTTTTTCGGGAGCTATGAGGCAATTTAGAAAAAAAAATACTTCTCGCGCAGTTTAAATGTGTTCCGAGACTGACATTAGCTTTAATTTGTATCGCTTGCCTAATAAAACGAGTGGCAATTCTTGAAGAGATCTCCTCGCATTAACAGTGCACCATATTCTGATTTTACTTTGTGTCCCACACGAGATTAAAGAAGATCATACTCGCATTCTCATGTTAGGGTGTCTTTCATAAAGCGTGACAAAGTGTTTGCTGTGAAGATTGATGGTCCTCGTACTGCTTACGCACTTGTTTCGTCTTAATGCAAAATGCACAATCATGTAATTTTATTTATTGAAGCCTTTCTCGGCGTCTTTAACTTTATTTTGGGTGTTTAACTTTGAGAATATATTTAATACACGCCGCCAATGCTGACTTTAAAATAAAACAAACTTAATTTATGACACATTAGAATAACAATAGCTCATTTGGATCCTGTCTTGAAAACATCACAAAGTTAACGAAAAGACATGCAGTCACGTATGTTTAACTCCGCTACAAGCAAGCATAAAATCTGCGCGTACACTCTTTCTTTTTTATAAATATATGTTTTCTAAGAATATCGAGGCTGAAATTTGCGAAATTTTAAGATTATTTTTACTATAAACTCGAGGCTGAGATTTTCAAAGGAGTCCAAATAGTTGTGTTGTAAATTTGTAAATACAACACAATAATATGTTTTTACCAGCCAAACCGTATAAAATCCTTCTATTCTCCAAACGACAAAAACTAGCTTAAAAGCAACAAAAACAGCACTAGCCGTATGTTCGATGCCAATATATAACATTTCTGGAAGAAGCTATGTGCGTCATAGCAGGCTTTAATGCCTGCAGGCTGGATCCGAAATTACTTCACCATCCAGACCACAAATACGTTCCAAAACAGATATGTCATACGCTATAATCTAATAATATCCTGTAATGGAGCGTTGTGAATTTTCTCACAGGTTAATTTGTAACTCCTCCTTGTGCTTTTCGTTCTAATATAAAGCATATCAAGTATTATCGAGGTCAGTTTATAAAAGTATGTTGTTTGCTCGTCATGATCATTGTGGCGTCAAGTGACGTCATAAGACTCCCCAGTTGATGAAGAACTTTATAGCGATTGATCAGGGAATGTAAAATAAAAGTGGATAAAGCAGAGAGCGCTGTCATAATTGAGGAAATTTGGCTTGACACCACCAGCCGTTAAAACACGGTTGCCATGGCAACCTCATTTATGGGAACATCAAATAACGTCAAGAAAAAGCGGCGCACCTTTATTTCTGTAAGAGTTAAATAAACAGCTACTAAAATTTTTAGTATAACGTACAGAATAAAGCACCTTTTCAAAAACTTTAAAAAAATATAGGAGAGCAGCATCTACGCACCTACACAAGAGGACATAACCCTAACAATTTAATTGACATGTTTGGACCACGACACCACGACAAATTTTGATCTATGTAGACTCCTGAGGATTTGGTGTGAAACACTATTAATTTTGTGACCATCCATCTGTATAGTAAGTAAATGGCCAACGAACAGTACTACCAGGTTTCTGATGTGAGCCTTCTAGCTATTTGAAACATTAATTCGGTTTTGTTTGCCTGACCCCAGAGAACACCATGCGCAACAGATAGCTCAACACTTAGTAGACATTTCTGTTGAAATTCACTTAGATAAGAGTCAAACTACTTTAGGACCCTTTGATCAATGCAATAGCTATTCATTGTAGTCAGTCGTAAGAGAATCTTATGTTAGAATGCTATTTATATGTGCTCAGTAATTGGTTTATCTAGAGCCGGATTAACATTTGACTACATTAAGGTCGTTATCATTAAGCTTGATACATTGACAAGTCAAGCAGGTGTTTATTTGTTGGATATTCCATAGCACCTCAGTTTTCCCAGGGTGTGATACCCAAGTTCGTTACGGGGGCTGATATCTCCAAATCTCAGCTGCATGACGGGAAGGTAGGATTTGTTTGTCAACAAACCGCTGTCTTCGCGCCACATACTGTCAGTCTTGTCACAGTGGCATCCATATGCAGAATTTGTACAAGTGCCAGTTACTCCACATGCGCACTTGTATAAAGGAATGGAGTTCGCTCCTCCCCAATAAGTCATCTTGTCTCCATCACGTGACACCCACCAGCCAAACATGTTACCGTTCAGTAGTAGCTTCGTGCCATGACATTCGTACTTGATAAACTGCTCACAGTGGGCGGATATGGCCGTTAGTTTTCCCAGCTGAAGGAGATTTATTCCATTGTAGTGAATGTCACGTTTGTAGCAGCCTCGAGGCTCACATCCCTGCACCAGCGTTGTCTTCGCTGTCGTGACTGATGACTGTCACGCCAACGTTGTTCTTGTCTGTCATGTCACAGACAACGGTGAAAGCTATCACGCCTCCTTCTCCATCAGGATCGATGACGTAAGATCCACTTGGAGTGTTGGGATCGCACAACTTAATCTCGCTAAAGCTTTTATTTTCTGTAAAGAAATGTTGAAATGTCCAAGTTAGGTTTGGTGTTTACCGGCTGGCTCAGAAGTTCCGCTTACTGTGTCGACTTTGGGCAAAATAATTTTTTGTTAATACGTTTTTAACCGTTTTGCGCCATTTTCCACATTAGGTTTCTGCAACCTACCCCTACCTCCTTGTATACCGTTCTACCCTACTAAATTCCCTGTCTTTTAAGACTTCTCTCTAACAAGCGCCATTCTCACCATAAGATTATGTAAAGAGAAAACAAATAATTTGAGGCTACTACATCCTTTGAGTTGTAACCCCAAAGCTCCCTCCGCCCGGAAGTTTCTCTTTTCATTGGTAGGCTCTCTTACATCTATTTCTAAGCTTCCATACTAGTTTATCATACAATCACCACCCCCCATTTAACACACACACCCAATAACGGTCTTAAAACTGCAAGTAGCCTTCCTAGGGCCCTATAAATTCAGTCTTTTACTGTTGCTTGTGAGGTATGAAGGGATCTGGGGACGAGTCGTGGCTATTGATCCCACACTTTTTCCGGAATGATCTGGTCGCGGTTACAGAAAAACGAAAAAAAAACGAAAAAAAAAAAACTGATCTGAGATGGTGATGAATTTGATGCTATATGTTCGATGAAAGCTCAAGGAATTCGGTACCGCACGATTTCCAGCAATTCTTGTCTGGGAAAATTCTTCCTAAAAGTCGCAGGATGTTTTTTTTTTTTTTGCGTTTGTTTGTAGTTATCTCCCTGCAATTCATGTTTGCTTCTACAACGAAGAATGCGAAGGGAGCAAAATCGTCATCACGTGATTACCTGACAACGGCGCGGGAAACGGCCTAAAAATATCAATGTCAAGGGGTGTCTGTGATCTACAAGAATTCGAATGAAAATCAAAAACAAAAAATAAACCAAAGTGGACATTGTAATCACCAATGAAAATGTGCTATTCTTTTGATTGACAGGTGCCAATCAAGAAGCCCCTAATCCTGATACAGGACAGGCAATTGAAGAAGGATGCCATCGATATTTTTAAACTCATTCTTGGTTACATGGGCGACCGAGCTATCAAAGGCAAGTGTCCTGAAAAGCTGGCTTTGGAACTTACTACCAAGGGCTGGAACACGCCAGTTCTGAGAGACGAGATTTATCTACAGCTGTGCAAACAGACCACGGATAATTTTCGACCGTAAGTAATGTATTTAAAGTACGAGAAAAGGGATGTGTCGCTTCTCTTTCGCCATAAGGTTGGATAATATAAATTTAAGGTGACAATGTTAGTGAGCGAGCTCAGGGATTACATGAAATCTCTTCTGTACATTTCATGCGGCAGGGTTCGTACAGGTCATGGAAAACCTGGAAAGTCATGGAATTTGTTATTTCAATTTCCGGGCCTGGAAAGTCATGGAATTTAGGTGAAGGTCATGGAAAGTCATGGAAAAGCAATATGCTTGGCAAAAAGATATTTTAAAAATTGAAAAAAATAACAGGCGAGTCAGAAACAGGCTTTAATTTCAGTAGAAATATACACGAGCAGACATTTTCTGCATTATAATACTGGAAAATATGTTAAACAAATGATTGTTTTGATACTGTTGTGAGAACAACTGCTTAACTTTGGTCACTGAAAACTCAGAAAGGTCATGGTAAAGGTCATGGAAAGTCGTGGAATTTTAAAAGTTTCAAAGAGTAGGAACCCTGTACGGGCAAACTCTTTTCAGTAGTTTGTGGAGGGGTGGTAGCCTCACGGTTAGTGCGCTAGACTCCGGACCTAGCGGTCCGGGTTCGAGTCCTGGCCGGGGGCATTGTGTTGTGTACTTGAATAAGACACTTTACTCTCACAGTGCCTCTCTCTTCCCAGGTGTATAAATGGGTACCGGCGAATTTAATGCTGGGGGTAACCCTGCGATGGACTAGCATCCCTTATAAATACTCCTAGTGGCTTCATGCTACGGCCCTGACCTGATGGGCCACTTGGCTCGTATGCAGACTTAACCTTACCTTAGACTGATTTCAGTGAACAGAAACGTTCGACTTGAAACATTTGATCACTTTCAGAGAGAGTTTACGATGTGGTTGGGAGCTCATGGCTATCTGCCTCGCTCTGTTTCCTCCCTCGACTAAGTTCTACTCGTACTTGGATGGTTATATCAACAAACACTTCCAAGATGCTGATTGGAAGGAGGTAAGTCACCTTCTCACAGAAATTGTTACCTTATTAACTGTACGGACAGCCAGTGCTGTTTGCCTGTAGTTTTTTTTTATACTGTTCTCTGCTTGAACTTTCAAGCCTAAAGATGCCGTCGACAAGCTAAATTCGGTTAACGTGCGGCGCTTTCCATTTGACCAAAACTTCTGAACTGATTTGAATTTCCCGAAATTTCCTGTGGCGAATGGAACAGCATTTTCCTTGAATTTCCGGAAAAGAGGGCAACCTCGCGAGGAATACCCAAAATTTCGAAAATTTCCGTTCCGCAACAGGTCCATTTAAAACTATGATTATTATATTAAGAGTATTTTTAGTGAAAAAAAAATGTTGAAATATCTAATAAGTGAGAGTTTCTGGATGTGGAATGGGCATTTAAGTATTTTATTTACTTTAAATTGTGATTAATTCTAGATTCCCGTGACTCAATATGCCCGACATTGTTCTGTGAGACTCAAGAGAATCTCTAGAACTGGTGCTAAGAGAGGTCTGAGAAAACCCAGTATTGAGGAAGTTCAACAGGCTAAAGTAAGTAGCTTGGCAGATATGAAGAAGCGAAGATATTTTCTGGGTTTTTGATCTGTTCCAAACAAGGATGAAAATGTTCTTAGTCACATTACTCAGGTCTGCTTTCCCTTGACCTTACGCACGTTGTGATTGGTCAATTTAAGTATTCTAGAGCAAGGTTCGTTTCCCAAGAGCTTGGATTGAGATGTTTTCCTTTCTCCTGGTCGAGAAATATCAAACAACCAATTAAACTCAATTTCTTGGTCCCTTAAAGAGCTCAGTCACGACATTTTAAATTCTTTTCGCCACTTACGAAATTATCTTTTAATAATGGGAAACCTGAAAACGGTAGTTTACTTAAATAGAAAAACACCAAAGAGATGATAATAAACCATAAAGGAACAAAGATGGTTAAGGATGGACGAGATTAACACAGATTATAAACGACGAACTTGAAAAATATAGGGTAAGCTTTTCAAGATATGCAAGCAGTGACGTAGCTCCTTTAATGTAAGATTGCGAGTCTCCTCGTTTTCCCCGACTACTGATGCCCTGCGCGCTTCGTGTTTACAGTTGAACACTTCCGCATCTACAGTATGGGCTATCAATTCGATTGATAAGAGGTAAGAATTTAATAACCCTGTGCGTTTCTACCCCAGTCGTCTGTTTTTCACCCGTCCATGTTTGGTGCTACTCTGGATGACATCATGGAGGCACAAGCCAAGCGATTCCCTTCACTTAAGCTGCCGTGGATTTTACCCACTCTTGCCGAGTCCGTGCTGCAACACCAAGGCGCCTCAACAGAAGGTATCTTCAGGTAAGAAAATAAAAACACAGCCAGATCATGGTCGGTATTTTATGAAACCTGCAGCAAAAGACTGTGATCCTTGAAAGAGAGCTTATCAATCCTTCAAAGCTGTTGTCACGCAAGGAGCGTTGCGTGACTTCCCCAAGGAACGTTGCGTGACTTACCTCAAGGAACGTGGGGCGTTCACAAGTAAACGCCATTCCACTCCATTCCAAATTTGCTTCGTGAGTATTTTTCTTCCAATGTTTTTTCCATCATCCTTCTCTGTACATTTCTTGGCCTTGCTTCAATAGTTTTCTTGTTGATGTCCAAATGAACGTAACGGGTAATACGGCATTTATCATCACCGTACGCAAGTCCATACTATCCTTCCTTCAGTGATCGTTCCTGACAACGTACTTCCTAGCTAGCGGTGAAAGGCACTGAATTGGAAGCCAGATCGTACTGATCAGTCGTTTAATAAGTGGGTTAATCTCGCAGTGGATCTCGAATTTGCGTTAATTTTTGCCATTAAGCAGATGCGCTTCGTGTATTTAGTTTTGAATAAACCAACACAAGAATTCATTTTCCTTTTTTCACTTTTTTCTGTTTATTCCAGGGTCCCCGGGGATATCGACGAAGTGAACTCTCAAAAGGTCAAATTGGACAGATGGGAAGTTCCCACGGGTATCACGGACCCCCATGTACCAGCATCACTACTCAAGCTTTGGTTCAGGGAACTTCACGAACCTCTCATACCGGAACAATACTAATATCCTTTTGAAAGAAAAAAAAAAAAAGACTCCGGGAGATTATAGATGGCTAGATCAAGAAGGAGGCGTTCTTCGGGCCCACAGTATAATTGTTAATTATCATTCAACTACTCCCCCATGGAAGATCAAGAGAACACACAAAATATAGGGACAGTTTACGGTTCGTATTATTTTCAAACTCTGGAGTAAAGTCCATTTATATGTCTTAGGATACTATTGCTGCGCAACGGCAGAAATGTATTCTTTTAATTTAGTGCCTGTACAAAGCCTTGTTTCCTTGACTCTTTCCTACCGAAAAATGTGTCAACAACTGTGACGATCCTACAGTTGCCGTGGCACTTGCGATGGCTCTTCCTGAAGTCAACAGACTTGTACTTTCGTATCTTATTAGGTTTTTACAGGTATGGATATCGCTTGTGTGAACTTCACGCGCTCAGCTCACGTCTGAGACTAGACACGAAAAATTCTGTGCTGTTGACGTCACCCTGCAGGGTTCCGAGCAGTGTCTGTGATTGGCTGTTTTTCGGTTTTGAATTTTCGCACGCTTTTATCGATCAATCAGAGGGCACTGTAGAACTACGTCATCAGTATGGGATTTTTCGGAGGTTCTCGGGCGTGTCTTCAGCGCGGAAAGATTTTCGCGCGCCCAGACAGAACTCTGTTTCATGTGATTATGTGGACGTTAAGGGCAAGATAGCGCCATCTTACATAATTTTAGTTCAGTTTTTTTTGTAACGTTTATCGTTTTTGTTGTTTGCAGATATTTTCCCTTCCCGACATGTGCGCTGTGACAAAAATGGATGTGAATAACTTGTCGATGGTGTGGGCGCCCAATTGCCTTCGCTGTCCCTCAGATGATCCTAAGGAAATCTTTGAGAACACGCGGAGAGAAATGACTTGTATGAGAACTCTGTTACGAAGTCTGGATACATCGTTTATGGAAGGCGTTCGCTTACAAACAAACATGTTAGCGACCACTTCAACAACAACAGTAACGACAAGAACGAACCGTAATTCTGAAAAGAACGATTTCAATTCAGTGAGAGAGGAGTAACCTCTATTTTCAGCCTGGTTAAGCGAAGTTACTTCCTTCTGCCGGATCGAATGCAAGCAATTACGGAACATTATTGACACCAACTTTGCATTCCTTTCGGTGCGTCGAGACGGTTTTATCGTGACGTTTGTGAGGTTCCTGTTGTTGTTGGGGAAAGGGGTGGGGCAATAGCAGAAAAGCCTGCGATAAAAGGTGAACGAAACATTGTACATATGAATAAAGCTCCAGATGTTATAGAAATTGTGGTGGCTGGTTGATAAGGGAGTTTACAGGGTGTCTTTGCTCAGTATGCGCGAACTGATTTAGCCTGCGATTAGACGTTCTTTTTTCCGGCGGCGAACGGGAAAGGAGTGTTTTTTTTTTTCTCCTTCCCCCTCCTTCCCTTCGCAGGTTACGACTGATTTCGAAATTCTGACAAAATTCTAAGCTTAGTTGATCGACTTAGTTGACCAACTTAGTAGGCAATTGCAAAAAAAAAAAAAATCATTTCGGTTCTCGGCTAAAAATAATAAAAACTATTTGCACAAAAAAAAAACACTGCCAAGCCAAATGTTATAGTTCTCTTTGCATTTGTACTGGTCAACTATTGCGGGCCAGGCCAATAACTCAAACTCTTCATGTCAACCGAGCTTTAAGCCATCTATACTGACAGTAGTAATGGACGCTCATATGAGCGGTAACCAATCAGGAGCCGAGAAAGACAATAGGCTATTGTTTGGAGAACAATGGACGCTATTGTTTTCCACATCCAAGATGGCCGCCACAAATTTCAGCCAATCAGGAGCCGAATTAAGAACAATGGATGCTATTGTTTTCCAAATCCAAGATGGCCGCCACAAATTTCAGCCAATCAGGAGCCTAATTAAGAATTCAAGATGGCGGCGCCCACGAAAGTCGGCCATGTTGGAAAACAGCCCACCAGCCTCGACGGAGGACTGGGATCGGTCTCACGGATTTCCATGGCGACACAAATCACGCCAGGGTCACGCAAGAAATGTCATGCAACTTCAAAATCGATACTTACAGCGTCCTGTGGTCCTAAACGACAGAGGTCCATCCAACAAGCGGCCATGATGGAGACTGAGAGACTTGTGTCCGAGGCACTTATATACCTTTCTATTCGTTCCAAAGCATCCTGGGACGGTGACCTCATCGGGAGCCAATCCTAGACTTGACCCACTCCTTCGCAGTCGAAGGGGTAAAAATAGGGGTAAGGGGGTACTCCCCGTTCCAAAGCATCCTGGGCTGGTGACCGCATCGGGAACCAATCTTAGACTTGCCCCACTCCCTTCGCGGTCGAAGGGGTAAAAATTGGGGTGAGGGGGTACTCCCCGTTCCAAAGCATCGTGGGACGGTGACCTCATCGGGAACCAATCCTAGATTTGTCCCACTCCCTTCTCGGCCAAAGGGGTAAAATAGGGATAAGGGGGTACTCCCTCTTAGTCTGCTATTTAAAACCTTCACACGTTTTGAAAAGGACCAAAACAAAGTTTGTTGACTCACGAAAAAAATTTTTTCACAAGAGATGTTTGCAACAGGAGTTACAATACTCAGATAAGTGCGGACATTGCAAAACCTCAAATCCTAGGGGAATGAAGATGAGGCACAACTTTCACCTTGGGAGGAGGTGGTACGAGAGAGGATTACCAACGCAACGAATGCCATCAATAGGTATCGGCGAGGGGGACGGCCTTATCATATTCACAATCGTAATATTGTTTCGTGGAGGACCTTGCCGTACCATGCGAATCTTTCCATCTGGTTTGAATTTTATACAAGACTCACCATCTTCGTGCAGCAAAGGGGAAACGCTACCCTGTACATCCATGCCTATGTCAACTTGCCGTGGATGACCATTACTCAATCAATAAGACAGACGGTGTATGAAATGTTCAGTAGAAACATCCCAACGGAAGTAATGCTCTGCGTACGCGAAGTAAAGTTTAGGTTATTGTTCCTGTCGTGGCTGCACTACGACGCTGAGGATGAAGTGATTATCAACAGATTAACTCTTCAGTCATCTTTTTCACCCCCCATTTACCCTGAAGACACAGCTTGGGTGTAACGTGTAACTTTTATTGTAACTCAAAAAACTCGTAAAACAAAACAAAAACAAAAACAAAGAGCCTGAGTCTTTATAACGTTTATTGAATAATGATAATAAAAATAATAACATGAGCTCCGAAAGAGAATTGGTTACAATTTTTAACTCCTTAACTCTTGACCGTCGGTATTCCACAAAGTGTTGGGAACTAAACTCGTTTCCAGTTTCACAGACTCTTGGTCCCTGGCCCCAAAACGCACGATATTCTGCCCTAGTTTTCTTTGCTTTTGGTCATGAAGTCTTTGCCTGATCCGTCCCTTATTCTTGGCATAGTAACTTCTCCAATACTCGTTGATCCGTTCCCTGTTGTTTTTACAGTATTGTCTTCGATAATTTCTGATGTGCTCCTTGTTCTGTTGACAATAGGCTCTCTGGCTGCTGGCGAGTCGTTCCTTGATGTTTTCATACTATCTTTTACGACACCACCACCACCTCATCCACTACCCCCACATTTACCACCACCACCACATTTACCACCACCACCACCACCACCACCACATCCACCACCACATTCACCACCACCGCCACCACCACATTTACCACCACCACCACATTCACTACCACCGCCACATTCACCACCACCACCACATGCACCATCACAACCACCATATTCACCACCACCACCTCCTATATCACCACCACATGTACCACCACAGCCACATCCACCACCTACACCACCACCACCACCACCTACACCACCACCAAATTTCCCACCACATCCACCTCCACCGCCACCACCACCATATTCACCACCACCACTGCCACATCCACCACATTTACCACCACCACCACCACATGCATCCACCACATTCACCACCACCACCACCACCACCACCACATCCACCACCTACACCACCACCACTGCATCCACCACCACCACCACCTACACCACCACCACACTTACCACCACCACCACACTTACCACCACCACCACATTTACCACCGCCACCACCACCGCCACCACCACCACCACCGCCACCACCACCACCACCGCCACCACCACCACCACCACATTTACCACCGCCAACACCACCGCATCCACCACCGCATCCACCACCACCTACACCACCACCACATTTACCACCGCCACCAAAACCACATTCACCACCACCGCCACCACCGCCGCCACCACCACCACCACATCCACCACATTTTACCACCACAGCCACATCCATTACCTACACCACCACCACCGCATCCACCACCACCACATTCACCACATTCACCACCACCACCACCACATCCATTACCTGCACCACCACCACATTCACCATCACCACCACCACCGCCACCGCCACCGCCTCCACCACACTCGTCAACTCGATCATTAATCATGTATAAAACTAAGGCATTAACTGCCTCAATTCATTTTGAGTCAAACTAGCAAGGAGTCATGTCCCTTTATTGTCGATATTGTCATAGACTATTCTCCCGCGCAGACAGTAGAATTCGTCACGAAAAACATAGTTGTCAAAGCAGTGGACCAGAAAAGACCCGAGATGTCCCAAATATCACATTTCCTACCGAAAAGCACCATGGGATCCCTGGTAGAATAGAAATGGGAGAAGCGTTTCGGTTCAAGACACCCTCCAGTATTTTGATCGTGGGCCCTTCTGGTTGTGGCAAGACTTGTTTTACCGAATCGTTACTCTTGGATCACTTGGAAGAATTGTTTGTAAACCCTCCCACTACGATTTATTATTGCTACGGGACGTGGCAAGACGGATTTAGAGACATGCAAGACGCTGGTGTGCAATTTCACGAAGGGATTCCAGAGTCAGACCATCTCAAGTCATGGTTTCCGAAGGGTGGATTACTCGTACTGGACGATCTGATGGCAGAGGGAGGTGAGGACAAAGCGTTGCTAGACTTATTCACCAAACACTCTCATCATCAAAATATCACCGTGTTGTACTTGTGCCAAGACATGTTTCCACCAGGGAAATACGGCAAGAGTATTTCCAGGAACGCCCACTACATCGTAGCCTTCAAAAATCCGAGGGATCAATTAGGGATGAAGAATTTACTGCTTCAAGCTTTTCCCACTTGCTGGCAAGACATGATGGACGCGTATCAAAAAGTGACCGAACGACCGTTTGGGTACACGGTCCTGGATTTACATCCCGCCAGTGATGACAGGAAACGCGTGTTTAGTCACCTCATGACGCACGAAGGATACCCACGCTGGCATCGAAGAAAGACAGAGGATGTCTGATCATTGCCCAAAATGGTATATTAAACATCAGTTTAATCGACTCGGTTCATTTGAAGTACGTTGTCTTGGGTGAAGGTCGACGAGAATCATGGATGATCGTTCAACAGATATTTTTGGCCCCGTGGAAGATAACAATGGTGAGAACATTCAAGAGGAAGAAGAGGTGGATGAAGAGGAGCCTGAAGAGGAACAGGAAGAAGATGAAGATAGTAGCAGCTCCGAAGAGGAAGAAGAAGCGGGCGACGATGAACCAGATCCGTGGAGTCCGCTACGTCAAAACGTCGGGGAAGACGTCAAAGAAACCTACCTGAAGGAAGTCCAGCAGTTCCTGGATAAGGGAAAATCCCAAAACTTTGCCGAAAATGCTGCTTTCAACGTCCTATTACCTGTAAGTAGAAGAAGGCTACGAAGGACTTACTTAGAGCGTCTAAAATGGACTCACCGTATCAAACACGACGCAATACGCCGTAAAGTCATGAAGACTCTTCGACGCTTTATTGGGGAAGACGACATGGATTTTGACGAAGCGGCCGAGTCGGCAGTGGCAAAACGAAAATTCCTGCTAAACAGACTAATGCAGAAGAAGTTACTCCCCGACGATGATGACGAGGAGGAAGTAGAAGAAGAGGTTAAGACCTGAATTAGCCATGTGACTCTTATAAGAGTGTGTGATTCCAGGGTTTTAGTCATTATTTGTAAGACGCCACACATGCAAGATGAATTGCTCCAATCAACTGTCAGGGAATGACCAGAGGGTTGTCTGTAAAAAGGCCTACCACAAAAAATATTATGCCAAGAACAAACAGCGAATCCTGGCCCAACAAAAGAGATATCGTGCAGAGAACGTCGGGATTCTCAAAACCCGTCGTAAAAGATGGTATGAAAACAACAAGGAACGACTCGCCAGCAGCCAGAGAGCCTATTGTCAACAGAACAAGGAGCACATCAGAAATTATCGAAGACAATACTGTAAAAACAACAGGGAACGGATCAACAAGTATTGGAGAAGTTACTATGCCAAGAATAAGGGACGGATCAGGCAAAGACTTCATGACCAAAAGCAAAGAAAACTAGGGCAGAATATCGTGCGTTTTGGGGCCAGGGACCAAGAGTCTGTGAAACTGGAAACGAGTTTAGTTCCCAACACTTTGTGGAATACCGACGGTCAAGAGTTAAGGAGTTAAAAATTGTAACCAATTCTCTTTCGGAGCTCATGTTATTATTTTTATTATCATTATTCAATAAACGTTATAAAGACTCAGGCTCTTTGTTTTTGTTTTTGTTTTGTTTTACGAGTTTTTTGAGTTACAATAAAAGTTACACGTTACACCCAAGCTGTGTCTTCAGGGTAAATGGGGGGTGAAAAAGATGACTGAAGAGTTAATCTGTTGATAATCACTTCATCCTCAGCGTCGTAGTGCAGCCACGACAGGAACAATAACCTAAACTTTACTTCGCGTACGCAGAGCATTACTTCCGTTGGGATGTTTCTACTGAACATTTCATACACCGTCTGTCTTATTGATTGAGTAATGGTCATCCACGGCAAGTTGACATAGGCATGGATGTACAGGGTAGCGTTTCCCCTTTGCTGCACGAAGATGGTGAGTCTTGTATAAAATTCAAACCAGATGGAAAGATTCGCATGGTACGGCAAGGTCCTCCACGAAACAATATTACGATTGTGAATATGATAAGGCCGTCCCCCTCGCCGATACCTATTGATGGCATTCGTTGCGTTGGTAATCCTCTCTCGTACCACCTCCTCCCAAGGTGAAAGTTGTGCCTCATCTTCATTCCCCTAGGATTTGAGGTTTTGCAATGTCCGCACTTATCTGAGTATTGTAACTCCTGTTGCAAACATCTCTTGTGAAAAAATTTTTTTCGTGAGTCAACAAACTTTGTTTTGGTCCTTTTCAAAACGTGTGAAGGTTTTAAATAGCAGACTAAGAGGGAGTACCCCCTTATCCCTATTTTACCCCTTTGGCCGAGAAGGGAGTGGGACAAATCTAGGATTGGTTCCCGATGAGGTCACCGTCCCACGATGCTTTGGAACGGGGAGTACCCCCTCACCCCAATTTTTACCCCTTCGACCGCGAAGGGAGTGGGGCAAGTCTAAGATTGGTTCCCGATGCGGTCACCAGCCCAGGATGCTTTGGAACGGGGAGTACCCCCTTACCCCTATTTTTACCCCTTCGACTGCGAAGGAGTGGGTCAAGTCTAGGATTGGCTCCCGATGAGGTCACCGTCCCAGGATGCTTTGGAACGAATAGAAAGGTATATAAGTGCCTCGGACACAAGTCTCTCAGTCTCCATCATGGCCGCTTGTTGGATGGACCTCTGTCGTTTAGGACCACAGGACGCTGTAAGTATCGATTTTGAAGTTGCATGACATTTCTTGCGTGACCCTGGCGTGATTTGTGTCGCCATGGAAATCCGTGAGACCGATCCCAGTCCTCCGTCGAGGCTGGTGGGCTGTTTTCCAACATGGCCGACTTTCGTGGGCGCCGCCATCTTGAATTCTTAATTAGGCTCCTGATTGGCTGAAATTTGTGGCGGCCATCTTGGATTTGGAAAACAATAGCATCCATTGTTCTTAATTCGGCTCCTGATTGGCTGAAATTTGTGGCGGCCATCTTGGATGTGGAAAACAATAGCGTCCATTGTTCTCCAAACAATAGCCTATTGTCTTTCTCGGCTCCTGATTGGTTACCGCTCATATGAGCGTCCATTACTACTACTGACAAGTGTGCGATGACGGTAAACCGTACGCTCACATGGCGAGAGGACTGAAATGGGCCTGCGTAATCAGTGGCGAATCTAGGGGAACAGCCCCCCCTTGTTTTGGGTAAAAAAAACAAGAGAAAAATCGCAGAAGGAAGCCGGCAGGGCAAGCAAAAAAAAACTCTCCCCCCCCCCCTCTCCCCCTTTAGCTCAAGGTCTGGATCCGCCAATGGTAATCTCTACTCAGAGGTTATAACTACCTAGTGAAATGAAGCTTCAGTGTTAGTAGGGACAGCTCCTTCGCTGACTATCCAGGTCTATCAACTAGTTTGGTAGATAATAAAAATGTGTAATAAAGCTGTTTGAAAGTATTGATACAGACGCAATATCTAAGTTTACCTGCGATTAATATTCCCTTGCGGTAATTATAAAATTTGTCTATAAGATGTCACAGGCAAAATCATAATGATATAAATAGCGTTTATTTTAGCGAGATTAAAAGTAACAAGCTGTAGCTAACGAAGCTAAAAAGGGTATCATGCAAATAAGATCGCAGTTGTGAACTCAAACTATACGCAAGCTATAAAGTTAGCCTCTTCGATTCTGACTGTTACGAAACGATTAAAAAGCGTGCTAAAGACCCTTGCGGAAATTTGAAGTCTTGTTTTAAAATTTCTCGACAACATTTGTGATATTTCTCATAAGAATTATATTTCGATTCCCGTGCGCTACTCAATTTCATTGTTTATGAACCAATCAGATGCGAGTAGATATCTTGTTCGTGTGTCCAGAATATACAGAATAGATCATTCGGCCTGGGTTAAATTTAAAGCTCAACATTTAATTCGACATCTGCTGTGTAAATCCGTCGGCATCTTCAGTGAATGTTGGACATCGGTAATTACACTTGCTCAAAATACAGGGTCTTTTTATGGCTGGCCCTCTCGCGCGTGGTTAGCAAGGAAGTGAAATGGAACTTTGTGCTCATCTCGCCATAGCTTCTTCACACGCTTAACCATGAAATTGTCCCTTTAAAACAACACCAAAAACTAAACTCCGTCACGTTGGCCACTTGATCTACAAACTGACTGGTTTTTACGTATGATATAATATCACAACTACTGAAAACTACTTACAGCTCTTAATAACTCTTTCATGAAAATCAATGATCGTACAGTTACAGATTGCTCAGTGAGCTGACAATCAAATGCAATGCTATAATAGGGTAATAAATTTAACAGTCAAAGCTTGTGATTTATTTGCTAGTGCTTCCATAACATCTCAATTTTCCCAGAGTGTGATAGCCTCTCTGGCCGCCCGAACCATTGTCTCCAAACCTCAGCTGCATGACGGGAAGGTGGGATTTGTTTGTCAACAGACCGCTGTCCTCGCGCCACACACGATCATTCGCATCGCAGTTGCATCCATATGCGATGTTTGCGCACGTGCCAGTTACTCCGCATGCGCACTTGTAAGGATAAGTGGAGTTACTTCCTCCCCAGTACGTCATCTGATCTCCATCACGTGAAACCCACCAGCCAAACATGTTACCGTCCCGCAGGAGCCTTGAGTGATGACATTCGTACTTGATAAACTGCTCGCAGTGGGCGGATATGGTCGTTAGGTTTCCCAGCTGGAGATGATTTGCCCCAATGTAGTGGATATCACGCTTGTAACATCCCGCAGGCCAGCATCCTTGCACCAGCGTTCTGTCTTCGCTGTCGTGACTGATGACTGTCACGCCAATGTTGTTCTTGTTAGTCATGTCACAGTCAACAATGAAAGGTGTCACGCCACCCTCTCCATCAGGATCGATGACGTAAGATCCACTTAGAGCGTTGGGATTGCACAACTTAATCTCGCTACAGCTTTTATTTTCTGCAAAGAAATGTTGAAACGTCCGATTTATGTTCGGTGTTCACCGGCTGGCTCAGAAGTTCCGCTTACTGTGTCGACTTTGGGCAAACTAATTTTTTGTTAATGCATTTTTAACCGTTTTGCGCCTTTTCCCATTTCAGGTCACTGCAACCTACCCCTAACTCCTTGTATACCCTTCTCCTCAACTAAGTTCCCTCTCTTTTAAGACTTCTCTCTAACAAGCGCCATTTTCACCTCTTATAAGATTATAAAAAAACACATAGTTTGAGGTTGCTACATCCTTTGAGCTGTAACCCGAAAGCTTCCCCCCTCCCCCACCCCCCAAAGAAAACTAAAATAATAAAAATAAAATAGTAAAAACAAATGTTTGTAAACTTATACCTCCATGTTCACAGTTTGTTCCACAGAATCCTGGCTTACAATGACAGCGATAGGAATTCAACTCATATTCAGGAACACACTCGGCACCGTTCTTGCAAGGATCGCTTTCACATGGAGACTGAAAATATTAAACAAAGAGAACATTAGTCATGATACAACTTTTCAGGCCCTGTATTGATAAGAAAGCAGACAAATTTTAGGCCTGATACAAAAATCGTACGCATGGGCTGTTATGATGGAAGGTAACATTAGCGTAAAACGTCTTAGTCGAACTGAAGAGAGTGTAAAATAAATACGTTTGTCACTTACCCATGGGCTGTAATGATGGAAGGTAGCATTAGAGTGAAACTTTTTAGTTTCTCTGTACTTGTCAGTGGCCAACAACTCACACAGATAAAGACCTTTCGAGTCAGGATACGCCGCCATGTTGAACGAATAACACTTTGGTTCAGAAACACAAAGGAACGTGCTATCAAACTGATCTTCCACCATGTACGATGTTATTTTCTCTACTCCTAGGTAATGGAAAGGATTAGGCTTAAAATCGCCAGCGGAAAAGTCGCCTGCTGGATTTCGATAAAGAGCACTGTTTTCCATAGTGTACATCATCATTAGCTGGGAGGACAGAAACAACAGTAATGGCAAGAGTATCATGGTGACGCCTCCAACGAGAGCTAGCAATATGTCGATTAAAGTGAGATAGCTCTACTTTAAATTCGCTATGTTTCAGTTATGTTAATTGACTGATTGATTGATTGATTGGTTTTCCTTAATGCAGTCATGTATCACGTATTACTCCGTTCAAGCCAATTAGTTCCTGCAGATTTAATACTTTAATTTGTTTTGTAATATTGCGAATGTTATACTGAATTAAAATGCACATCCTCCCTAGATTTTCACAATTCCATCTTTCGATAGTCGGAATTTTAGAACGTTTTCTTATGAACGTGCCGGCTTCGTAAGAACCTGTAAATTGCCTTTTATGTTTCGATACAAGCTAGGCAATGAATAAATCATTTGGTGAAATCTATATTTTTACACCTGCAAAAATAATAAAGGAGAAAAGTAGAAGTTTTAAGAAAAAAAAAACTGAGAACAATTTCATGATTCCCTTTAGGTTTGAATACCTTTGCTTTTTTCTTATTCATGGAATATTCAATAGATTTCTGTTTTTAAGAGCTCTTTTCCTTAGCTCAATGAGTTTATTACCAGAAAAAGCATTTGAAAATTCATGAATTATTTCCACTCAACTTAATTAGCTGAATTATTCCTGGTGAAGCGTTATCATGTTTAAGCTTAATAATTTAGAACCTAACTCTTCGCTAATAGAGAAGGTATCAATTCCATGTGGGCTAACTGAACTACAACAAGCTGGGAAGCGATAAAAAGGATAAAACATTTTGATGGCTGCATAAAATGGCTGAATATAGCAGAAGAATTCAAGCAGAAGCTCTCTTTTTCCCTAAGTGAGTTTATTACTAGGAAAAGCATTTGAAAATTCATGAATTATTTCTGACTCAATTATCTGAATTATTTCTGGTGAAGTGTTATCATATTAAAGCTTAATAATTTAGAACCGAACTCCTCACTAATAGAGGGTATCAAAAATATCAATTCCATTTAGGCTAACTGAACTACAGCAAGCTGGGAAACGATAAAAATAATAAAACATTTTGATGGCTGCATATAAGTGAGTTTATTACTGGGAAAACCGTTTGAAAATTATTGAATTATTTCCACTCGATTAGCTGAATATTTCTGGTGAAAGCGTTATCATGTTTAAGCTTAATAATTTAGAGTCAAACTCCTCGCTAATAGAAGGTATCAATTCCATGTCGGCTAACTGAACTAGCTACAGCAAGCTGGGACGCGATAAAACATTTTAATGGCTGTATATAGCAGGAGCATTTAAGCAGAAGTACTAGAAATAGTTCAACTGTAAATATTAATCAGATTCGTGGCTGCTAGCTGCCGGTTTTACTTGAAATCTTCATGATTATTATTATTATTATTATTATTATTATTATTATTATTCAAGTTTACCGAACTTCAGAGCAACAAATTCTTCAAATGAATTAAGGTCATATTTATGCGTAGAATGGGAATGACGGCTATGTTAGCGCAAATTAGAGAACGAAACTGAACATAGTAAGTTATAAAAATAAATTGACATGGGCTGGGGGTAGACATTTGTAATAAAACAACAGTTTATAAGCAAATTAATCCAGCGAGGATTAGGACGATGTATTAAATAAAAACGTCATGAAAACCAAACGGATTAATTCGGTAAATTATCTCCGGTTTTCCTACGCGAATAGTCACCGAGCTTTCTTGACTGGTTGTGCGACTCTTTGTTATCACAACTATCAAACTACTTACAACTCTTTATAATTGGTTCATGTAAATCAATGATCGTACCGTTGCAGAGTGCCTGGTAAGATGACAATCAAATCCAATGATATAATAAGTTAATAAAGTCAAGTCAAAGTAATTTATTTGCTAGTGCTTCCATAACACCTCAGTTTTCCCAAAGTGTGATAGCCTTTCTCCCCGCTCGAACCACTGTTGTCTCTAAACCTCAGCTGCATGATGGGAAGGTGGGATTTGTTTGTCAACAAACCGCTGTCCTCGCGCCACGCATAATCATTCGCATCGCCGTTACATTTATATGCGATGTTTGCGCACTTGCCAGTTACTCCGCATGCGCACTTGTAAGGATAAGTGGAGTTACTTCTCTCCAGTACGTCATCTGATCCCCATCACGTGAAACCCACCAGCCATACTTGAAACGGAAGGTCGTTGAGCCAAATCATTCGTACTTGTTAAACTGCTTACAGTGGGCGGATATGGTCGTTACGTTTCCTAGCTGGAGATGATTTGCCCCAGTGTGGTGGATATCGCGCTTGTAACATCCTGCAGGCAACCATCCTTGCACCAGAGTTCTGTCTTCGCCTTCGTGACTGATGACCGTCACGCTAATGTTGTTCTTGTCAGTCATGTCACAGTCAACAGTGAGAGGGGTGACGCCTTCTTTCTATCAGGATTGATGACGTAAGAATCATTTAGAGCGTTGCGATCGCTCAACTTAACCTCACTACGGCTTTCATTCACTACAACAAAATATTGGAATGCTCGAGTTATGATGATATTTACAGACAGGATCCGCCTGAATTTCAAAATCCTGTTTTAGTATTTTTTCCTCCCACTTCCCGAGATTCTGGCACACAATTTATCTAGAGAAGTTAAGCCGCTCAACATTTAGGAGACATTCTCTTGAAGAGCACTTAGATAAGAGTCAAACTACATTAGGACCCTTTGATTAATGCAATAGCTATCTATTGTAGTTTTCGTAAGAGAATTTTATGTTAAACTGTTATCTATATGTGCTATTTGGCTACATTAAGGTCGTTATCATTAAGATACTTGATACATGTACAAGTCAAGCAGGTGTTTATTTGGTGGATATTCCATAGCACCTCAGTTTTCCCAGGGTGTGATACCCAAGCTCGTTAGGGGGGCTGATATCTCCAAATCTCAGCTGCATGACGGGAAGGTGGGATTTGTTTGTCAACAAACCGCTGTCTTCGCGCCACACTCTGTCATTCTTGTCACAGTTGCATCCATATCCAGAATTTGCACAAGTGCCAGTTACCCCACATGCGCACTTGAATAAAGGAATGGAGTTCGCTCCTCCCCAATAAGTCATCTTGTCTCCATCACTTGACACCCACCAGCCAAACATGTTACCGTTCAACAG
The DNA here is from genome assembly GCF_042242905.1 of Orbicella faveolata. Taxonomy (NCBI): domain Eukaryota; kingdom Metazoa; phylum Cnidaria; class Anthozoa; order Scleractinia; family Merulinidae; genus Orbicella; species Orbicella faveolata. Next base: position 4,758,670 of record NW_028301576.1, read on the forward strand.
GAGCCGTGAGTGACGACATTCGTACTTGATAAACTGCTCACAGTGGGCGGATATGGCCGTTAGTTTTCCCAGCTGAAGGAGATTTATTCCAGTGTAGTGAATGTCACGTTCGTAACAGCCTGCAGGCTCACATCCTTGCACCAGCGTTCTGTCTTCGCTGTCGTGAGTGATGACTGTCACGCCAACGTTGTTCTTGTCTGTCATGTCACAGACAACAGTGAAAGCTATCACGCCTCCCTCTCCATCAGGATCGATGACGTAAGATCCACTTGGAGTGTTGGGATTGAACAACTTAATCTCGCTACAGCTTTTATTTTCTGCAAAGAAATGTTGAAATGTCCAGGTTAGCTTTGGTGTTCACCGGCTGGCTCAGAAGTTCCGCTTAGTGTGTCGACTTTGGGCAAAATTATTTTTTGTTAACGCATTTTTAACCGTTTTGCGCCTTTTTCCATTTCAGGTCACTGCAACCTACCCCTACTCTACTTAACTACTCTCAACGTACTCTACTCAGTTCTCTGTCTTTTAAGACTTCTCTCTAACAAGCGCCATTTTCACCTCTTATAAGATTATGAAAAGAAAAATACAAATAGTTTGAGGTTGCTACATCCTTTGAGCTGTAACCCGAAAGCTTCCCCCCCCCCACCCCCCGCCTCCCTCCCCACAAAAAGTTTCTTTTTTATGGGTAGGCTCTCTTACATCTATTTTTAAGCTTCCATGGTTCTTTTATCTTACAATCAATCATACCCCCCCGCCCCCCCCCCCCTCCACTCAACACAACACGCCCAAGAACGGTCTTAAAACTGCAAGTAGCCTTCCTGGGGCTTTATAGATTCAGTCTTTTACTGTTGCTATATATAAGAAAACTAAAATAATAAAAATAAAATAGTAAAAACAAATATGTGTAAACTTATACCTCCATGTTCACAGTTTGTTCCACAGAATCCCAGCTTACAGTGACAGCGATACGAATTCAACTCATATTCAGGACCACACTCAGCACCGTTCTTGCAAGGACTGCTTTCACATGGAGACTGAAAATATTAAACAAAGAGAACATTAGTCATAATATACAACTTTTCAGGCCCTGTATTGATAAGAAAGCAGACAAATTGTAGGCCTGATACAAAAATCGTACCCATGAGCCCATGGGCTGTTATGATGGAAGGTAACATTAGCGTAAAACATTTTAGTCTAACTGAAGAGAGTGTAAAATAAATACGTTTGTCACTTACCCATGGGCTGTAATGATAGAAGGTAGCATTGGAGTGAAACTTTTTAGTTTCTCTGTACTTGTCAGTGGCCAACAACTCACACAGATAAAGACCTTTCGAGTCAGGATACGCCGCCATGTTGAACGAATAACACTTTGGTTCAGCAACACAAAGGAAGGTGCAACCAAACTGATCTTCCACCATGGACGATGTTATTTTCTCTGCCCATAGGTAATGGAAAGAATTAGGCTTAAAATCGCCAACGTAAAAGTCGCCTGCTGGATTTCGATAAAGGGCACTGTTTTCCATAGTGTACACCATAATTAACTGGGAGGACAGAAACAACAGTAACGGCAAGAGTATCATGGTGCGGGGCTGCTGACAACAATGTGTTTTTTGAAAAGTGAGACAGCTCTCCTTTAATTTAAAATATATATGAATATGGCAGCTGTGATGAATGAATGAATAATTGATTGCACGGTCTAATTAGGGGGCTGGTTCAGTGCCGGGCTAATTTTCCTTAGTAAAACTTATGCTTTTTTTACTTATTCGTACGATGTAAATTCCTGACAACTGAATTATGTCGCTTTATATTCAACGTAGAAAAGAACACCTTTTTTTTTTATTAAGGATATTGTTGCACCCTAAGCAGCTTACATACCTAACCTTCAAACAACCACATTACTGAGAAAGGCCGAAAATAAGAAATTAACGAAGTCGATAACAAAAACAAGAGGAATATAGCTTATTATTGCCTGGGGTGTTTTGGACACATTTCGATTTTATCTTGTCCGTGTGAATTTTGGACCTTTCTCTTCTTCTGTTTTGTTTTGTTTTTTTCCTTTTCTTTTCTTTTTTTTTTGGTCTCAGTAATGGTTTGTGAGCTCAATAGTGTTCTTATAATAACGAAAACAATTGATTTATGCATCCCATATTTCCTTTATACTTGGTTAAAGCGTTAACAATTTATGAATTCCTCCTCCTTTTTAATAGAAGTTCATCACTTTTGCCGTAATAAACTAGAAAAAACAAAACAAATGGAATCTCTCCAGTTCTAGTGATGTCTGTTATTTGGCGATGATGTGTAGAATTCAAGGTAAATTGATATGTCCGCGCGGAATTACGAAAATTGCACCATACGAAAAGACAGACAGTCACGGATGTTTAATGTTGTTTCACGCTAATGTTATATCCCTTAAGGGGTGTCATTTTGTTTCTTTTGTGATGCACATTTATGGTGCCAAGTTTCAAGAACACTACTTCAATATTTCTAGAGATATTGTTTATTGAGTATTTTACCATTTTTAGTTGCAAACATGATATGACGTCATCACTGCACTAATTTGCATAATAGAAATCTCTAAAACGAAAAAAGATATTTGAAAAAGAAAAACGCCATTCTTCTGTATTTTGAAAGGCTTTTCAAATAAGCGGAAATTATTTCTCACGCGGAAATTATTTTTTATTTTTAATTTGTCCATAAAGTTCAATACAGTCGATGGACAAACTACATAAACTTTCTTCGTTTCTTACTGTCGCTGTTTTGAAAAAACTTTTTCCCTAAAATTGTAAATATAATCTTCAGTTATATGTCAATTATTTATTTTAAGTCTGCATATCCAAACAATACTTGGTGTTTATCATTTCTTTTGTTTATTGATAGATTTCCCCAAATGAAAATATCTGGCCACAGGAGCTCAATAACCTTCGCCTTTAGTATCAATTTCGTTTAGTCTAGATCTTGGTTAAAAGATAGAACCAAAACCCCTGCGGTCGCCAGGGATCAATTTTTCAGCGCTGAAAAAAAAAAAGTTAAGAACATTCCGTGGTGAGGAAAACCTAAATATGGAAGAAGTTCAGGCTGGAAGTTTTGTTAATAAATTACTGATCAGTTCGAGTACCCGCGCCGCGAATAGCTTTCAGCTTAAAATGTATGTTGCCACTTGGACTAAATTTAGTAAATACCTAAAATAAAAGAGGAACCAGTAACAACAGCTGTTAGGTTTTAATAGAGATAGTGTGGCGTTTTAAGTCTTAACGCTGCAACAATCTGTTCTGAAAATATATGGCTGAAATTTGATGTTTGATCTTATTTTCTCGCTATTTCTACGTTGATACAGTCAATCCGCTTTACGTTTAAAAAATTCTTTAATATTCTCCTGAAAGCTCGGATACACTACTTTTTAAAATTTATAAGAATATAGTTTATAAGAGCATCAAGCCCGCATAGGCGCACGGGCACTTTTGGACTTGGAGGGGTGGGGGCGAGGGCGGTGATCTTTTCGCCCGAAAAATCTACGCAATGCCCGAATGAGTGATTGTTGAAGTTGGGATGGAAACGCATTCAAATTGCCTGAAAAACAAAAACGTTCTCAATTCCCACATCTAATGAAACTGCTGTACTGTGTGGCATGAAATTTTCGCGGGAGTTTAATTTCGCGGATTTTGGATTTTTCGAGTTTCGGGGGAATAAATTTCTCGAAATTGCATTTCAAACGGATCTTGTGTACTTAAGGCATTTGCCGCCGAAGTATCGGCCGATGCTCGGTCGATATATCGATAAAGTCATTCCACAGTATTGCATTGCGCATCCTTACCGCGCATAATCTATGGCGTCATTAGCGCGCGTTCGCCGAGTATAGGTCGATATGTCGGCCGACTGTCGGTCACCATATCGGCCGATGTGTAGTATCGACCGATATTCGGTCGACAGATGCCTTAAGTACACAAGATCCTTTCAAACTATACTCCTGGGAACAATTTTCCGCGGATTTCATGTGCGGTACTTCAAAGTGACAAAAACGGAAGCCATGTGGTCGTTTTCGTTACACTGTTTGCGACCAATTTCATTGAAATTCAGCAATGTAAATAAAGGAGTAAATTTTTGGGGAATTTTTTTGGCAATTCTCGCAGATCGATGAAAAATCCTCGAAATTCGCGACAATTAATTAGATCCCAAGAAAATTTCATGCCACACGGTAATTCCAAAAACAGTTATATTCAAAGCATGCATACCCAATCAATCAATCAATCAATCAATCAATCAATCAATCAATCAATCAATCAATCAATCAATCAATCAATCAATTAATCAATCGTACTCTAACAACAGTTTCAATCCCAAAAATCACTAAGGGCCTGTTTACAAGCAGGTAGGGTAACCCTAATGATAGGGTTACCCTGGCAGGGGGGTTACCCTGGCGCTCCCCCATTTCTTCTTTTCTTCATCGACGCGTTACCAAGGCAGCTAGGGTTACCCTAGCGCCAGGGTAACCCTAGCTGCCTTGTAAAGGCTCTGCTAGGGATAACTCGCCTACCCGGGACAACTTTTATTTGTTTCCAGACCCTTTGAAATTTTTTTCCATTCGCTTTCCTCCATTCTGCCCTCAAACATGTTTCTCCACCATTGATCCGTACGGCCTGGTTTTCTTTGAAATCGTCTTCGTCGAATAATTCTCCTTTTTACATGTCGCATTCGAGCAAGTGCTTTATTGTGTTCTATAGCCGCGTTTAACATGGCAACTTGCGGTCGCTTTCTAGAAATGAGAAAGTAACACAGCAAAACTCCATGGCACCGATAAGCGCTAAAACTGGCAGCAACGACAGTAGAATCGAAGTAACTGCCACAACCCTTCCCTTATCGGCCATTTTGTTTGCAATGCGTGCGGTTACCAAGCATATTAAGTTGTCCCGGGTGGTAGGGTAGCCCTACCTGTGAAATTTTGCTTGTAAACCCGGCCCGGGCTTTCTTTCACCCGCCTGCTAAGGTAACCCTGGGTTACCCTACCTACTTGTAAACAGGTCCTAGGAGAAAAAGTTCTAAAAAAGCAAAAAGTAACTAACTACAAACTTTATTTACGAGTTTGGGAAATCACGCCAACAGCATTATCTTGTAATGTTTTCTCTCAAGTATCGCTGCCCGAATCATGAGCGTTTTGCCCGAAAAATTACATACTTTCCGCAGCTGGGGGGCTGCAGCGCCCCCCCCCCCCCCCCCAGCTCGTAAGCCTATGCATCAAGGCTAAAATTTGCGAAATTTCAAGAATGTTTTAAGAGTTAACCCGAGGTTGGGATCTGGAAAATAATTATTATTTGTTTTGTGTGGTTGAAAGTTATAAATACAACACAATATTCACAAGAATATTTTCATCCTAAAAACGGTAGAAAAATAAGAATATCCAGCCTGGGCCGGAAAAACAATATTCTAATATTAATGAGAGTGTATGAATCGTTTCTTCGATCTCATGGCTATCTCTGTCATTTTTACTGACGTCTTTTCTTCCTTTATGTTTATATTTTAGGTTTGTGCAGGAAATATAAATGAAACAATGACTTCTTGTTAAAAAGAAAAGAGAAGAAAAAGACAATTTTGCCGTCGTTTGTTTTTTCCTGTCACGTTCACCTATTTTCTTCACTCCGCTTTTGCTGCTTCTTCATTCTTTTGCGCTAAATGTCGGTATGCAAAGAATATGATAGTTTCACTTAGCAAGAAACAGAAGAATTGCTACCCGCAGTCTGCGGTGTAAGGTGACTCCGCCCTTTTTGCGTCAGTTCGTAACACGTACGGTTGCCAAAGAAACTAATAACAAAACGTTTTAACGGTTATACCTTTGAAAATGTATGTTGGAAATGTATGTTGCATTTTAAACGTCAAGTTCGTAAAATGCATGTTTTTAAAATGTTTAGTAGCAACATGGTTTTGCAGCAGGTGCATGGGTTGTTGCGCAAGCCGCTCCCTTTGGGAGGGAAGCAATTCCATGGAGGACGAGCGAGAGCAGCTGGTGCGCGAGCGACCTTGTTGTTTTTTGAAGGAACGCGGCAAATATACAAGACGAAATGTTGTGGCACAGCGGCGATACTGAAAATGTGTTTTTCGGGAGCTATGAGGCAATTTAGAAAAAAAATACTTCTCGCGCAGTTTAAATGTGTTCCGAGACTGACATTAGCTTTAATTTGTAGCGCTTGCCTAATAAAACGAGTGGCAATTCTTGAAGAGATCTCCTCGCATTAACAGTGCACCATATTCTGATTTTACTTTGTGTCCCACACGAGGTTAAAGAAGATCATACTCGCATTCTCATGTTAGGGTGTCTTTCATAAAGCGTGACAAAGTGTTTGCTGTGAAGATTGATGGTCCTCGTACAGCTTACGCACTTGTTTCGTCTTAATGCAAAATGCACAATCATGTAATTTTATTTATTGAAGCCTTTCTCGGCGTCTTTAACTTTATTTTGGGTGTTTAACTGTGAGAATATATTTAATACACGCCGCCAATGCTGACTTTAAAATAAAACAAACTTAATTTATGACACATTAGAATAACAATAGCTCATTTGGATCCTGTCCTGAAAACATCACAAAGTTAACGAAAAGACATGCAGTCACGTATGTTTAACTCCGCTACAAGCAAGCATAAAATCCGCGCGTACACTCTTTCTTTTTTATAAATATATGTTTTCTAAGAATATCGAGGCTGAAATTTGCGAAATTTTAAGACTATTTTTACTATAAACTCGAGGCTGAGATTTTCAAAGGAATCCAATTAGTTGTGTTGTAAATTTGTAAATACAATAAAATAATATGTTTTTACCAGCCAAACCGTATAAAATCCTTCTATTCTCCAAACGACAAAAACTAGCTTAAAAGCAACAAAAACAGCACTAGCCGTATGTTCGATGCCAATATCAAGTATAACATTTCTGCAAGAAGTTATGTGCTTCATAGCAGGCTTTAATGCCTGCAGGCTGGATCCGAAATTACTTCACCATCCAGACCACAAATACATTCGAAAACAGATATGTCATACGCTATAATCTAAGAATATTCTGTAATGGAGCGTTGTGAATTTTCTCACAGGTTAATTTGTAACTCATCCTTGTGCTTTTCGTTCTAATATAAAGCATATCAAGTATTATCGTGGTCAGTTTATAAAAGTAGGTTTTTGATCGTCATGATCATTGTGGGGTCAAGTGACGTCATAAGACTCCCCAGTTGATGAAGAACTTTATAGCGAATGATCAGGGAATGTAAAATAAAAGTGGATAAAGCAGAGAGCGCTGTCATAATTGAGGAAATTTGGCTTGACACCACCAGCCGTTAAAACACGGTTGCCATGGCAACCTCATTTATGGGAACATCAAATAACGTCAAGATAAAGCGGCGCACCTTTATTTCTGTAAGGGTTAAATAAACAGCTTCTAAAATTTTTAGTATAACAGAATAAAAGCACCTTTTCAAAAACTTTGAAAAAATCTAGGACAGCAGCATCTACACACCTACACAAGTGGACATAACCCTAGCAATTTCATTGACATGTTTGGACCACGACACCACGACAAATTTTGATCTATGTAGACTCCTGAGGATTTGGTATGAAACACTATTAATTTTGTGACCATCCATCTGCATAGTAAGTAAATGGCCAACGAACGGTACTACCAGGTTTCTGATGTGAGCCTTCTAGCTATTTGAAACATTAATTCGGTTTTGTTTGCCTGACCCCAGAGAACACCATGCGCAACAGATAGCTCAACACTTAGTAGACATTTCTGTTGAAATTCACTTAGATAAGAGTCAAACTACTTTAGGACCCTTTGATCAATGCAATAGCTATTCATTGTAGTCAGTCGTAAGAGAATCTTATGTTAGAATGCTATCTATATGTGCTCAGTAATTGGTTTATCTAGAGCCGGATTAACATTTGACTACATTAAGGTCGTTATCATTAAGATACTTGATACATTGACAAGTCAAGCAGGTGTTTATTTGGTTGATATTCCATAGCACCTCAGTTTTCCCAGGGTGTGATACCCAAGCTCGTTACGGGGGCTGATATCTCCAAATCTCAGCTGCATGACCGGAAGGTAGGATTTGTTTGTCAACAAACCGCTGTCTTCGCGCCACATACTGTCAGTCTTGTCACAGTGGCATCCATATGCAGAATTTGTACAAGTGCCAGTTACTCCACATGCGCACTTGTATAAAGGAATGGAGTTCGCTCCTCCCCAATAAGTCATCTTGTCTCCATCACGTGACACCCACCAGCCAAACATGTTACCGTTCAGTAGTAGCTTCGTGCCATGACATTCGTACTTGATAAACTGCTCACAGTGGGCTGATATGGCCGTTAGTTTTCCCAGCTGAAGGAGATTTATTCCATTGTAGTGAATGTCACGTTTGTAGCAGCCTCGAGGCTCACATCCCTGCACCAGCGTTGTCTTCGCTGTCGTGACTGATGACTGTCACGCCAACGTTGTTCTTGTCTGTCATGTCACAGACAACGGTGAAAGCTATCACGCCTCCTTCTCCATCAGGATCGATGACGTAAGATCCACTTGGAGTGTTGGGATCGCACAACTTAATCTCGCTAAAGCTTTTATTTTCTGTAAAGAAATGTTGAAATGTCCAAGTTAGGTTTGGTGTTTACCGGCTGGCTCAGAAGTTCCGCTTACTGTGTCGACTTTGGGCAAAATAATTTTTTGTTAATACGTTTTTAACCGTTTTGCGCCATTTTCCACATTAGGTTTCTGCAACCTACCCCTACCTCCTTGTATACCGTTCTACCCTACTAAGTTCCCTGTCTTTTAAGACTTCTTTCTAACAAGCGCCATTCTCACCATAAGATTATGTAAAGAGAAAACAAATAATTTGAGGTTACTACATCCTTTGAGCTGTAACCCCAAAGCTCCCTCCGCCCGGAAGTTTCTCTTTTCATTGGTAGGCTCTCTTACATCTATTTCTAAGCTTCCATACTAGTTTATCATACAATCACCACCCCCCATTTAACACACACACCCAATAACGGTCTTAAAACTGCAAGTAGCCTTCCTAGGGCCCTATAAATTCAGTCTTTTACTGTTGCTTGTGAGGTATGAAGGGATCTGGGGACGAGTCGTGGCTATTGATCCCACACTTTTTCCGGAATGATCTGGTCGCGGTTACAGAAAAACGAAAAAAAAACGAAAAAAAAAAAACTGATCTGAGATGGTGATGAATTTGATGCTATATGTTCGATGAAAGCTCAAGGAATTCGGTACCGCACGATTTCCAGCAATTCTTGTCTGGGAAAATTCTTCCTAAAAGTCGCAGGATGTTTTTTTTTTTTTTTTGCGTTTGTTTGTAGTTATCTCCCTGCAATTCATGTTTGCTTCGACAACGAAGAATGCGAAGGGAGCAAAATCGTCATCACGTGATTACCTGACAACGGCGCGGGAAACGGCCTAAAAATATCAATGTCAAGGGGTGTCTGTGATCTACAAGAATTCGAATGAAAATCAAAAACAAAAAATAAACCAAAGTGGACATTGTAATCACCAATGAAAATGTGCTATTCTTTTGATTGATAGGTGCCAATCAAGAAGCCCCTAATCCTGATACAGGACAGGCAATTGAAGAAGGATGCCATCGATATTTTTAAACTCATTCTTGGTTACATGGGCGACCGAGCTATCAAAGGCAAGTGTCCTGAAAAGCTGGCTTTGGAACTTACTACCAAGGGCTGGAACACGCCAGTTCTGAGAGACGAGATTTATCTACAGCTGTGCAAACAGACCACGGATAATTTTCGACCGTAAGTAATGTATTTAAAGTACGAGAAAAGGGATGTGTCGCTTCTCTTTCGCCATAAGGTTGGATAATATAAATTTAAGGTGACAATGTTAGTGAGCGAGCTCAGGGATTACATGAAATCTCTTCTGTACATTTCATGCGGCAGGGTTCGTACAGGTCATGGAAAACCTGGAAAGTCATGGAATTTGTTATTTCAATTTCCGGGCCTGGAAAGTCATGGAATTTAGGTGAAGGTCATGGAAAGTCATGGAAAAGCAATATGCTTGGCAAAAAGATATTTTAAAAATTGAAAAAAATAACAGGCGAGTCAGAAACAGGCTTTAATTTCAGTAGAAATATACACGAGCAGACATTTTCTGCATTATAATACTGGAAAATATGTTAAACAAATGATTGTTTTGATACTGTTGTGAGAACAACTGCTTAACTTTGGTCACTGAAAACTCAGAAAGGTCATGGTAAAGGTCATGGAAAGTCGTGGAATTTTAAAAGTTTCAAAGAGTAGGAACCCTGTACGGGCAAACTCTTTTCAGTAGTTTGTGGAGGGGTGGTAGCCTCACGGTTAGTGCGCTAGACTCCGGACCTAGCGGTCCGGGTTCGAGTCCTGGCCGGGGGCATTGTGTTGTGTACTTGAATAAGACACTTTACTCTCACAGTGCCTCTCTCTTCCCAGGTGTATAAATGGGTACCGGCGAATTTAATGCTGGGGGTAACCCTGCGATGGACTAGCATCCCTTATAAATACTCCTAGTGGCTTCATGCTACGGCCCTGACCTGATGGGCCACTTGGCTCGTATGCAGACTTAACCTTACCTTAGACTGATTTCAGTGAACAGAAACGTTCGACTTGAAACATTTGATCACTTTCAGAGAGAGTTTACGATGTGGTTGGGAGCTCATGGCTATCTGCCTCGCTCTGTTTCCTCCCTCGACTAAGTTCTACTCGTACTTGGATGGTTATATCAACAAACACTTCCAAGATGCTGATTGGAAGGAGGTAAGTCACCTTCTCACAGAAATTGTTGCCTTATTAACTCTACGGACAGCCAGTGCCGTTTGCCTTTAGTATTTTTTATACTGTTCTCTGCTTGAACTTTCAACCCTAAAGATGCCGTCGACAAGCTAAATTCGGTTAACCTGCGGCGCTTTCCATTTGACCAAAACTTCTGAACTGATTTGAATTTCCCGAAATTTCCTGTGGCGAATGGAACAGCATTTTCCTTGAATTTCCGGAAAAGAGGGCAACCTCGCGAGGAATACCCAAAATTTCGAAAATTTGCGTTCCGCAACAGGTCCATTTAAAACTATGATTATTATATTAAGAGTATTTTTAGTGAAAAAAAAAATGTTGAAATATCTAATAAGTGAGAGTTTCTGGATGTGGAATGGGCATTTAAGTATTTTATTTACTTTAAATTGTGATTAATTCTAGATTCCCGTGACTCAATATGCCCGACATTGTTCTGTGAGACTCAAGAGAATCTCTAGAACTGGTGCTAAGAGAGGTCTGAGAAAACCCAGTATTGAGGAAATTCAACAGGCTAAAGTAAGTAGCTTGGCAGATATGAAGAAGCGAAGATATTTTCTGGGTTTTTGATCTGTTCCAAACAAGGATGAAAATGTTCTTAGTCACATTACTCAGGTCTGCTTTCCCTTGACCTTACGCACGTTGTGATTGGTCAATTTAAGTATTCTAGAGCAAGGTTCGTTTCCCAAGAGCTTGGATTGAGATGTTTTCCTTTCTCCTGGTCGAGAAATATCAAACAACCAATTAAACTCAATTTCTTGGTCCCTTAAAGAGCTCAGTCACGACATTTTAAATTCTTTTCGCCACTTACGAAATTATCTTTTAATAATGGGAAACCTGAAAACGGTAGTTTACTTAAATAGAAAAACACCAAAGAGATGATAATAAGCCATAAAGGAACAAAGATGGTTAAGGATGGACGAGATTAACACAGATTATAAACGACGAACTTGAAAAATATAGGGTAAGCTTTTCAAGATATGCAAGCAGTGACGTAGCTCCTTTAATGTAAGATTGCGAGTCTCCTCGTTTTCCCCGACTACTGATGCCCTGCGCGCTTCGTGTTTACAGCTGAACACTTCCGCATCTACAGTATGGGCTATCAATTCGATCGATAAGAGGTAAGAATTTAATAACCCTGCGCGTTTCTACCCCAGTCGTCTGTTTTTCACCCGTCCATGTTTGGTGCTACTCTGGATGACATCATGGAGGCACAAGCCAAGCGATTCCCTTCACTTAAGCTGCCGTGGATTTTACCCACTCTTGCCGAGTCCGTGCTGGAACACCAAGGCGCCTCAACAGAAGGTATCTTCAGGTAAGAAAATAAAAACACAGCCAGATCATGGTCGGTATTTTATGAAACCTGCAGCAAAAGACTGTGATCCTTGAAAGAGAGCTTATCAATCCTTCAAAGCTGTTGTCACGCAAGGAGCGTTGCGTGACTTCCCCAAGGAACGTTGCGTGACTTACCTCAAGGAACGTGGGGCGTTCACAAGTAAACGCCATTCCACTGCATTCCAAATTTGCTTCGTGAGTATTTTTCTTCCAATGTTTTTTCCATCATCCTTCTCTGTACATTTCTTGGCCTTGCTTCAATAGTTTTCTTGTTGATGTCCAAATGAACGTAACGGGTAATACGGCATTTATCATCACCGTACGCAAGTCCATACTATCCTTCCTTCAGTGATCGTTCCTGACAACGTACTTCCTAGCTAGCGGTGAAAGGCACTGAATTGGAAGCCAGATCGTACTGATCAGTCGTTTAATAAGTGGGTTAATCTCGCAGTGGATCTCGAATTTGCGTTAATTTTTGCCATTAAGCAGATGCGCTTCGTGTATTTAGTTTTGAATAAACCAACACAAGAATTCATTTTCCTTTTTTCACTTCTTTCTGTTTATTCCAGGGTCCCCGGGGATATCGACGAAGTGAACTCTCAAAAGGTCAAATTGGACAGATGGGAAGTTCCCACGGGTATCACGGACCCCCATGTACCAGCATCACTACTCAAGCTTTGGTTCAGGGAACTTCACGAACCTCTCATACCGGAACAATACTAATATCCTTTTGAAAGAAAAAAAAAAAAGACTCCGGGAGATTATAGATGGCTAGATCAAGAAGGAGGCGTTCTTCGGGCCCACAGTATAATTGTTAATTATCATTCAACTACTCCCCCATGGAAGATCAAGAGAACACACAAAATATAGGGACAGTTTACGGTTCGTATTATTTTCAAACTCTGGAGTAAAGTCCATTTATATGTCTTAGGATACTATTGCTGCGCAACGGCAGAAATGTATTCTTTTAATTTAGTGCCTGTACAAAGCCTTGTTTCCTTGACTCTTTCCTACCGAAAAATGTGTCAACAACTGTGACGATCCTACAGTTTCCGTGGCACTTGCGATGGCTCTTCCTGAAGTCAACAGACTTGTACTTTCGTATCTTATTAGGTTTTTACAGGTATGGATATCGCTTGTGTGAACTTCACGCGCTCAGCTCACGTCTGAGACTAGACACGAAAAATTCTGTGCTGTTGACGTCACCCTGCAGGGTTCCGAGCAGTGTCTGTGATTGGCTGTTTTTCGGTTTTGAATTTTCGCACGCTTTTATCGATCAATCAGAGGGCACTGTAGAACTACGTCATCAGTATGGGATTTTTCGGAGGTTCTCGGGCGTGTCTTCAGCGCGGAAAGATTTTCGCGCGCCCAGACAGAACTCTGTTTCATGTGATTATGTGGACGTTAAGGGCAAGATAGCGCCATCTTACATAATTTTAGTTCAGTTTTTTTTGTAACGTTTATCGTTTTTGTTGTTTGCAGATATTTTCCCTTCCCGACATGTGCGCTGTGACAAAAATGGATGTGAATAACTTGTCGATGGTGTGGGCGCCCAATTGCCTTCGCTGTCCCTCAGATGATCCTAAGGAAATCTTTGAGAACACGCGGAGAGAAATGACTTGTATGAGAACTCTGTTACGAAGTCTGGATATATCGTTTATGGAAGGCGTTCGCTTACAAACAAACATGTTAGCGACCACTTCAACAACAACAGTAACGACAAGAACGAACCGTAATTCTGAAAAGAACGATTTCAATTCAGTGAGAGAGGAGTAACCTCTATTTTCAGCCTGGTTAAGCGAAGTTACTTCCTTCTGCCGGATCGAATGCAAGCAATTACGGAACATTATTGACACCAACTTTGCATTCCTTTCGGTGCGTCGAGACGGTTTTATCGTGACGTTTGTGAGGTTCCTGTTGTTGTTGGGGAAAGGGGTGGGGCAATAGCAGAAAAGCCTGCGATAAAAGGTGAACGAAACATTGTACATATGAATAAAGCTCCAGATGTTATAGAAATTGTGGTGGCTGGTTGATAAGGGAGTTTACAGGGTGTCTTTGCTCAGTATGCGCGAACTGATTTAGCCTGCGATTAGACGTTCTTTTTTCCGGCGGCGAACGGGAAAGGAGTGTTTTTTTTTTTCTCCTTCCCCCTCCTTCCCTTCGCAGGTTACGACTGATTTCGAAATTCTGACAAAATTCTAAGCTTAGTTGATCGACTTAGTTGACCAACTTAGTAGGCAATTGCAAAAAAAAAAAATCATTTCGGTTCTCGGCTAAAAATAATAAAAACTATTTGCACAAAAAAAAAACACTGCCAAGCCAAATGTTATAGTTCTCTTTGCATTTGTACTGGTCAACTATTGCGGGCCAGGCCAATAACTCAAACTCTTCATGTCAACCGAGCTTTAAGCCATCTATACTGACAGTAGTAATGGACGCTCATATGAGCGGTAACCAATCAGGAGCCGAGAAAGACAATAGGCTATTGTTTGGAGAACAATGGACGCTATTGTTTTCCACATCCAAGATGGCCGCCACAAATTTCAGCCAATCAGGAGCCGAATTAAGAACAATGGATGCTATTGTTTTCCAAATCCAAGATGGCCGCCACAAATTTCAGCCAATCAGGAGCCTAATTAAGAATTCAAGATGGCGGCGCCCACGAAAGTCGGCCATGTTGGAAAACAGCCCACCAGCCTCGACGGAGGACTGGGATCGGTCTCACGGATTTCCATGGCGACACAAATCACGCCAGGGTCACGCAAAAAATGTCATGCAACTTCAAAATCGATACTTACAGCGTCCTGTGGTCCTAAACGACAGAGGTCCATCCAACAAGCGGCCATGATGGAGACTGAGAGACTTGTGTCCGAGGCACTTATATACCTTTCTATTCGTTCCAAAGCATCCTGGGACGGTGACCTCATCGGGAGCCAATCCTAGACTTGACCCACTCCTTCGCAGTCGAAGGGGTAAAAATAGGGGTAAGGGGGTACTCCCCGTTCCAAAGCATCCTGGGCTGGTGACCGCATCGGGAACCAATCTTAGACTTGCCCCACTCCCTTCGCGGTCGAAGGGGTAAAAATTGGGGTGAGGGGGTACTCCCCGTTCCAAAGCATCGTGGGACGGTGACCTCATCGGGAACCAATCCTAGATTTGTCCCACTCCCTTCTCGGCCAAAGGGGTAAAATAGGGATAAGGGGGTACTCCCTCTTAGTCTGCTATTTAAAACCTTCACACGTTTTGAAAAGGACCAAAACAAAGTTTGTTGACTCACGAAAAAAATTTTTTCACAAGAGATGTTTGCAACAGGAGTTACAATACTCAGATAAGTGCGGACATTGCAAAACCTCAAATCCTAGGGGAATGAAGATGAGGCACAACTTTCACCTTGGGAGGAGGTGGTACGAGAGAGGATTACCAACGCAACGAATGCCATCAATAGGTATCGGCGAGGGGGACGGCCTTATCATATTCACAATCGTAATATTGTTTCGTGGAGGACCTTGCCGTACCATGCGAATCTTTCCATCTGGTTTGAATTTTATACAAGACTCACCATCTTCGTGCAGCAAAGGGGAAACGCTACCCTGTACATCCATGCCTATGTCAACTTGCCGTGGATGACCATTACTCAATCAATAAGACAGACGGTGTATGAAATGTTCAGTAGAAACATCCCAACGGAAGTAATGCTCTGCGTACGCGAAGTAAAGTTTAGGTTATTGTTCCTGTCGTGGCTGCACTACGACGCTGAGGATGAAGTGATTATCAACAGATTAACTCTTCAGTCATCTTTTTCACCCCCCATTTACCCTGAAGACACAGCTTGGGTGTAACGTGTAACTTTTATTGTAACTCAAAAAACTCGTAAAACAAAACAAAAACAAAAACAAAGAGCCTGAGTCTTTATAACGTTTATTGAATAATGATAATAAAAATAATAACATGAGCTCCGAAAGAGAATTGGTTACAATTTTTAACTCCTTAACTCTTGACCGTCGGTATTCCACAAAGTGTTGGGAACTAAACTCGTTTCCAGTTTCACAGACTCTTGGTCCCTGGCCCCAAAACGCACGATATTCTGCCCTAGTTTTCTTTGCTTTTGGTCATGAAGTCTTTGCCTGATCCGTCCCTTATTCTTGGCATAGTAACTTCTCCAATACTCGTTGATCCGTTCCCTGTTGTTTTTACAGTATTGTCTTCGATAATTTCTGATGTGCTCCTTGTTCTGTTGACAATAGGCTCTCTGGCTGCTGGCGAGTCGTTCCTTGATGTTTTCATACTATCTTTTACGACACCACCACCACCTCATCCACTACCCCCACATTTACCACCACCACCACATTTACCACCACCACCACCACCACCACCACATCCACCACCACATTCACCACCACCGCCACCACCACATTTACCACCACCACCACATTCACTACCACCGCCACATTCACCACCACCACCACATGCACCATCACAACCACCATATTCACCACCACCACCTCCTATATCACCACCACATGTACCACCACAGCCACATCCACCACCTACACCACCACCACCACCACCTACACCACCACCAAATTTCCCACCACATCCACCTCCACCGCCACCACCACCACATTCACCACCACCACTGCCACATCCACCACATTTACCACCACCACCAC
The DNA here is from genome assembly GCF_042242905.1 of Orbicella faveolata. Taxonomy (NCBI): domain Eukaryota; kingdom Metazoa; phylum Cnidaria; class Anthozoa; order Scleractinia; family Merulinidae; genus Orbicella; species Orbicella faveolata. The sequence goes on from NW_028301576.1 coordinate 4,775,481, forward strand.
CACATGCATCCACCACATTCACCACCACCACCACCACCACCACCACATCCACCACCTACACCACCACCACTGCATCCACCACCACCACCACCTACACCACCACCACACTTACCACCACCACCGCATTTACCACCGCCACCACCACCGCCACCACCACCACCACCACATTTACCACCGCCAACACCACCGCATCCACCACCGCATCCACCACCACCTACACCACCACCACATTTACCACCGCCACCAAAACCACATTCACCACCACCGCCACCACCGCCGCCACCACCACCACCACATCCACCACATTTTACCACCACAGCCACATCCATTACCTACACCACCACCACCGCATCCACCACCACCACATTCACCACATTCACCACCACCACCACCACATCCATTACCTGCACCACCACCACATTCACCATCACCACCACCACCGCCACCGCCACCGCCTCCACCACACTCGTCAACTCGATCATTAATCATGTATAAAACTAAGGCATTAACTGCCTCAATTCATTTTGAGTCAAACTAGCAAGGAGTCATGTCCCTTTATTGTCGATATTGTCATAGACTATTCTCCCGCGCAGACAGTAGAATTCGTCACGAAAAACATAGTTGTCAAAGCAGTGGACCAGAAAAGACCCGAGATGTCCCAAATATCACATTTCCTACCGAAAAGCACCATGGGATCCCTGGTAGAATAGAAATGGGAGAAGCGTTTCGGTTCAAGACACCCTCCAGTATTTTGATCGTGGGCCCTTCTGGTTGTGGCAAGACTTGTTTTACCGAATCGTTACTCTTGGATCACTTGGAAGAATTGTTTGTAAACCCTCCCACTACGATTTATTATTGCTACGGGACGTGGCAAGACGGATTTAGAGACATGCAAGACGCTGGTGTGCAATTTCACGAAGGGATTCCAGAGTCAGACCATCTCAAGTCATGGTTTCCGAAGGGTGGATTACTCGTACTGGACGATCTGATGGCAGAGGGAGGTGAGGACAAAGCGTTGCTAGACTTATTCACCAAACACTCTCATCATCAAAATATCACCGTGTTGTACTTGTGCCAAGACATGTTTCCACCAGGGAAATACGGCAAGAGTATTTCCAGGAACGCCCACTACATCGTAGCCTTCAAAAATCCGAGGGATCAATTAGGGATGAAGAATTTACTGCTTCAAGCTTTTCCCACTTGCTGGCAAGACATGATGGACGCGTATCAAAAAGTGACCGAACGACCGTTTGGGTACATGGTCCTGGATTTACATCCCGCCAGTGATGACAGGAAACGCGTGTTTAGTCACCTCATGACGCACGAAGGATACCCACGCTGGCATCGAAGAAAGACAGAGGATGTCTGATCATTGCCCAAAATGGTATATTAAACATCAGTTTAATCGACTCGGTTCATTTGAAGTACGTTGTCTTGGGTGAAGGTCGACGAGAATCATGGATGATCGTTCAACAGATATTTTTGGTCCCGTGGAAGATAACAATGGTGAGAACATTCAAGAGGAAGAAGAGGTGGATGAAGAGGAGCCTGAAGAGGAACAGGAAGAAGATGAAGATAGTAGCAGCTCCGAAGAGGAAGAAGAAGCGGGCGACGATGAACCAGATCCGTGGAGTCCGCTACGTCAAAACGTCGGGGAAGACGTCAAAGAAACCTACCTGAAGGAAGTCCAGCAGTTCCTGGATAAGGGAAAATCCCAAAACTTTGCCGAAAATGCTGCTTTCAACGTCCTATTACCTGTAAGTAGAAGAAGGCTACGAAGGACTTACTTAGAGCGTCTAAAATGGACTCACCGTATCAAACACGACGCAATACACCGTAAAGTCATGAAGACTCTTCGACGCTTTATTGGGGAAGACGACATGGATTTTGACGAAGCGGCCGAGTCGGCAGTGGCAAAACGAAAATTCCTGCTAAACAGACTAATGCAGAAGAAGTTACTCCCCGACGATGATGACGAGGAGGAAGTAGAAGAAGAGGTTAAGACCTGAATTAGCCATGTGACTCTTATAAGAGTGTGTGATTCCAGGGTTTTAGTCATTATTTGTAAGACGCCACACATGCAAGATGAATTGCTCCAATCAACTGTCAGGGAATGACCAGAGGGTTGTCTGTAAAAAGGCCTACCACAAAAAATATTATGCCAAGAACAAACAGCGAATCCTGGCCCAACAAAAGAGATATCGTGCAGAGAACGTCGGGATTCTCAAAACCCGTCGTAAAAGATGTTATGAAAACAACAAGGAACGACTCGCCAGCAGCCAGAGAGCCTATTGTCAACAGAACAAGGAGCACATCAGAAATTATCGAAGACAATACTGTAAAAACAACAGGGAACGGATCAACGAGTATTGGAGAAGTTACTATGCCAAGAATAAGGGACGGATCAGGCAAAGACTTCATGACCAAAAGCAAAGAAAACTAGGGCAGAATATCGTGCGTTTTGGGGCCAGGGACCAAGAGTCTGTGAAACTGGAAACGAGTTTAGTTCCCAACACTTTGTGGAATACCGACGGTCAAGAGCTAAGGAGTTAAAAATTGTAACCAATTCTCTTTCGGAGCTCATGTTATTATTTTTATTATCATTATTCAATAAACGTTATAAAGACTCAGGCTCTTTGTTTTTGTTTTTGTTTTGTTTTACGAGTTTTTTGAGTTACAATAAAAGTTACACGTTACACCCAAGCTGTGTCTTCAGGGTAAATGGGGGGTGAAAAAGATGACTGAAGAGTTAATCTGTTGATAATCACTTCATCCTCAGCGTCGTAGTGCAGCCACGACAGGAACAATAACCTAAACTTTACTTCGCGTACGCAGAGCATTACTTCCGTTGGGATGTTTCTACTGAACATTTCATACACCGTCTGTCTTATTGATTGAGTAATGGTCATCCACGGCAAGTTGACATAGGCATGGATGTACAGGGTAGCGTTTCCCCTTTGCTGCACGAAGATGGTGAGTCTTGTATAAAATTCAAACCAGATGGAAAGATTCGCATGGTACGGCAAGGTCCTCCACGAAACAATATTACGATTGTGAATATGATAAGGCCGTCCCCCTCGCCGATACCTATTGATGGCATTCGTTGCGTTGGTAATCCTCTCTCGTACCACCTCCTCCCAAGGTGAAAGTTGTGCCTCATCTTCATTCCCCTAGGATTTGAGGTTTTGCAATGTCCGCACTTATCTGAGTATTGTAACTCCTGTTGCAAACATCTCTTGTGAAAAAATTTTTTTCGTGAGTCAACAAACTTTGTTTTGGTCCTTTTCAAAACGTGTGAAGGTTTTAAATAGCAGACTAAGAGGGAGTACCCCCTTATCCCTATTTTACCCCTTTGGCCGAGAAGGGAGTGGGACAAATCTAGGATTGGTTCCCGATGAGGTCACCGTCCCACGATGCTTTGGAACGGGGAGTACCCCCTCACCCCAATTTTTACCCCTTCGACCGCGAAGGGAGTGGGGCAAGTCTAAGATTGGTTCCCGATGCGGTCACCAGCCCAGGATGCTTTGGAACGGGGAGTACCCCCTTACCCCTATTTTTACCCCTTCGACTGCGAAGGAGTGGGTCAAGTCTAGGATTGGCTCCCGATGAGGTCACCGTCCCAGGATGCTTTGGAACGAATAGAAAGGTATATAAGTGCCTCGGACACAAGTCTCTCAGTCTCCATCATGGCCGCTTGTTGGATGGACCTCTGTCGTTTAGGACCACAGGACGCTGTAAGTATCGATTTTGAAGTTGCATGACATTTTTTGCGTGACCCTGGCGTGATTTGTGTCGCCATGGAAATCCGTGAGACCGATCCCAGTCCTCCGTCGAGGCTGGTGGGCTGTTTTCCAACATGGCCGACTTTCGTGGGCGCCGCCATCTTGAATTCTTAATTAGGCTCCTGATTGGCTGAAATTTGTGGCGGCCATCTTGGATGTGGAAAACAATAGCGTCCATTGTTCTCCAAACAATAGCCTATTGTCTTTCTCGGCTCCTGATTGGTTACCGCTCATATGAGCGTCCATTACTACTACTGACAAGTGTGCGATGACGGTAAACCGTACGCTCACATGGCGAGAGGACTGAAATGGGCCTGCGTAATCAGTGGCGAATCTAGGGGAACAGGCCCCCCTTGTTTTGGGTAAAAAAAACAAGAGAAAAATCGCAGAAGGAAGCCGGCAGGGCAAGCAAAAAAAACTCTCCCCCCCCCCCCTCTCCCCCTTTAGCTCAAGGTCTGGATCCGCCAATGGTAATCTCTACTCAGAGGTTATAACTACCTAGTGAAATGAAGCTTCAGTGTTAGTAGGGACAGCTCCTTCGCTGACTATCCAGGTCTATCAACTAGTTTGGTAGATAATAAAAATGTGTAATAAAGCTGTTTGAAAGTATTGATACAGACGCAATATCTAAGTTTACCTGCGATTAATATTCCCTTGCGGTAATTATAAAATTTGTCTATAAGATGTCACAGGCAAAATCATAATGATATAAATAGCGTTTATTTTAGCGAGATTAAAAGTAACAAGCTGTAGCTAACGAAGCTAAAAAGGGTATCATGCAAATAAGATCGCAGTTGTGAACTCAAACTATACGCAAGCTATAAAGTTAGCCTCTTCGATTCTGACTGTTACGAAACGATTAAAAAGTGTGCTAAAGACCCTTGCGGAAATTTGAAGTCTTGTTTTAAAATTTCTCGACAACATTTGTGATATTTCTCATAAGAATTATATTTCGATTCCCGTGCGCTACTCAATTTCATTGTTTATGAACCAATCAGATGCGAGTAGATATCTTGTTCGTGTGTCCAGAATATACAGAATAGATCATTCGGCCTGGGTTAAATTTAAAGCTCAACATTTAATTCGACATCTGCTGTGTAAATCCGTCGGCATCTTCAGTGAATGTTGGACATCGGTAATTACACTTGCTCAAAATACAGGGTCTTTTTATGGCTGGCCCTCTCGCGCGTGGTTAGCAAGGAAGTGAAATGGAACTTTGTGCTCATCTCGCCATAGCTTCTTCACACGCTTAACCATGAAATTGTCCCTTTAAAACAACACCAAAAACTAAACTCCGTCACGTTGGCCACTTGATCTACAAACTGACTGGTTTTTACGTATGATATAATATCACAACTACTGAAAACTACTTACAGCTCTTAATAACTCTTTCATGAAAATCAATGATCGTACAGTTACAGATTGCTCAGTGAGCTGACAATCAAATGCAATGCTATAATAGGGTAATAAATTTAACAGTCAAAGCTTGTGATTTATTTGCTAGTGCTTCCATAACATCTCAATTTTCCCAGAGTGTGATAGCCTCTCTGGCCGCCCGAACCATTGTCTCCAAACCTCAGCTGCATGACGGGAAGGTGGGATTTGTTTGTCAACAGACCGCTGTCCTCGCGCCACACACGATCATTCGCATCGCAGTTGCATCCATATGCGATGTTTGCGCACGTGCCAGTTACTCCGCATGCGCACTTGTAAGGATAAGTGGAGTTACTTCCTCCCCAGTACGTCATCTGATCTCCATCACGTGAAACCCACCAGCCAAACATGTTACCGTCCCGCAGGAGCCTTGAGCCATGACATTCGTACTTGATAAACTGCTCGCAGTGGGCGGATATGGTCGTTAGGTTTCCCAGCTGGAGATGATTTGCCCCAATGTAGTGGATATCACGCTTGTAACATCCCGCAGGCCAGCATCCTTGCACCAGCGTTCTGTCTTCGCTGTCGTGACTGATGACTGTCACGCCAATGTTGTTCTTGTTAGTCATGTCACAGTCAACAATGAAAGGTGTCACGCCACCCTCTCCATCAGGATCGATGACGTAAGATCCACTTAGAGCGTTGGGATTGCACAACTTAATCTCGCTACAGCTTTTATTTTCTGCAAAGAAATGTTGAAACGTCCGATTTATGTTCGGTGTTCACCGGCTGGCTCAGAAGTTCCGCTTACTGTGTCGACTTTGGGCAAACTAATTTTTTGTTAATGCATTTTTAACCGTTTTGCGCCTTTTCCCATTTCAGGTCACTGCAACCTACCCCTAACTCCTTGTATACCCTTCTCCTCAACTAAGTTCCCTCTCTTTTAAGACTTCTCTCTAACAAGCGCCATTTTCACCTCTTATAAGATTATAAAAAAACACATAGTTTGAGGTTGCTACATCCTTTGAGCTGTAACCCGAAAGCTTCCCCCCTCCCCCACCCCCCAAAGAAAACTAAAATAATAAAAATAAAATAGTAAAAACAAATGTTTGTAAACTTATACCTCCATGTTCACAGTTTGTTCCACAGAATCCTGGCTTACAATGACAGCGATAGGAATTCAACTCATATTCAGGAACACACTCGGCACCGTTCTTGCAAGGATCGTTTTCACATGGAGACTGAAAATATTAAACAAAGAGAACATTAGTCATGATACAACTTTTCAGGCCCTGTATTGATAAGAAAGCAGACAAATTTTAGGCCTGATACAAAAATCGTACGCATGGGCTGTTATGATGGAAGGTAACATTAGCGTAAAACGTCTTAGTCGAACTGAAGAGAGTGTAAAATAAATACGTTTGTCACTTACCCATGGGCTGTAATGATGGAAGGTAGCATTAGAGTGAAACTTTTTAGTTTCTCTGTACTTGTCAGTGGCCAACAACTCACACAGATAAAGACCTTTCGAGTCAGGATACGCCGCCATGTTGAACGAATAACACTTTGGTTCAGAAACACAAAGGAACGTGCTATCAAACTGATCTTCCACCATGTACGATGTTATTTTCTCTACTCCTAGGTAATGGAAAGGATTAGGCTTAAAATCGCCAGCGGAAAAGTCGCCTGCTGGATTTCGATAAAGAGCACTGTTTTCCATAGTGTACATCATCATTAGCTGGGAGGACAGAAACAACAGTAATGGCAAGAGTATCATGGTGACGCCTCCAACGAGAGCTAGCAATATGTCGATTAAAGTGAGATAGCTCTACTTTAAATTCGCTATGTTTCAGTTATGTTAATTGACTGATTGATTGATTGATTGGTTTTCCTTAATGCAGTCATGTATCACGTATTACTCCGTTCAAGCCAATTAGTTCCTGCAGATTTAATACTTTAATTTGTTTTGTAATATTACGAATGTTATACTGAATTAAAATGCACATCCTCCCTAGATTTTCACAATTCCATCTTTCGATAGTCGGAATTTTAGAACGTTTTCTTATGAACGTGCCGGCTTCGTAAGAACCTGTAAATTGCCTTTTATGTTTCGATACAAGCTAGGCAATGAATAAATCATTTGGTGAAATCTATATTTTTACACCTGCAAAAATAATAAAGGAGAAAAGTAGAAGTTTTAAGAAAAAAAAAACTGAGAACAATTTCATGATTCCCTTTAGGTTTGAATACCTTTGCTTTTTTCTTATTCATGGAATATTCAATAGATTTCTGTTTTTAAGAGCTCTTTTCCTTAGCTCAATGAGTTTATTACCAGAAAAAGCATTTGAAAATTCATGAATTATTTCCACTCAACTTAATTAGCTGAATTATTCCTGGTGAAGCGTTATCATGTTTAAGCTTAATAATTTAGAACCTAACTCTTCGCTAATAGAGAAGGTATCAATTCCATGTGGGCTAACTGAACTACAACAAGCTGGGAAGCGATAAAAAGGATAAAACATTTTGATGGCTGCATAAAATGGCTGAATATAGCAGAAGAATTCAAGCAGAAGCTCTCTTTTTCCCTAAGTGAGTTTATTACTAGGAAAAGCATTTGAAAATTCATGAATTATTTCTGACTCAATTATCTGAATTATTTCTGGTGAAGTGTTATCATATTAAAGCTTAATAATTTAGAACCGAACTCCTCACTAATAGAGGGTATCAAAAATATCAATTCCATTTAGGCTAACTGAACTACAGCAAGCTGGGAAACGATAAAAATAATAAAACATTTTGATGGCTGCATATAAGTGAGTTTATTACTGGGAAAACCGTTTGAAAATTATTGAATTATTTCCACTCGATTAGCTGAATATTTCTGGTGAAAGTGTTATCATGTTTAAGCTTAATAATTTAGAGTCAAACTCCTCGCTAATAGAAGGTATCAATTCCATGTCGGCTAACTGAACTAGCTACAGCAAGCTGGGACGCGATAAAACATTTTAATGGCTGTATATAGCAGGAGCATTTAAGCAGAAGTACTAGAAATAGTTCAACTGTAAATATTAATCAGATTCGTGGCTGCTAGCTGCCGGTTTTACTTGAAATCTTCATGATTATTATTATTATTATTATTATTATTATTATTATTATTATTATTCAAGTTTACCGAACTTCAGAGCAACAAATTCTTCAAATGAATTAAGGTCATATTTATGCGTAGAATGGGAATGACGGCTATGTTAGCGCAAATTAGAGAACGAAACTGAACATAGTAAGTTATAAAAATAAATTGACATGGGCTGGGGGTAGACATTTGTAATAAAACAACAGTTTATAAGCAAATTAATCCAGCGAGGATTAGGACGATGTATTAAACAAAAACGTCATGAAAACCAAACGGATTAATTCGGTAAATTATCTCCGGTTTTCCTACGCGAATAGTCACCGAGCTTTCTTGACTGGTTTTGCGACTGTTTGTTATCACAACTATCAAACTACTTACAACTCTTTATAATTGGTTCATGTAAATCAATGATCGTACCGTTGCAGAGTGCCTGGTAAGATGACAATCAAATCCAATGATATAATAAGTTAATAAAGTCAAGTCAAAGTAATTTATTTGCTAGTGCTTCCATAACACCTCAGTTTTCCCAAAGTGTGATAGCCTTTCTCCCCGCTCGAACCACTGTTGTCTCTAAACCTCAGCTGCATGATGGGAAGGTGGGATTTGTTTGTCAACAAACCGCTGTCCTCGCGCCACGCATAATCATTCGCATCGCCGTTACATTTATATGCGATGTTTGCGCACTTGCCAGTTACTCCGCATGCGCACTTGTAAGGATAAGTGGAGTTACTTCTCTCCAGTACGTCATCTGATCCCCATCACGTGAAACCCACCAGCCATACTTGAAACGGAAGGTCGTTGAGCCAAATCATTCGTACTTGTTAAACTGCTTACAGTGGGCGGATATGGTCGTTACGTTTCCTAGCTGGAGATGATTTGCCCCAGTGTGGTGGATATCGCGCTTGTAACATCCTGCAGGCAACCATCCTTGCACCAGAGTTCTGTCTTCGCCTTCGTGACTGATGACCGTCACGCTAATGTTGTTCTTGTCAGTCATGTCACAGTCAACAGTGAGAGGGGTGACGCCTTCTTTCTATCAGGATTGATGACGTAAGAATCATTTAGAGCGTTGCGATCGCTCAACTTAACCTCACTACGGCTTTCATTCACTACAACAAAATATTGGAATGCTCGAGTTATGATGATATTTACAGACAGGATCCGCCTGAATTTCAAAATCCTGTTTTAGTATTTTTTCCTCCCACTTCCCGAGATTCTGGCACACAATTTATCTAGAGAAGTTAAGCCGCTCAACATTTAGGAGACATTCTCTTGAAGAGCACTTAGATAAGAGTCAAACTACTTTAGGACCCTTTGATTAATACAATAGCTATCTATTGTAGTTTTCGTAAGAGAATCTTAAGTTAAACGTAACTGTTATCTATATCTGCTATTTGGCTACATTAAGGTCGTTATCATTAAGATACTTGATACATGTACAAGTCAAGCAGGTGTTTATTTGGTGGATATTCCATAGCACCTCAGTTTTCCCAGGGTGTGATACCCAAGCTCGTTAGGGGGGCTGATATCTCCAAATCTCAGCTGCATGACGGGAAGGTGGGATTTGTTTGTCAACAAACCGCTGTCTTCGCGCCACACATCGACATTCTCGTCACAGTTGCATCCATGTCGGGAACGTGCACAAGTGCCAGTTACTCCACATGCGCACTTGTATAAAGGAATGGAGTTCGCTCCGCCCCAGTAAGTCATCTTGTCTCTATCACGTGACACCCACCAGCCAAACATGTTACCGTTGTCTAAGAGTATTGAGTTACGACATTCGTACTTGATAAACTGCTCACAGTGGGCGGATATGGCCGTTAGTTTTCCCAGCTGAAGGAGATTTATTCCAGTGTATTGAATGTCACGTTTGTAGCAGCCTCGAGGCTCACATCCTTGCACCAGCGTTCTGTCTTCGCTGTCGTGACTGATGACTGTCACGCCAACGTTGTTCTTGTCTGTCATGTCACAGACAACAGTGAAAGCTATCACGCCTCCTTCTCCATCAGGATCGATGACGTAAGATCCACTTGGAGTGTTGGGATCGCACAACTTAATCTCGCTACAGCTTTTATTTTCTGTAAAGAAATGTTGAAATGTCCAAGTTAGCTTTGGTGTTCACCGGCTGGCTCAGAAGTTCCGCTTACTGTGTCGACTTTGGGCAAAATAATTTTTTGTTAATATGTTTTTAACCGTTTTGCGCCATTTTCCACATTAGGTTTCTGCAACCTACCCCTACCTCCTTGTATACCGTTCTACTCTACTAAGTTCCCTGTCTTTTAAGACTTCTTTCTAACAAGCGCCATTATCACCATAAGATTATGTAAAGAGAAAACAAATAATTTGAGGTTATTACATCCTTTGAGCTGTAACCCCAAAGCTCCCTCCGCCCGAAAGTTTCTCTTTTCATTGGTAGGCTCTCTTACATCTATTTCTAAGCTTCCATACTAGTTTATCATACAATCACCACCCCCCCCCCCCCCCCCCATTTAACACACACACCCAATAACGGTCTTAAAACTGCAAGTAGCCTTCCTAGGGCCTTATAAATTCAGTCTTTTACTGTTGCTATATATAAAAAAAACTAAAATAATAGAAATAAAGTAGTAAAAACAAACATTTGTAAACTTATACCTCCATATTCACAGTTTGTTCCACAGAATCCCAGCTTACAGTGACAGCGATACGAATTCAACTCATATTCAGGAACACAGACTGCACCGTTCTTGGAAGGATCGCTTTCACATGGCAACTGAAAATATTAAACAAAGAGAACATTAATCATGATACAATTTTTCACGACCTGTATTGATAAGAAAGCAGACAAATTGTAGGCCTGATACAAAAATCGTACGCATGGGCTGTTATGATGGAAGGTAACATTAGCGTAAAACATTTTAGTCTAACTGAAGAGAGTGGAAAATAAATACGTTTGTCACTTACCCATGGGCTGTAATGATGGAAGGTAGCATTGGAGTGAAACTTTTTAGTTTCTCTGTACTTGTCAGTGGCCAACAACTCACACAGATAAAGACCTTTCGAGTCAGGATACGCCGCCACGTTGAACGAATAACACTTTGGTTCAGCAACACAAGGGAAAGTGCAACCAAACTGATCTTCCACCATGGACGATGTTATTTTCTCTGCCCATAGGTAATGGAAGGGATTAGGCTTAAAATCGCCAACGGAAAAGTCGCTTGCTGGATTTCGATAAAGGGCACTGTTTTCCATAGTGTACATCATCATTAACTGGGAGGACAGAAACAACAGTAATGGCAAGAGTATCATGGTGCGGAGCTGCTGACAACAATGTGTTTTTTGAAACGTGAGACAGCTCTCCTTTAATTTAAAATATATATGAATATGGCAGCTGTGATGAATGAATGAATAATTGATTGCACGGTCTAATTAGGGGGCTGGTTCAGTGCCGGGCTAATTTTCCTTAGTAAAACTTATGCTTTTTTTACTTATTCGTACGATGTAAATTCCTGAGAACTGAATTGTGTCGCTTTATATTCAACGTGAAAAGAACACCTTTTTTTATTAAGGATATTGTTGCACCCTAAGCAGCTTACATACCTAACCTTGAAACAACCACATTACTGAGAAAGGCCGAAAATAAGAAATTAACGAAGTCGATAGAAAAAACAAGAGGAATATAGCTTATTATTGCCTGGGGTGTTTTGGACACATTTCGATTTTATCTTGTCCGTGTGAATTTTGGACCTTTCTCTTCTTCTGTTTTTTTTTTTTTTTTCCTTTTCTTTTCTTTTTTTTTGGTCTCAATAATGGTTTGTGAGCTCAATAGTGTTCTTATAATAACGAAAACAATTGATTTATGCATCCCATATTTCCTTTATACTTGGTTAAAGCGTTAACAATTTATGAATTCCTCCTCTTTTTTAATAGAAGTTCATCACTTTTGCCGTAATAAACTAGAAAAAACAAAACAAATGGAATCTCTCCTGTTCTAGTGATGTCTGTTATTTGGCGATGATGTGTAGAATTCAAGGTAAATTGATATGTCCGTGCGGAATTACGAAAATAATTAATCATTAATCATTAATAATTTTGCAAATTATTCTCATCTTTACTGTTGGTATGACGTTTATGTAAAGACGAGTAATCTACTTGAGTTTGTGTCTTCAGCCAGAACAGCCAACGTTAATGATAGCTAATTATACGGTCACTGGTAATTAAACGTGCTACTGTGCTAATATTATCTCTTAAAAAATTAATAAGTTTCAAGAGGAATTGTGAAATATTAAGAGCAGAGTAAGTTTACTTTAGTGACATGCAGACCACTTGAAAAGTGATGGGGGTGGAAGGGAAGAAACAAAAAATTCGTGCCAGGAAAGGTGACTGAAAAAAAAAATGGTGCAAAGGAGAAGTGGAGAACAAAAATTCCTGCAAAGTGAATAGCACTCTCGGGCTTACAAACTGTACTTGTTCAATACAGTCGATGGACAACTTTTATTGGTGCCAAAGTGTGAAATTCTTTACCGGATGATTTACGTTCGATGACAATTGATGAATGCTGTATATAAGAGAGCTAAATTTGTAGTGTACAGTTTTCTATGATTCACTGTAATAATTTTAAGATTTAGGACTGTTTATTGTTTATTTATTGATATAGTTAGAATGTTAGTCATTAATTGATCAAGTATGTTTTTTTTTGTGATATTTTTGATATTTTTCCCGGCATATTAGCATGACTGTATTGCTAGGAGCCTAATCAGCCTCATCAACCCGAGTTGAAATAAAGTTACTTACTTTACTTACAACAACTTCAAAAACTTTTAGTTTCGTACTCACGCTATTTGGGAAACTGCGACTTTTTCCATAAAATTGTAAATACAATCTTCAGTTATATATATATATCAATTATTTAACAAATAAAAAAGTGTAAGTCGTTTATTACAGTTTGATAAAACACGACGGGCATTTGAGAAGAGGAGGGAAATATAGAAAACACGAGCCGGAGGCGAGTGTTTTCAACATTTCTCGAGTGTACTCAAATGTTCGGCGTGTTTTATCACAGTGTAATACACAGCTTAGGCTTCTTCATTTGCTTTATGATATAGAGGTGATGTGGTGAAAAACAATAAAACACGCTTTTTCTATGTTTTATACTCTGATAAAACATGGGTTTTTGAACAATCAGAGCGCGCGCAGGGTCTTACCTTTATTGTAAAGTTATTTGTAACACAGAGCGCGCGCTAGTCCTACCTAATTCCTATTGAGTCATCATGAACGAAATCCCTAAATATACGCACGGCCGTGTGCGTATATAAGATGACGTGTGCAGTTTCAATATTTAGCTGCAAAATTTCCGTCGAGTTTAGTGCAAGTTCCTTTTGTTAAGTTTCGGCAAAGTAAAGATTATTCTGAACAATCCAAACTCTACTTCGAGCCTTTGACTTTTGCCTGGCTAAGATGTGTACTTAAACTTGAGTATTTTGGCTTTGTTTGTCTACATTTCCATTGATTATTTTTGACTTTTCTTGCCTACATTTTCATTATAATTAATTCGAAGAAGCGAATTTTTCATTGACAATTTTAGAAACCAGGATAAGCGTTTCCGTTCAACTGTTGCTAAACTGATCGTGGCGTGTTAGGATCCTGATGACAGTTGTTTTCCTTCACCGTTCATCGTGAGAACTAATTGTAGTCAATCACAAATAAAACATGTTTTAGGCGCCCAAGATCAGTGTTGTCGCCATGCCGATAAAAGAATTGCTTCATGCTTTTAGCTGTACGTATATCGAGTTATGGATACGCTTGGGAGGTTTGGAGAGCACTCAAGAAGCTAGAGTTAATTGCTCTCGCCTGTCGCCTCGAGCAACTCTTACGCTTCTTTCGTACTCTCCAAATTCTAACACGATCCACGCACGCCTAAGCATGAACCAATTCTTAAATTGCACCATACGAAAAGACAGACAGTCACGGATGTTTAATGTTGCTTCACGCTAATATTATATGCCTTAAGGGGTGTCATTTTGTTTCTTTTGTGATGCACATTTATGGTGCCAAGTTTCAAGAACACTACTTCAATATTTCTAGAGATATTGTTTATTGAGTATTTTACCATTTTTAGTTGCAAACATGATATGACGTCATCACTGCACTAATTTGCATAATAGAAATCTCTAAAACGAAAAAAGATATTTGAAAAAGAAAAACGCCATTCTTCTGTATTTTGAAAGGCTTTTCAAATAAGCGAAAATTATTTCTCACACGGAAATTATTTTTTATTTTTAATTTGTCCATAAAGTTCAATACAGTCGATGGACAAACTACATAAACTTTCTTCGTTTCTTACTGTCGCTGTTTTGAAAAAACCTTTTCCCTAAAATTGTAAATATAATCTTCAGTTATATGTCAATTATTTATTTTAAGTCTGCATATCCAAACAATACTTGGTGTTTTTCATTTCTTTTGTTTATTGATAGATTTCCCCAAATGAAAATATCTGGCCACAGGAGCTCAATAACCTTCGCCTTTAGTATCAATTTCGTTTAGTCTAGATCTTGGTTAAAAGATAGAACCAAAACCCCTGCGGTCGCCAGGGATCAATTTTTCAGCGCTGAAAAAAAAAAAGTTAAGAACATTCCGTGGTGAGGAAAACCTAAATATGGAAGAAGTTCAGGCTGGAAGTTTTGTTAATAAATTACTGATCAGTTCGAGTACCCGCGCCGCGAATAGCTTTCAGCTTAAAATGTATGTTGCCACTTGGACTTAGTTTAGTAAATACCTAAAATAAAAGAGGAACCAGTAAAAACAGCTGTTAGCTTTGAATAGAGATAGTGTGGCGTTTTAAGTCTTAACGCTGCAACAATCTGTTCTGAAAATATATGGCTGAAATTTGATGTTTGATCTTATTTTCTCGCTATTTCTACGTTGATACAGTCAATCCGCTTTGCGTTTAAAAAATTCTTTAATGTTCTCCTGAAAGCTCAGATACACTACTTTTTAAAATTTATAAGAATATAGTTTATAAGAGTATCAAGCCCGCATAGGCGCACAGGCACTTTTGGACTTGGAGGGGTGGGGGTGGGGGTGGTGATCTTTTCGCCCGAAAAATCTACGCAATGCCCGAATGAGTGATTGTTGAAGTTGGGATGGAAACGCATTCAAATTGCCTGAAAAACAAAAACGTTCTCAATTCCCACATCTAATGAAACTGCTGTACTGTGTGGCATGAAATTTTCGCGGGAGTTTAATTTCGCGAATTTTGGATTTTTCGAGTTTCGGGGAAATAAATTTCTCGAAATTGGATTTCAAACAGATCTTGTGCACTAAAGGCATCTGCCGCCGAAGTATCGGCCGATGCTCGGTCGATATATCGACAAGGTCTTTCCACAGTATTGCATTGCGCATCCTTACTGCGCATAATCTATGGCGTCATTAGCGCGCGTTCGCCGAGTATAGGTCGATATGTCGGCCGACTGTCGGTCACCATATCGGCCGATATGTTGTATCGACCGATATTCGGTCGACAGATGCCTTAAGTACACATGATCCTTTCAAACTGTACTCCTGGGAACAATTTTCCGCGGATTTCATGCGCGGTACTTCAAAGTGACAAAAACGGAAGCCATGTGGTCGTTTTCGTTACACTGTTTGCGACCAATTTCATTGAAATTCAGCAATGTAAATAAAGGAGTAAATTTTTGCGGAATTTTTTTGGCAATTCTCGCAGAGCGATGAAAAATCCGCGAAATTCGCGACAATTAATTAGATCCCAAGAAAATATCATGCCACACGGTAATTCCAAAAACAATTATATTCAAAGCATGCGTACTCAATCAATCAATCAATCAATCAATCAATCAATCAATCAATCAATCAATCATACTCTAACAACAGGCTCAATTCCAAAAATCACTAAGGGCCTGTTTACAAGCAGGTAGGGTAACCCTAATGATACGGTTACCCTAGCAGGGGGGTTACCCTGGCGCTCCCCCATTTCTTCTTTTCTTCATCGACGCGTTAACAAGGCAGCTAGGGTTACCCTAGCGCCAGGGTAACCCTAGCTGCCTTGTAAACGCTCTGCTAGGGATAACTCGCCTACCCGGGACAACTTTTATTTGTTTCCAGACCCTTTGAAATTTTTTTCCATTCGCTTTCCTCCATTCTGCCCTAAAATAAGTTTCTCCACCATTGATCCGTACGGCCTGGTTTTCTTTGAAATCGTCTTCGTCGAATAATTCTCCTTTTTACATGTCGCATTCGAGCAAGTGCTTTATTGTATTCCATAGCCGCGTTTAACATGGCAACTTGCGGTCGCTTTCTAGAAATGAGAAAGTAACACAGCAAAACTCCATGGCACTGATAAGCGCTAAAACTGGAAGCAACGACAGCAGAATCGAAGTAACTGCCACAACCCTTCTCTTGTCGGCCGTTTTGTTTGCAATGCGTGCGGTTACCATGCATATTAAGTTGTCCCGGGTGGTAGGGTAACCCTACCTGTGAAATTTTGCTTGTAAACCCGGCCCCGGCTATCTTTCACCCGCCTGCTAGGGTAACCCTGGGTTACCCTTCCTACTTGTAAACAGGGCCTAGGAGAAAAAGTTCTAAAAAAGCAAAAAGTATCTAACTAGAAACTTTATTTACGAGTTTGGGAAATCACGCCAACAGCATTATTTCGTAATGTTTTCTCTCAAGTATCGTTGCCCGAATCATGAGCGTTTTGCCCGAAAAATTACATACTTTCCGCAGCTGGGGGGCTGCAGCGCCCCCCTCCCCCCCCCCCCCCCCAGCTCGTAAGCCTATGCATCAAGGCTAAAATTTGCGAAATTTCAAGAATGTTTTAAGAGTTAACCCGAGGTTGGGATCTGGAAAATAATTATTATTTGTTTTGTGTGTTGGAAAGTTATAAATACAACACAATATTCACAAGAATATTTTCATCCTAATAACGGTAGAAAAATAAGAATATCCAGCCTGGGGTCGAAAAACAATATTCTAATATTAATGAGAGTGTATGAATCTTTTCTTCGATCTCATGGCTATCTCTGTCATTTTTACTGACGTCTTTTCTTCCTTTATGTTTATATTTTAGGTTTGTGCAGGAAATATAAATGAAACAATGACTTCTTGTTAAAAAGAAAAGAGAAGAAAAAGACAATTTTGCCGTCGTTTGTTTTTTCCTGTCACGTTCACCTATTTTCTTCACTCCGCTTTTGCTGCTTCTTCATTCTTTTGCGCTAAACGTCGGTATGCAAAGAATATGATAGTTTCACTTAGCAAGAAACAGAAGAATTGCTACCCGCAGTCTGCGGTGTAAGGTGACTCCGCCCTTTTTGCGTCAGTTCATAACACGTACGGTTGCCAAAGAAACTACTAACAAAACATTTTAACGGTTATACCTTTGAAAATGTATGTTGGAAATGTATGTTGCATTTTAAACGTCAAGTTCGTAAAATGCATGTTTTTAAAATGTTTAGTAGCAACATGGTTTTGCAGCAGGTGCATGGGTTGTTGCGCAACCCGCTCCCTTTGAGAGGGAAGCAATTCCATGGAGGACGAGCGAGAGCAGCTGGTGCGCGAGCGACCTTGTTGTTTTTTGAAGGAACGCGGCAAATATACAAGACGAAATGTTGTGGCACAGCGGCGATACTGAAAATGTGTTTTTCGGGAGCTATGAGGCAATTTAGAAAAAAAATACTTCTCGCGCAGTTTAAATGTGTTCCGAGACTGACATTAGCTTTAATTTGTATCGCTTGCCTAATAAAACGAGTGGCAATTCTTGAAGAGATCTCCTCGCATTAACAGTGCACCATATTCTGATTTTACTTTGTGTCCCACACGAGATTAAAGAAGATCATACTCGCATTCTCATGTTAGGGTGTCTTTCATAAAGCGTAACAAAGTGTTTGCTGTGAAGATTGATGGTCCTCGTACTGCTTACGCACTTGTTAATTTTTAATTTTAATTGTTAATTTGTAACTCCTCCTTGTGCTTTTCGTTCTAATATAAAGCATATCAAGTGTTATCGAGGTCAGTTTATAAAAGTATGTTGTTTGTTCGTCATGATCATTGTGGCGTCAAGTGACGTCATAAGACTCCCCAGTTGATGAAGAACTTTATAGCGAATGATCAGGGAATGTAAAATAAAAGTGGATAAAGCAGAGAGCGCTGTCATAATTGAGGAAATTTGGCTTGACACCACCAGCCGTTAAAACACGGTTGCCATGGCAACCTCATTTATGGGAACATCAAATAACGTCAAGAAAAAGCGGCGCACCTTTATTTCTGTAAGGGTTAAATAAACAGCTACTAAAATTTTTAGTATAACGTACAGAATAAAGCACCTTTTCAAAAACTTTAAAAAAATATAGGAGAGCAGCATCTACGCACCTACACAAGAGGACATAACCCTAACAATTTAATTGACATGTTTGGACCACGACACCACGACAAATTTTGATCTATGTAGACTCCTGAGGATTTGGTGTGAAACACTATTAATTTTGTGACCATCCATCTGTATAGTAAGTAAATGGCCAACGAACGGTACTACCAGGTTTCTGATGTGAGCCTTCTAGCTATTTGAAACATTAATTCGGTTTTGTTTGCCTGACCCCAGAGAACACCATGCGCAACAGATAGCTCAACACTTAGTAGACATTTCTGTTGGAATTCACTCAGATAAGAGTCAAACTACTTTAGGACCCTTTGATCAATGCAATAGCTATTCATTGTATTCAGTCGTAAGAGAATCTTATGTTAGAATGCTATCTATATGTGCTCAGTAATTGGTTTATCTAGAGCCGGATTAACATTTGACTACATTAAGGTCGTTATCATTAAGCTTGATACATTGACAAGTCAAGCAGGTGTTTATTTGGTTGATATTCCATAGCACCTCAGTTTTCCCAGGGTGTGATACCCAAGCTCGTTAGGAGGGCTGATATCTCCAAATCTCAGCTGCATGACGGGAAGGTGGGATTTGTTTGTCCACAAACCGCTGTCTTCGCGCCACACACTGTCAGTCTTGTCACAGTTGCATTCATATGCAGAATTTGCACAAGTGCCAGTTACCCCACATGCGCACTTGTATAAAGGAATGGAGTTCGCTCCTCCCCAATAAGTCATCTTGTCTCCATCACGTGACACCCACCAGCCAAACATGTTACCGTTCAGCAGTAGCTTCGTGCCATGACATTCGTACTTGATAAACTGCTCACAGTGGGCGGATATGGCCGTTAGTTTTCCCAGCTGAAGGAGATTTATTCCATTGTAGTGAATCTCACGTTTGTAGCAGCCTCGAGGCTCACATCCCTGCACCAGCGTTCTGTCTTCGCTGTCGTGACTGATGACTGTCACGCCAACGTTGTTCTTGTCTGTCATGTCACAGACAACGGTGAAAGCTACCACGCCTCCTTCTCCATCAGGATCGATGACGTAAGATCCACTTGGAGTGTTGGGATCGCACAACTTAATCTCGCTAAAGCTTTTATTTTCTGTAAAGAAATGTTGAAATGTCCAAGTTAGCTTTGGTGTTCACCGGCTGGCTCAGAAGTTCCGCTTACTGTGTCGACTTTGGGCAAAATTATTTTTTGTTAATACGTTTTTAACCGTTTTGCGCCATTTTCCACATTAGGTTTCTGCAACCTGCCCCTACCTCCTTGTATACCGTTCTACTCTACTAAGTTCCCTGTCTTTTAAGACTTCTTTCTAACAAGCGCCATTATCACCATAAGATTATGTAAAGAGAAAACAAATAATTTGAGGTTACTACATCCTTTGAGCTGTAACCCCAAAGCTCCCTCCGCCCGAAAGTTTCTCTTTTCATTGGTAGGCTCTCTTACATCTATTTCTAAGCTTCCATACTAGTTTATCATACAATCACCACCCCCCCCCCCCCATTTAACACACACACCCAATAACGGTCTTAAAACTGCAAGTAGCCTTCCTAGGGCCCTATAAACTCACTCTTTTACTGTTGCTTGTGAGGTATGAAGGGATCTGGGGACGAGTCGTGGCTATTGATCCCACACTTTTTTCGGAATGATCTGGCCGCGGTTACAGAAAAACGAAAAAAAAACGAAAAAAAAAAAAACTGATCTGAGGTGGTGATGAATTTGATGCTATATGTTCGATGAAAGCTCAAGGAATTCGGTACCGCACGATTTCCAGCAATTCTTGTCTGGGAAAATTCTTCCTAAAAGTCGCAGGATGTTTTTTTTTTTTTTTTTGCGTTTGTTTGTAGTTATCTCCCTGCAATTCATGTTCGCTTCTACAACGAAGAATGCGAAGGGAGCAAAATCGTCATCACGTGATTACCTGACAACGGCGCGGGAAACGGCCTAAAAATATCAATTTCAAGGGGCCTCTGTGATCTACAAGAATTCGATTGAAAATCAAAAACAAAAAATAAACCAAAGTGGACATTGTAATCACCAATGAAAATGTGCTATTCTTTTGATTGACAGGTGCCAATCAAGAAGCCCCTAATCCTGATACAGGACAGGCAATTGAAGAAGGATGCCATCGATATTTTTAAACTCATTCTTGGTTACATGGGCGACCGAGCTATCAAAGGCAAGTGTCCTGAAAAGCTGGCTTTGGAACTTACTACCAAGGGCTGGAACACGCCAGTTCTGAGAGACGAGATTTATCTACAGCTGTGCAAACAGACCACGGATAATTTTCGACCGTAAGTAATGTATTTAAAGTACGAGAAAAGGGATGTGTCGCTTCTCTTTCGCCATAAGGTTGGATAATATAAATTTAAGGTGACAATGTTAGTGAGCGAGCTCAGGGATTACATGAAATCTCTTCTGTACATTTCATGCGGCAGGGTTCGTACAGGTCATGGAAAACCTGGAAAGTCATGGAATTTGTTATTTCAATTTCCGGGCCTGGAAAGTCATGGAATTTAGGTGAAGGTCATGGAAAGTCATGGAAAAGCAATATGCTTGGCAAAAAGATATTTTAAAAATTGAAAAAAATAACAGGCGAGTCAGAAACAGGCTTTAATTTCAGTAGAAATATACACGAGCAGACATTTTCTGCATTATAATACTGGAAAATATGTTAAACAAATGATTGTTTTGATACTGTTGTGAGAACAACTGCTTAACTTTGGTCACTGAAAACTCAGAAAGGTCATGGTAAAGGTCATGGAAAGTCGTGGAGTTTTAAAAGTTTCAAAGAGTAAGAACCCTGTACGGGCAAACTCTTTTCAGTAGTTTGTGGAGGGGTGGTAGCCTCACGGTTAGTGCGCTCGACTCCGGACCTAGCGGTCCGGGTTCGAGTCCTAGCCGGGGGCATTGTGTTGTGTACTAGAACAAGACACTTTACTCTCACAGTGCCTCTCTCTTCCCAGGTGTATAAATGGGTACCGGCGAATTTAATGCTGGGGGTAACCCTACGATGGACTAGCATCCCTTATAAATACTCCTAGTTGCTTCATGCTACGGCCCTGACCTGATGGGCCACTTGGCTCGTATGCAGACTTAATCTTACCTTAGACTGATTTCAGTGAACAGAAACGTTTGACTTGAAACATTTGATCACTTTCAGAGAGAGTTTACGATGTGGTTGGGAGCTCATGGCTATCTGCCTCGCTCTGTTTCCTCCCTCGACTAAGTTCTACTCGTACTTGGATGGTTATATCAACAAACACTTCCAAGATGCTGATTGGAAGGAGGTAAGTCACCTTCTCACAGAAATTGTTGCCTTATTAACTCTACGGACAGCCAGTGCTGTTTGCCTGTAGTATTTTTTATACTGTTCTCTGCTTGAACTTTCAAGCCTAAAGATGCCGTCGACAAGCTAAATTCGGTTAACCTGCGGCGCTTTCCATTTGACCAAAACTTCTGAACTGATTTGAATTTCCCGAAATTTCCTGTGGCGAATGGAACAGCATTTTCCTTGAATTTCCGGAAAAGAGGGCAACCTCGCGAGGAATACCCAAAATTTCGAAAATTTGCGTTCCGCAACAGGTCCATTTAAAACTATGATTATTATATTAAGAGTATTTTTAGTGAAAAAAAAATGTTGAAATATCTAATAAATGAGAGTTTCTGGATGTGGAATGGGCATTTAAGTATTTTATTTACTTTAAATTGTGATTAATTCTAGATTCCCGTGACTCAATATGCCCGACATTGTTCTGTGAGACTCAAGAGAATCTCTAGAACTGGTGCTAAGAGAGGTCTGAGAAAACCCAGTATTGAGGAAATTCAACAGGCTAAAGTAAGTAGCTTGGCAGATATGAAGAAGCGAAGATATTTTCTGGGTTTTTGATCTGTTCCAAACAAGGATGAAAATGTTCTTAGTCACATTACTCAGGTCTGCTTTCCCTTGACCTTACGCACGTTGTGATTGGTCAATTTAAGTATTCTAGAGCAAGGTTCGTTTCCCAAGAGCTTGGATTGAGATGTTTTCCTTTCTCCTGGTCGAGAAATATCAAACAACCAATTAAACTCAATTTCTTGGTCCCTTAAAGAGCTCAGTCACGACATTTTAAATTCTTTTCGCCACTTACGAAATTATCTTTTAATAATGGGAAACCTGAAAACGGTAGTTTACTTAAATAGAAAAACACCAAAGAGATGATAATAAGCCATAAAGGAACAAAGATGGTTAAGGATGGACGAGATTAACACAGATTATAAACGACGAACTTGAAAAATATAGGGTAAGCTTTTCAAGATATGCAAGCAGTGACGTAGCTCCTTTAATGTAAGATTGCGAGTCTCCTCGTTTTCCCCGACTACTGATGCCCTGCGCGCTTCGTGTTTACAGCTGAACACTTCCGCATCTACAGTATGAGCTATCAATTCGATCGATAAGAGGTAAGAATTTAATAACCCTGCGCGTTTCTACCCCAGTCGTCTGTTTTTCACCCGTCCATGTTTGGTGCTACTCTGGATGACATCATGGAGGCACAAGCCAAGCGATTCCCTTCACTTAAGCTGCCGTGGATTTTACCCACTCTTGCCGAGTCCGTGCTGGAACACCAAGGCGCCTCAACAGAAGGTATCTTCAGGTAAGAAAATAAAAACACAGCCAGATCATGGTCGGTATTTTATGAAACCTGCAGCAAAAGACTGTGATCCTTGAAAGAGAGCTTATCAATCCTTCAAAGTTGTTGTCACGCAAGGAGCGTTGCGTGACTTCCCCAAGGAACGTTGCGTGACTTACCTCAAGGAACGTGGGGCGTTCACAAGTAAACGCCATTCCACTGCATTCCAAATTTGCTTCGTGAGTATTTTTCTTCCAATGTTTTTTCCATCATCCTTCTCTGTACATTTCTTGGCCTTGCTTCAATAGTTTTCTTGTTGATGTCCAAATGAACGTAACGGGTAATACGGCATTTATTAGCCTGCAGAGCAGGCGAGATTTTTTCGAGCGAGCGCTCACATCGTAAAAAGTTTAGCCGCCATCTTGAATTTTTCATGCAGTGGAAGACTGGGGAGAGAAAGAAAGTTTTACCAAGGGGGTGAATGATAGGCAAGAGGAAGGATAAGGGAGGGGTGGAGCGAAGAAAATCTCGCCTGCCCGAGGTCATTGTTCTTTTAGGAAACTCCGTTCGCCCACGAACGGAGTATCTGATTGGTGCGGCTTGACCCTGCCTGTCAATTGTCTGTCAGTCAGTTTCGTTTCGTTCGTGCGGGTAAGAAACATGGCAAACTCTGTCGAAAGTGATGTTGTTGGTTTCGATTCCGCTCTCGAGGAATCTCTCAAGCGTTTATGTGAACTTGGAATGTCTCGCGAATTACGAACGGAGCAAAAAGACGCAATTTCCACACTAGTATCCGGAAAAGATCTGTTGGCAGTGCTACCCACTGGCTTTGGGAAAAGCTTAATATTTACGTAAAATGGGGTTGACTAGCCTACACGACTTCTACGGTTCGTGACATTTGCACATTTGCCGTTCTCTGTTCGGTCACTCGACCTTTCTTATCGCCTCACTCGTGTTCATGAAGGGCACTTCATGTTGTGTAATAAGGAGGAATTTTAAGCGGAGTTGAGCCGTTAGATCGTGCTATGTCAAATTTTTATAAGTCAAAGGTCTGCATGGTTTGCGCTGTTATCTGCATGTCGACTCGTTGAGTTTGACACCTCTGTAATTTGCCATGTGTTTATGCATTGTTTAGGCTCATTTCTATTGCAAGATATGCTTTTAAGTCTCCATGAATTTGCTTTTGAGGGACAAAATATGAAATTTACCGTGAACATGTTGCTTACTTGCATTCTATATTGTGACACCGGGCCCGGCTGTGACAAGAGCTGTTTACAAGCGCAGTAGGTAGATCCTTATCACGGACATCATATTTGTTCTCGTACGATTTCCTTCGGAGACTCTGTAGCTTTACTTTGAGAAAGCTATACGTTTGTCTAGAGACATTCTTATGTTTCTTGCAGCTATCTGATCGAGCTTATGTTTCTCTTGCTCGATGTATAGGTTTATTCCTCCTTTGGTTGTTCTGGTACCACATGATTCAAGTGTAGCTGTTTACGCGCAAGTCCCGTTAACTGTTTGCGTGTTTTATATGCCATTGTTCGGCTTAGTTCAGGCAAGACCATGGTTTCGATCCTCCATGTGGATCTCATCAGTTGCCGGTATTTCTAAAATACTCTGTACGTCTGAAGTCGCTAGCGCAACACGTACCTCTGTGAGAATGCAAGACATCCTGCGGCTTGGCACAAACTTCTCGTGGTGTGTACCCTTATGAGACTTCCTGTGTCGAGAAAACCTCATTTTGATTGGTTACCCGCTCATTTCCGGAAATGCAGTGAAGCGCAACTAATCAGGAGGTGTTTCGCATTTTAACGGGCTTTTCGGGCAGGCGTCTTCTCATTTTTCCCCTCCCCCATCCCCACCGTCTAACATGGCGGTCTAACATGGCGGTCTAAAAAGGCGGTCGCAAGGTTGTAACGCTAACTCGCCCCAATAAGACGCCTGCACTGCAGGCTAGGCATTTATCATCACCGTACGCAAGTCCATACTATCCTTCCTTCAGTGATCGTTCCTGACAACGTACTTCCTAGCTAGCGGTGAAAGGCACTGAATTGGAAGCCAGATCGTACTGATCAGTCGTTTAATAACTGGGTTAATCTCGCAGTGGATCTCGAATTTGCGTTAATTTTTGTCCATTAAGCAGATGCGCTTCGTGTATTTAGTTTTGAATAAACCAACACAAGAATTCATTTTCCTTTATTCACTTTTTTCTGTTTATTCCAGGGTCCCCGGGGATATCGACGAAGTGAACTCTCAAAAGGTCAAATTGGACAGATGGGAAGTTCCCACGGGTATCACGGACCCCCATGTACCAGCATCACTACTCAAGCTTTGGTTCAGGGAACTTCACGAACCTCTCATACCGGAACAATACTAATATCCTTTTGAAAGAAAAAAAAAAAAGACTCCGGGAGATTATAGATGGCTAGATCAAGAAGGAGGCGTTCTTCGGGCCCACAGTATAATTCTTAATTATCATTCAACTACTCCCCCATGGAAGATCAAGAGAACACACAAAATATAGGGACAGTTTACGGCCCGTATTATTTTCAAACTCTGGAGTAAAGTCCATTTATATGTCTTAGGATACTATTGCTGCGCAACGGCAGAAATGTATTCTTTTAATTTAGTGCCTGTACAAAGCCTTTTTTCCTTGACTCTTTCCTACCGAAAAATGTGTCAACAACTGTGACGATCCTACAGTTGCCGTGGCACTTGCGATGGCTCTTCCTGAAGTCAACAGATTTGTACTTTCGTATCTTATTAGGTTTTTACAGGTATGGATATCGCTTGTGTGAACTTCACGCGCTCAGCTCACGTCTGAGACTAGACACGAAAAATTCTGTGCTGTTGACGTCACCCTGCAGGGTTCCGAGCAGTGTCTGTGATTGGCTGTTTTTCGGTTTTGAATTTTCGCACGCTTTTATCGATCAGTCAGAGGGCACTGTAGAGCTACGTCATCAGTATGGGATTTTTCGGAGGTTCTCGGGCGTGTCTTCAGCGCGGAAAGATTTTCGCGCGCCCAGACAGAACTCTGTTTCATGTGATTATGTGGACGTTAAGGGCAAGATAGCGCCATCTTACATAATTTTAGTTCAGTTTTTTTTGTAACGTTTATCGTTCAACGTTTATCGTTTTTGTTGTTTGCAGATATTTTCCCTTCCCGACATGTGCGCTGTGACAAAAATGGATGTGAATAACTTGTCGATGGTGTGGGCGCCCAATTGCCTTCGCTGTCCCTCAGATGATCCTAAGGAAATCTTTGAGAACACGCGGAGAGAAATGACTTTTATGAGAACTCTGTTACGAAGCCTGGATACATCGTTTATGGAAGGCGTTCGCTGACAAACAAACGTGTTAGCGACCACTTCAACAACAACAGTAACGACAAGAACGAACCGTAATTCTGAAAAGAACGATTTCAATTCAGTGAGAGAGGAGTAACCTCTATTTTCAGCCTGGTTAAGCGAAGTTACTTCCTTCTGCCGGATCGAATGCAAGCAAGTACGGAACATTATTGACACCAACTTTGCATTCCTTTCGGTGCGTCGAGACGGTTTTATCGTGACGTTTGTGAGGTTCCTGTTGTTGTTCGGGAAAGGGGTGGGGCAATAGCAGAAAAGCCTGCGATAAAAGGTGAACGAAACATTGTACATATGAATAAAGCTCCAGATGTTGTAGAAATTGTGGTGGCTGGTTGATAAGGGAGTTTACAGGGTGTCTTTGCTCAGTATGCGCGAACTGATTTAGCCTGCGATTAGACGTTCTTTTTTCCGGCGGCGAACGGGAAAGGAGTGTGTTTTCTTTTCTCCTTCCCCCTCCTTCCCTTCGCAGGTTACGACTGATTTCGAAATTCTGACAAAAGTCTAAGCTTAGTTGATCGACTTAGTTGACCAACTTAGTAGGCAATTGCAAAAAAAAAAAATCATTTCGGTTCTCCGCTAAAAATAATAAAAACTGTTTGCACAAAAAAAAACACTGCCAAGCCAAATGTTATAGTTCTCTTTGCATTTGTACTGGTCAACTATTGCGGGCCAGGCCAATAACTCAAACTCTTCATGTCAACCGAGCTTTAAGCCATCTATACTGACAGTAGTAATGGACGCTCATATGTGCGGTAACCAATCAGGAGCCGAGAGAGACAATAGGCTATTGTTTGGAGAACAATGGACGCTATTGTTTTCCACATCCAAGATGGCCGCCACAAATTTCAGCCAATCAGGAGCCGAATTAAGAACAATGGATGCTATTGTTTTCCAAATCCAAGATGGCCGCCACAAATTTCAGCCAATCAGGAGCCTAATTAAGAATTCAAGATGGCGGCGTCCACGAAAGTCAGCCATGTTGGAAAACAGCCCACCAGCCTCGACGGAGGACTGGGATCGGTCTCACCGATTTCCATGGCGACACAAATCACGCCAGGGTCACGCAAAAAATGTCATGCAACTTCAAAATCGATACTTACAGCGTCCTGTGGTCCTAAACGACAGAGGTCCATCCAACAAGCGGCCATGATGGAGACTGAGAGACTTGTGTCCGAGGCACTTATATACCTTTCTATTCGTTCCAAAGCATCCTGGGACGGTGACCTCATCGGGAACCAATCCTAGACTTGACCCACTCCTTCACAGTCGAAGGGGTAAAAATAGGGGTAAGGGGGTACTCCCCGTTCCAAAGCATCCTGGGCTGGTGACCGCATCGGGAACCAATCTTAGACTTGCCCCACTCCCTTCGCGGTCGAAGGGGTAAAAATTGGGGTGAGGGGGTACTCCCCGTTCCAAAGCATCGTGGGACGGTGACCTCATCGGGAACCAATCCTAGATTTGTCCCACTCCCTTCTCGGCCAAAGGGGTAAAATAGGGATAAGGGGGTACTCCCTCTTAGTCTGCTATTTAAAACCTTCACACGTTTTGAAAAGGACCAAAACAAAGTTTGTTGACTCACGAAAAAAAGTTTTGCACAAGAGATGTTTGCAACAGGAGTTACAATACTCAGATAAGTGCGGACATTGCAAAACCTCAAATCCTCGGGGAATGAAGATGAGGCACAACTTTCACCTTGGGAGGAGGTGGTACGAGAGAGGATTACCAACGCAACCAATGCCATCAATAGGTATCGGCGAGGGGGACGGCCTTATCATATTCACAATCGTAATATTGTTTCGTGGAGGACCTTGCCGTACCATGCGAATCTTTCCATCTGGTTTGAATTTTATACAAGACTCACCATCTTCGTGCAGCAAAGGGGAAACGCTACCCTGTACATCCATGCCTACGTCAACTTGCCGTGGATGACCATTACTCAATCAATAAGACAGACGGTGTATGAAATGTTCAGTAGAAACATCCCAACGGAAGTAATGCTCTGCGTACGCGAAGTAAAGTTTAGGTTATTGTTCCTGTCGTGGCTGCACTACGACGCTGAGGATGAAGTGATTATCAACAGATTAACTCTTCAGTCATCTTTTTCACCCCCCATTTACCCTGAAGACACAGCTTGGGTGTAACGTGTAACTTTTATTGTAACTCAAAAAACTCGTAAAACAAAACAAAGACAAAAACAAAGAGCCTGAGTCTTTATAACGTTTATTGAATAATGATAATAAAAATAATAACATGAGCTCCGAAAGAGAATTGGTTACAATTTTTAACTCCTTAACTCTTGACCATCGGTATTCCACAAAGTGTTGGGAACTAAACTCGTTTCCAGTTTCACAGACTCTTGGTCCCTGGCCCCAAAACGCACGACATTCTGCCCTAGTTTTCTTTGCTTTTGGTCATGAAGTCTTTGCCTGATCCGTTCCTTATTCTTGGCCTAGTAACTTCTCCAATACTCGTTGATCCGTTCCCTGTTGTTTTTACAGTATTGTCTTCGATAATTTCTGATTTGCTCCTTGTTCTGTTGACAATAGGCTCTCTGGCTGCTGGCGAGTCGTTCCTTGATGTTTTCATACTATCTTTTACGACACCACCACCACCTCATCCACTACCCCCACATTTACCACCACCACCACCACCTACACCACCACCACATTTACCACCACCACCACCACCACCACCACATCCACCACCACATTCACCACCACCGCCACCACCACATTTACCACCACCACCACATTCACTACCACCGCCACATTCACCACCACCACCACATGCACCATCACAACCACCATATTCACCACCACCACCTCCTATATCACCACCACGTGTACCACCACCGCCGCATCCACCACATTCATCACCACAGCCACATCCACCACCTACACCATCACCACCACAACCTACACCACCACCACATTTACCACCACCACCAAATTTCCCACCACATCCCCCTCCACCGTCACCACCACCACATTCACCACCACCACTGCCACATCCACCACATTTACCACCACCACCACCACATGCATCCACCACATTCACCACCACCACTGCCACATCCACCACCTACACCACCACCACTGCATCCACCACCACCACCACCTACACCACCACCACACTTACCACCACCACCGCATTTACCACCGCCACCATCACCACCACATTTACCACCGCCAACACCACCGCATCCACCACCGCATCCACCACCACCACCACCACCACCACCTACACCACCACCACATTTACCACCGCCACCAAAACCACATTCACCACCACCGCCACCACCGCCGCCACCACCACCACCACATTTTACCACCACAGCCACATCCATTACCTACACCACCACCACCGCATCCACCACCACCACATTCACCACATTCACCACCACCACCACATCCATTACCTGCACCACCACCACATTCACCATCACCACCACCACCACCACCGCCACCGCCTCCACCAATTGAATAATGATAATAAAAATAATAACATGAGCTCCGAAAGAGAATTGGTTACAATTTTTAACTCCTTAACTCTTGACCATCGGTATTCCACAAAGTGTTGGGAACTAAACTCGTTTCCAGTTTCACAGACTCTTGGTCCCTGGCCCCAAAACGCACGACATTCTGTCCTAGTTTTCTTTGCTTTTGGTCATGAAGTCTTTGCCTGATCCGTTCCTTATTCTTGGCCTAGTAACTTCTCCAATACTCGTTGATCCGTTCCCTGTTGTTTTTACAGTATTGTCTTCGATAATTTCTGATGTGCTCCTTGTTCTGTTGACAATAGGCTCTCTGGCTGCTGGCGAGTCGTTCCTTGATGTTTTCATACTATCTTTTACGACGGGTTTTGAGAATCCCGACGTTCTCTGCACGATATCTCTTTTGTTGGGCCAGGATTCGCTGTTTGTTCTTGGCATAATATTTTTTGTGGTAGGCCTTTTTACAGACAACCCTCTGGTCATTCCCTGACAGTTGATTGGAGCAATTCATCTTGCATGTGTGGCGTCTTACAAATAATGACTAAAACCCTGGAATCACACACTCTTATAAGAGTCACATGGCTAATTCAGGTCTTAACCTCTTCGTCTACTTCCTCATCGTCATCATCGTCGGGGAGTAACTTCTTCTGCATTAGTCTGTTTAGCAGGAATTTTCGTTTTGCCACTGCCGACTCGGCCGCTTCGTCAAAATCCATGTCGTCTTCCTCAATAAAGCGTCGAAGAGTCTTCATGACTTTACGGTGTATTGCGTCGTGTTTGATACGGTGAGTCCATTTTAGACGCTCTAAGTAAGTCCTTCGTAGCCTTCTTCTACTTACAGGTAATAGGACGTTGAAAACAGCATTTTCGGCAAAGTTTTGGGATTTTCCCTTATCCAGGAACTGCTGGACTTCCTTCAGGTAGGTTTCTTTGACGTCTTCCCCGACGTTTTGACGTAGCGGACTCCACGGATCTGGTTCATCGTCGCCCGCTTCTTCTTCCTCTTCGGAGCTGCTACTATCTTCATCTTCTTCCTGTTCCTCTTCAGGCTCCTCTTCATCCACCTCTTCTTCCTCGTGAACGTTCTCACCATTGTTATCTTCCACGGGGCCAAAAATATCTTTTGAACGATCATCCATGATTCTCGTCGACCTTCACCCAAGACAACGTACTTCAAATGAACCGAGTCGATTAAACTGATGTTTAATATACCATTTTGGGCAATGATCAGACATCCTCTGTCTTTCTTCGATGCCAGCGTGGGTATCCTTCGTGCGTCATGAGGTGACTAAACACGCGTTTCCTGTCATCACTGGCGGGATGTAAAACCAGGACCGTGTACCCAAACGGTCGTTCGGTCACTTTTTGATACGCGTCCATCATGTCTTGCCAGCAAGTGGGAAAAGCTTGAAGCAGTAAATTCTTCATCCCTAATTGATCTCTCGGATTTTTGAAGGCTACGATGTAGTGGGCGTTCCTGGAAATACTCTTGGCGTATTTCCCTGGTGGAAACATGTCTTGGCAAAAGTACAACACGGTGATATTTTGATGATGAGAGTGTTTGGTGAATAAGTCTAGCAACGCTTTGTCCTCACCTCCCTCTGCCATCAGATCGTCCAGTACGAGTAATCCACCCTTCGGAAACCATGACTTGAGATGGTCTGACTCTGGAATCCCTTCGTGAAATTGCACACCAGCGTCTTGCATGTCTCTAAATCCGTCTTGCCATGCCCCGTAGCAATAATAAATCGTAGTGGGAGGGTTTACAAACAATTCTTCCAAGTGATCCAAGAGTAACGATTCGGTAAAACAAGTCTTGCCACAACCAGAAGGGCCCACGATCAAAATACTGGAGGGTGTCTTGAACCGAAACGCTTCTCCCATTTCTATTCTACCAGGGATCCCATGGTGCTTTTCGGTAGGAAATGTGATATTTGGGACATCTCGTGTCTTTTCTGGTCCACTGCTTTGACAACTATGTTTTTCGTGACGAATTCTACTGTCTGCGCGGGAGAATAGTCTATGACAATATCGACAATAAAGGGACATGACTCCTTGCTAGTTTGACTCAAAATGAATTGAGGCAGTTAATGCCTTAGTTTTATACATGATTAATGATCGAGTTGACGAGTGTGGTGGAGGCGGTGGCGGTGGTGGTGGTGGTGGTGATGGTGAATGTGGTGGTGGTGCAGGTAATGGATGTGGTGGTGGTGGTGAATGTGGTGAATGTGGTGGTGGTGGATGCGGTGGTGGTGGTGTAGGTAATGGATGTGGCTGTGGTGGTAAAATGTGGTGGTGGTGGTGGCGGCGGTGGTGGCGGTGGTGGTGAATGTGGTTTTGGTGGCGGTGGTAAATGTGGTGGTGGTGTAGGTGGTGGTGGTGGTGGTGGTGGTGGATGCGGTGGTGGATGCGGTGGTGTTGGCGGTGGTAAATGTGGTGGTGATGGTGGCGGTGGTAAATGCGGTGGTGGTGGTAAGTGTGGTGGTGGTGTAGGTGGTGGTGGTGGTGGATGCAGTGGTGGTGGTGTAGGTGGTGGATGTGGCAGTGGTGGTGGTGAATGTGGTGGATGCATGTGGTGGTGGTGGTGGTAAATGTGGTGGATGTGGCAGTGGTGGTGGTGAATGTGGTGGTGGTGACGGTGGAGGGGGATGTGGTGGGAAATTTGGTGGTGGTGGTAAATGTGGTGGTGGTGTAGGTTGTGGTGGTGATGGTGTAGGTGGTGGATGTGGCTGTGGTGATGAATGTGGTGGATGCGGCGGTGGTGGTACACGTGGTGGTGATATAGGAGGTGGTGGTGGTGAATATGGTGGTTGTGATGGTGCATGTGGTGGTGGTGGTGAATGTGGCGGTGGTAGTGAATGTGGTGGTGGTGGTAAATGTGGTGGTGGCGGTGGTGGTGAATGTGGTGGTGGATGTGGTGGTGGTGGTGGTGGTGGTGGTAAATGTGGTGGTGGTGTAGGTGGTGGTGGTGGTGGTAAATGTGGGGGTAGTGGATGAGGTGGTGGTGGTGTCGTAAAAGATAGTATGAAAACATCAAGGAACGACTCGCCAGCAGCCAGAGAGCCTATTGTCAACAGAACAAGGAGCAAATCAGAAATTATCGAAGACAATACTGTAAAAACAACAGGGAACGGATCAACGAGTATTGGAGAAGTTACTAGGCCAAGAATAAGGAACGGATCAGGCAAAGACTTCATGACCAAAAGCAAAGAAAACTAGGGCAGAATGTCGTGCGTTTTGGGGCCAGGGACCAAGAGTCTGTGAAACTGGAAACGAGTTTAGTTCCCAACACTTTGTGGAATACCGATGGTCAAGAGTTAAGGAGTTAAAAATTGTAACCAATTCTCTTTCGGAGCTCATGTTATTATTTTTATTATCATTATTCAATAAACGTTATAAAGACTCAGGCTCTTTGTTTTTGTCTTTGTTTTGTTTTACGAGTTTTTTGAGTTACAATAAAAGTTACACGTTACACCCAAGCTGTGTCTTCAGGGTAAATGGGGGGTGAAAAAGATGACTGAAGAGTTAATCTGTTGATAATCACTTCATCCTCAGCGTCGTAGTGCAGCCACGACAGGAACAATAACCTAAACTTTACTTCGCGTACGCAGAGCATTACTTCCGTTGGGATGTTTCTACTGAACATTTCATACACCGTCTGTCTTATTGATTGAGTAATGGTCATCCACGGCAAGTTGACATAGGCATGGATGTACAGGGTAGCGTTTCCCCTTTGCTGCACGAAGATGGTGAGTCTTGTATAAAATTCAAACCAGATGGAAAGATTCGCATGGTACGGCAAGGTCCTCCACGAAACAATATTACGATTGTGAATATGATAAGGCCGTCCCCCTCGCCGATACCTATTGATGGCATTGGTTGCGTTGGTAATCCTCTCTCGTACCACCTCCTCCCAAGGTGAAAGTTGTGCCTCATCTTCATTCCCCGAGGATTTGAGGTTTTGCAATGTCCGCACTTATCTGAGTATTGTAACTCCTGTTGCAAACATCTCTTGTGCAAAACTTTTTTTCGTGAGTCAACAAACTTTGTTTTGGTCCTTTTCAAAACGTGTGAAGGTTTTAAATAGCAGACTAAGAGGGAGTACCCCCTTATCCCTATTTTACCCCTTTGGCCGAGAAGGGAGTGGGACAAATCTAGGATTGGTTCCCGATGAGGTCACCGTCCCACGATGCTTTGGAACGGGGAGTACCCCCTCACCCCAATTTTTACCCCTTCGACCGCGAAGGGAGTGGGGCAAGTCTAAGATTGGTTCCCGATGCGGTCACCAGCCCAGGATGCTTTGGAACGGGGAGTACCCCCTTACCCCTATTTTTACCCCTTCGACTGTGAAGGAGTGGGTCAAGTCTAGGATTGGTTCCCGATGAGGTCACCGTCCCAGGATGCTTTGGAACGAATAGAAAGGTATATAAGTGCCTCGGACACAAGTCTCTCAGTCTCCATCATGGCCGCTTGTTGGATGGACCTCTGTCGTTTAGGACCACAGGACGCTGTAAGTATCGATTTTGAAGTTGCATGACATTTTTTGCGTGACCCTGGCGTGATTTGTGTCGCCATGGAAATCGGTGAGACCGATCCCAGTCCTCCGTCGAGGCTGGTGGGCTGTTTTCCAACATGGCTGACTTTCGTGGACGCCGCCATCTTGAATTCTTAATTAGGCTCCTGATTGGCTGAAATTTGTGGCGGCCATCTTGGATTTGGAAAACAATAGCATCCATTGTTCTTAATTCGGCTCCTGATTGGCTGAAATTTGTGGCGGCCATCTTGGATGTGGAAAACAATAGCGTCCATTGTTCTCCAAACAATAGCCTATTGTCTTTCTCGGCTCCTGATTGGTTACCGCTCATATGAGCGCCCATTACTACTACTGACAAGTGTGCGATGACGGTAAACCGTACGCTCACATGGCGAGAGGACTGAAATGGGCCTGCGTAATCAGTGGCGAATCTAGGGGAACAGCCCCCCCCCTTGTTTTGGGTAAAAAAAACAAGAGAAAAATCGCAGAAGGAAGCCGGCAAGGCAAGCAAAAAAAAACTCTCCCCCCCCCGCTCTCCCCCTTTAGCTCAATGTCTGGATCCGCCAATGGTAATCTCTACTCAGAGGTTATAACTACCTAGTGAAATGAAGCTTCAGTGTTAGTAGGGACAGCTCCTTCGCTGACTATCCAGGTCTATCAACTAGTTTGGTAGATAATAAAAATGTGTAATAAAGCTGTTTGAAAGTATTGATACAGACGCAATATCTAAGTTTACCTGCGATTAA
Organism: Orbicella faveolata; assembly: GCF_042242905.1. NCBI lineage: Eukaryota > Metazoa > Cnidaria > Anthozoa > Scleractinia > Merulinidae > Orbicella > Orbicella faveolata. The sequence continues at coordinate 4,810,885 of NW_028301576.1, forward strand.
TATTCCCTTGCGGTAATTATAAAATTTGTCTATAAGATGTCACAGGCAAAATCATAATGATATAAATAGCGTTTATTTAAGCGAGATTAAAAGTAACAAGCTGTAGCTAACGAAGCTAAAAAGGGTATCATGCAAATAAGATCGCAGTTGTCAACTCAAACTATACGCAAGCTATAAAGTTAGCCTCTTCGATTCTGACTGTTACGAAACGATTAAAAAGCGTGCTAAAGACCCTTGCGGAAATTTCAAGTCTTGTTTTAAAATTTCTCGACAACATTTGTGATATTTCTCATAAGAATTATATTTCGACTCCCGTGCGCTACTCAATTTCATTGTTTATGAACCAATCAGATGCGAGTAGATATCTTGTTCGTGTGTCCAGAATATACAGAATAGATCATTCGGCCTGGGTTAAATTTAAAGCTCAACATTTAATTCGACATCTGCTGTGTAAATCCGTCGGCATCTTCAGTGAATGTTGGATATCGGTAATTACACTTGCTCAAAATACAGGGTCTTTTTATGGCTGGCCCTCTCGCGCGTGGTTAGCAAGGAAGTAAAATGGAACTTTGTGCTCATCTCGCCATAGCTTCTTCACACGCTTAACCATGAAATTGTCCCTTTAAAACAAGACCAAAAACTAAACTCCGTCACGTTGGCCACTTGATCTACAAACTGACTGGTTTTTACGTATGATATAATATCACAACTATTGAAAACTACTTACAGCTCTTAATAACTCTTTCATGAAAATCAATGATCGTACAGTTACAGATTGCTCAGTGAGCTGACAATCAAATGCAATGCTATAATAGGTTAATAAATTTAACAGTCAAAGCTTGTGATTTATTTGTTAGTGCTTCCATAACATCTCAATTTTCCCAGAGTGTGATAGCCTCTCTGGCCGCCCGAACCATTGTCTCCAAACCTCAGCTGCATGACGGGAAGGTGGGATTTGTTTGTCAACAGACCGCTGTCCTCGCGCCACACACGATCATTCGCATCGCAGTTGCATCCATATGCGATGTTTGCGCACGTGCCAGTTACTCCGCATGCGCACTTGTAAGGATAAGTGGAGTTACTTCCTCCCCAGTACGTCATCTGATCTCCGTCACGTGAAACCCACCAGCCAAACATGTAACCGTCCCGCAGGAGCCTTGAGTCATGACATTCGTACTTGATAAACTGCTCGCAGTGGGCGGATATGGTCGTTAGGTTTCCCAGCTGGAGATGATTTGCCCCAATGTAGTGGATATCACGCTTGTAACATCCCGCAGGCCAGCATTCTTGCACCAGCGTTCTGTCTTGGCTGTCGTGACTGATGACTGTCACGCCAATGTTGTTCTTGTTAGTCATGTCACAGTCAACAATGAAAGGTGTCACGCCACCCTCTCCATCAGGATCGATGACGTAAGATCCACTTAGAGCGTTGGGATTGCGCAACTTAATCTCGCTACAGCTTTTATTTTCTGCAAAGAAATGTTGAAACGTCCGATTTATGTTCGGTGTTCACCGGCTGGCTCAGAAGTTCCGCTTACTGTGTCGACTTTGGGCAAACTAATTTTTTGTTAATGCATTTTTAACCGTTTTGCGCCTTTTCCCATTTCAGGTCACTGCAACCTACCCCTAACTCCTTGTATACCCTTCTCCTCAACTAAGTTCCCTCTCTTTTCAGACTTCTCTCTAACAAGCGCCATTTTCACCTCTTATAAGATGATAAAAAAACACATAGTTTGAGGTTGCTACATCCTTTGAGCTGTAACCCGAAAGCTTTCCCCCTCCCCCACCCCCCAAAGAAAACTAAAATAATAAAAATAAAATAGTAAAAACAAATGTTTGTAAACTTATACCTCCATGTTCACAGTTTGTTCCACAGAATCCTGGCTTACAATGACAGCGATAGGAATTCAACTCATATTCAGGAACACACTCGGCACCGTTCTTGCAAGGATCGCTTTCACATGGAGACTGAAAATATTAAACAAAGAGAACATTAGTCATGATACAACTTTTCAGGCCCTGTATTGATAAGAAAGCAGACAAATCGTAGGCCTGGTACAAAAATCGTACGCATGGGCTGTTATGATGGAAGGTAACATTAGCGTAAAACGTCTTAGTCGAACTGAAGAGAGTGTAAAATAAATACGTTTGTCACTTACCCATGGGCTGTAATGATGGAAGGTAGCATTGGAGTGAAACTTTTTAGTTTCTCTGTACTTGTCAGTGGCCAACAACTCACACAGATAAAGACCTTTCGAGTCAGGATACGCCGCCATGTTGAACGAATAACACTTTGGTTCAGAAACACAAAGGAACGTGCTATCAAACTGATCTTCCACCATGTACGATGTTATTTTCTCTACCCCTAGTTAATGGAAAGGATTAGGCTTAAAATCGCCAGCGGAAAAGTCGCCTGCTGGATTTCGATAAAGAGCACTGTTTTCCATAGTGTACATCATCATTAGCTGGGAGGACAGAAACAACAGTAATGGCAAGAGTATCATGGTGCGGAGCTGCTGACAACAATGTGTTTTTTGAAAAGTGAGACAGCTCTCCTTTAATTTAAAATATATATGAATATGGCAGCTGTGATGAATGAATGAATAATTGATTGCACGGTCTAATTAGGGGGCTGGTTCAGTGTCGGGCTAATTTTCCTTAGTAAAACTTATGCTTTTTTTACTTATTCGTACGATGTAAATTCCTGAGAACTGAATTGTGTCGCTTTATATTCAACGTGAAAAGAACATCTTTTTTTATTAAGGATATTGTTGCACCCTAAGCAGCTTACATACCTAACCTTGAAACAACCACATTACTGAGAAAGGCCGAAAATAAGAAATTAACGAAGTCGATAGCAAAAACAAGAGGAATATAGCTTATTATTGCCTGGGGTGTTTTGGACACATTTCGATTTTATCTTGTCCGTGTGAATTTTGGACCTTTCTCTTCTTCTGTTTTTTTTTTTTTTTTTTCCTTTTCTTTTCTTTTTTTTTGGTCTCAGTAATGGTTTGTGAGCTCAATAGTGTTCTTATAATAACGAAAACAATTGATTTATGCATCCCATATTTCCTTTATACTTGGTTAAAGCGTTAACAATTTATGAATTCCTCCTCTTTTTTAATAGAAGTTCATCACTTTTGCCGTAATAAACTAGAAAAAACAAAACAAATGGAATCTCTCCTGTTCTAGTGATGTCTGTTATTTGGCGATGATGTGTAGAATTCAAGGTAAATTGATATGTCCGTGCGGAATTACGAAAATAATTAATAATTAATCATTAATAATTTTGCAAATTATTCTCATCTTTACTGTTGGTATGACGTTTATGTAAAGACGAGTAATCTACTTGAGTTTGTGTCTTCAGCCAGAACAGCCAACGTTAATGATAGCTAATTATACGGTCACTGGTAATTAAACGTGCTACTGTGCTAATATTATCTCTTAAAAAATTAATAAGTTTCAAGAGGAATTGTGAAATATTAAGAGCAGAGTAAGTTTACTTTAGTGACATGCAGACCACTTGAAAAGTGATGGGGGTGGAAGGGAAGAAACAAAAAATTCGTGCCAGGAAAGGTGACTGAAAAAAAAAAATGGTGCAAAGGAGAAGTGGAGAACAAAAATTCCTGCAAAGTGAATAGCACTCTCGGGCTTACAAACTGTACTTGTTCAATACAGTCGATGGACAACTTTTATTGGTGCCAAAGTGTGAAATTCTTTACCGGATGATTTACGTTCGATGACAATTGATGAATGCTGTATATAAGAGAGCTAAATTTGTAGTGTACAGTTTTCTATGATTCACTGTAATAATTTTAAGATTTAGGACTGTTTATTGTTTATTTATTGATATAGTTAGAATGTTAGTCATTAATTGATCAAGTATGTTTTTTTTTTATATTTTTTATATTTTTCCCGGCATATTAGCATGATTGTATTGCTAGGAGCCTAATCAGCCTCATCAACCCGAGTTGAAATAAAGTTACTTACTTTACTTACAACAACTTCAAAAACTTTTAGTTTCGTACTCACGCTATTTGGGAAACTGCGACTTTTTCCATAAAATTGTAAATACAATCTTCAGTTATATATATATATCAATTATTTAACAAATAAAAAAGTGTAAGTCGTTTATTACAGTTTGATAAAACACGACGGGCATTTGAGAAGAGGAGGGAAATATAGAAAACACGAGCCGGAGGCGAGTGTTTTCAACATTTCTCGAGTGTACTCAAATGTTCGGCGTGTTTTATCACAGTGTAATACACAGCTTAGGCTTCTTCATTTGCTTTATGATATAGAGGTGATGTGGTGAAAAACAATAAAACACGCTTTTTCTATGTTTTATACTCTGATAAAACATGGGTTTTTGAACAATCAGAGCGCGCGCAGGGTCTTACCTTTATTGTAAAGTTATTTGTAACACAGAGCGCGCGCTAGTCCTACCTAATTCCTATTGAGTCATCATGAACGAAATCCCTAAATATACGCACGGCCGTGTGCGTATATAAGATGACGTGTGCAGTTTCAATATTTAGCTGCAAAATTTCCGTCGAGTTTAGTGCAAGTTCCTTTTGTTAAGTTTCGGCAAAGTAAAGATTATTCTGAACAATCCAAACTCTACTTCGAGCCTTTGACTTTTGCCTGGCTAAGATGTGTACTTAAACTTGAGTATTTTGGCTACATTTCCATTGATTATTTTTGACTTTTCTTGCCTACATTTTCATTATAATTAATTCGAAGAAGCGAATTTTTCATTGACAATTTTAGAAACCAGGATAAGCGTTTCCGTTCAACTGTTGCTAAACTGATCGTGGCGTGTGAGGATCCTGATGACAGTTGTTTTCCTTCACCGTTCATCGTGAGAACTAATTGTAGTCAATCACAAATAAAACATGTTTTAGGCGCCCAAGATCAGTGTTGTCGCCATGCCGATAAAAGAATTGCTTCATGCTTTTAGCTGTACGTATATCGAGTTATGGATACGCTTGGGAGGTTTGGAGAGCACTCAAGAAGCTAGAGTTAATTGCTCTCGCCTGTCGCCTCGAGCAACTCTTACGCTTCTTTCGTACTCTCCAAATTCTAACACGATCCACGCACGCCTAAGCATGAACCAATTCTTAAATTGCACCATACGAAAAGACAGACAGTCACGGATGTTTAATGTTGCTTCACGCTAATATTATATGCCTTAAGGGGTGTCATTTTGTTTCTTTTGTGATGCACATTTATGGTGCCAAGTTTCAAGAACACTACTTCAATATTTCTAGAGATATTGTTTATTGAGTATTTTACCATTTTTAGTTGCAAACATGATATGACGTCATCACTGCACTAATTTGCATAATAGAAATCTCTAAAACGAAAAAAGATATTTGAAAAAGAAAAACGCCATTCTTCTGTATTTTGAAAGGCTTTTCAAATAAGCGGAGATTATTTCTCACACGGAAATTATTTTTTATTTTTAATTTGTCCATAAAGTTCAATACAGTCGATGGACAAACTACATAAACTTTCTTCGTTTCTTACTGTCGCTGTTTTGAAAAAACCTTTTCCCTAAAATTGTAAATATAATCTTCAGTTATATGTCAATTATTTATTTTAAGTCTGCATATCCAAACAATACTTGGTGTTTTTCATTTCTTTTGTTTATTGATAGATTTCCCCAAATGAAAATATCTGGCCACAGGAGCTCAATAACCTTCGCCTTTAGTATCAATTTCGTTTAGTCTAGATCTTGGTTAAAAGATAGAACCAAAACCCCTGCGGTCGCCAGGGATCAATTTTTCAGCGCTGAAAAAAAAAAAGTTAAGAACATTCCGTGGTGAGGAAAACCTAAATATGGAAGAAGTTCAGGCTGGAAGTTTTGTTAATAAATTACTGATCAGTTCGAGTACCCGCGCCGCGAATAGCTTTCAGCTTAAAATGTATGTTGCCACTTGGACTTAGTTTAGTAAATACCTAAAATAAAAGAGGAACCAGTAAAAACAGCTGTTAGCTTTGAATAGAGATAGTGTGGCGTTTTAAGTCTTAACGCTGCAACAATCTGTTCTGAAAATATATGGCTGAAATTTGATGTTTGATCTTATTTTCTCGCTATTTCTACGTTGATACAGTCAATCCGCTTTGCGTTTAAAAAATTCTTTAATGTTCTCCTGAAAGCTCAGATACACTACTTTTTAAAATTTATAAGAATATAGTTTATAAGAGTATCAAGCCCGCATAGGCGCACAGGCACTTTTGGACTTGGAGGGGTGGGGGTGGGGGTGGTGATCTTTTCGCCCGAAAAATCTACGCAATGCCCGAATGAGTGATTGTTGAAGTTGGGATGGAAACGCATTCAAATTGCCTGAAAAACAAAAACGTTCTCAATTCCCACATCTAATGAAACTGCTGTACTGTGTGGCATGAAATTTTCGCGGGAGTTTAATTTCGCGGATTTTGGATTTTTCGAGTTTCGGGGAAATAAATTTCTCGAAATTGGATTTCAAACAGATCTTGTACACTAAAGGCATCTGCCGCCGAAGTATCGGCCGATGCTCGGTCGATATATCGACAAGGTCTTTCCACAGTATTGCATTGCGCATCCTTACTGCGCATAATCTATGGCGTCATTAGCGCGCGTTCGCCGAGTATAGGTCGATATGTCGGCCGAATGTCGGTCGCCATATCGGCCGATATGTTGTATCGACCGATATTCGGTCGACAGATGCCTTAAGTACACATGATCCTTTCAAACTGTACTCCTGGGAACAATTTTCCGCGGATTTCATGCGCGGTACTTCAAAGTGACAAAAACGGAAGCCATGTGGTCGTTTTCGTTACACTGTTTGCGACCAATTTCATTGAAATTCAGCAATGTAAATAAAGGAGTAAATTTTTGCGGAATTTTTTTGGCAATTCTCGCAGAGCGATGAAAAATCCGCGAAATTCGCGACAATTAATTAGATCCCAAGAAAATATCATGCCACACGGTAATTCCAAAAACAATTATATTCAAAGCATGCGTACTCAATCAATCAATCAATCAATCAATCAATCAATCAATCAATCAATCATACTCTAACAACAGGCTCAATTCCAAAAATCACTAAGGGCCTGTTTACAAGCAGGTAGGGTAACCCTAATGATACGGTTACCCTAGCAGGGGGGTTACCCTGGCGCTCCCCCATTTCTTCTTTTCTTCATCGACGCGTTAACAAGGCAGCTAGGGTTACCCTAGCGCCAGGGTAACCCTAGCTGCCTTGTAAACGCTCTGCTAGGGATAACTCGCCTACCCGGGACAACTTTTATTTGTTTCCAGACCCTTTGAAATTTTTTTCCATTCGCTTTCCTCCATTCTGCCCTAAAATAAGTTTCTCCACCATTGATCCGTACGGCCTGGTTTTCTTTGAAATCGTCTTCGTCGAATAATTCTCCTTTTTACATGTCGCATTCGAGCAAGTGCTTTATTGTATTCCATAGCCGCGTTTAACATGGCAACTTGCGGTCGCTTTCTAGAAATGAGAAAGTAACACAGCAAAACTCCATGGCACTGATAAGCGCTAAAACTGGAAGCAACGACAGCAGAATCGAAGTAACTGCCACAACCCTTCTCTTGTCGGCCGTTTTGTTTGCAATGCGTGCGGTTACCATGCATATTAAGTTGTCCCGGGTGGTAGGGTAACCCTACCTGTGAAATTTTGCTTGTAAACCCGGCCCCGGCTATCTTTCACCCGCCTGCTAGGGTAACCCTGGGTTACCCTTCCTACTTGTAAACAGGGTCTAGAAGAAAAAGTTCTAAAAAAGCAAAAAGTATCTAACTAGAAACTTTATTTACGAGTTTGGGAAATCACGCCAACAGCATTATTTCGTAATGTTTTCTCTCAAGTATCGTTGCCCGAATCATGAGCGTTTTGCCCGAAAAATTACATACTTTCCGCAGCTGGGGGGCTGCAGCGCCCCCCTCCACCCCCCCCCCCCCCCCCCCAGCTCGTAAGCCTATGCATCAAGGCTAAAATTTGCGAAATTTCAAGAATGTTTTAAGAGTTAACCCGAGGTTGGGATCTGGAAAATAATTATTATTTGTTTTGTGTGTTGGAAAGTTATAAATACAACACAATATTCACAAGAATATTTTCATCCTAATAACGGTAGAAAAATAAGAATATCCAGCCTGGGGTCGAAAAACAATATTCTAATATTAATGAGAGTGTATGAATCTTTTCTTCGATCTCATGGCTATCTCTGTCATTTTTACTGACGTCTTTTCTTCCTTTATGTTTATATTTTAGGTTTGTGCAGGAAATATAAATGAAACAATGACTTCTTGTTAAAAAGAAAAGAGAAGAAAAAGACAATTTTGCCGTCGTTTGTTTTTTCCTGTCACGTTCACCTATTTTCTTCACTCCGCTTTTGCTGCTTCTTCATTCTTTTGCGCTAAACGTCGGTATGCAAAGAATATGATAGTTTCACTTAGCAAGAAACAGAAGAATTGCTACCCGCAGTCTGCGGTGTAAGGTGACTCCGCCCTTTTTGCGTCGGTTCATAACACGTACGGTTGCCAAAGAAACTACTAACAAAACATTTTAACGGTTATACCTTTGAAAATGTATGTTGGAAATGTATGTTGCATTTTAAACGTCAAGTTCGTAAAATGCATGTTTTTAAAATGTTTAGTAGCAACATGGTTTTGCAGCAGGTGCATGGGTTGTTGCGCAACCCGCTCCCTTTGAGAGGGAAGCAATTCCATGGAGGACGAGCGAGAGCAGCTGGTGCGCGAGCGACCTTGTTGTTTTTTGAAGGAACGCGGCAAATATACAAGACGAAATGTTGTGGCACAGCGGCGATACTGAAAATGTGTTTTTCGGGAGCTATGAGGCAATTTAGAAAAAAAATACTTCTCGCGCAGTTTAAATGTGTTCCGAGACTGACATTAGCTTTAATTTGTATCGCTTGCCTAATAAAACGAGTGGCAATTCTTGAAGAGATCTCCTCGCATTAACAGTGCACCATATTCTGATTTTACTTTGTGTCCCACACGAGATTAAAGAAGATCATACTCGCATTCTCATGTTAGGGTGTCTTTCATAAAGCGTAACAAAGTGTTTGCTGTGAAGATTGATGGTCCTCGTACTGCTTACGCACTTGTTAATTTTTAATTTTAATTGTTAATTTGTAACTCCTCCTTGTGCTTTTCGTTCTAATATAAAGCATATCAAGTATTATCGAGGTCAGTTTATAAAAGTATGTTGTTTGCTCGTCATGATCATTGTGGCGTCAAGTGACGTCATAAGACTCCCCAGTTGATGAAGAACTTTATAGCGATTGATCAGGGAATGTAAAATAAAAGTGGATAAAGCAGAGAGCGCTGTCATAATTGAGGAAATTTGGCTTGACACCACCAGCCGTTAAAACACGGTTGCCATGGCAACCTCATTTATGGGAACATCAAATAACGTCAAGAAAAAGCGGCGCACCTTTATTTCTGTAAGGGTTAAATAAACAGCTACTAAAATTTTTAGTATAACGTACAGAATAAAGCACCTTTTCAAAAACTTTAAAAAAATATAGGAGAGCAGCATCTACGCACCTACACAAGAGGACATAACCCTAACAATTTAATTGACATGTTTGGACCACGACACCACGACAAATTTTGATCTATGTAGACTCCTGAGGATTTGGTGTGAAACACTATTAATTTTGTGACCATCCATCTGTATAGTAAGTAAATGGCCAACGAACGGTACTACCAGGTTTCTGATGTGAGCCTTCTAGCTATTTGAAACATTAATTCGGTTTTGTTTGCCTGACCCCAGAGAACACCATGCGCAACAGATAGCTCAACACTTAGTAGACATTTCTGTTGGAATTCACTCAGATAAGAGTCAAACTACTTTAGGACCCTTTGATCAATGCAATAGCTATTCATTGTATTCAGTCGTAAGAGAATCTTATGTTAGAATGCTATTTATATGTGCTCAGTAATTGGTTTATCTAGAGCCGGATTAACATTTGACTACATTAAGGTCGTTATCATTAAGCTTGATACATTGACAAGTCAAGCAGGTGTTTATTTGTTGGATATTCCATAGCACCTCAGTTTTCCCAGGGTGTGATACCCAAGCTCGTTAGGGGGGCTGATATCTCCAAATCTCAGCTGCATGACGGGAAGGTGGGATTTGTTTGTCAACAAACCGCTGTCTTCGCGCCACACACCGACATTCTCGTCACAGTTGCATCCATGTCGGGAACGTGCACAAGTGCCAGTTACTCCACATGCGTACTTGTATAAAGGAATGGAGTTCGCTCCGCCCCAGTAAGTCATCTTGTCTCTATCACGTGACACCCACCAACCAAACATGTTACCGTTGTTTAAGAGTATTGAGCTACGACATTCGTACTTGATAAACTGCTCACAGTGGGCGTATATGGCCGTTAGTTTTCCCAGCTGAAGGAGATTTATTCCAGTGTAGTGAATGTCACGTTTGTAGCAGCCTGGAGCCTCACATCCTTGCACCAGCGTTCTGTCTTCGCTGTCGTGACTGATGACTGTCACGCCAACGTTGTTCTTGTCTGTCATGTCACAGACAACAGTGAAAGCTATCACGCCTCCTTCTCCATCAGGATCGATGACGTAAGATCCACTTGGAGTGTTGGGATCGCGCAACTTAATCTCGCTACAGCTTTTATTTTCTGTAAAGAAATGTTGAAATGTCCAAGTTAGCTTTGGTGTTCACCGGCTGGCTCAGAAGTTCCGCTTACTGTGTCGACTTTGGGCAAAATAATTTTTTGTTAATACGTTTTTAACCGTTTTGCGCCATTTTCCAGATTAGGTTTCTGCAACCTACCCCTACCTCCTTGTATACCGTTCTACTCTACTAAGTTCCCTGTCTTTTAAGACTTCTTTCTAACAAGCGCCATTATCACCATAAGATTATGTAAAGAGAAAACAAATAATTTGAGGTTACTACATCCTTTGAGCTGTAACCCCAAAGCTCCCTCCGCCCGGAAGTTTCTCTTTTCATTGGTAGGCTCTCTTACATCTATTTCTAAGCTACCATACTAGTTTATCATACAATCACCACCCCCCCCCCCCCCCCCCCCATTTAACACACACACCCAATAACGGTCTTAAAACTGCAAGTAGCCTTCCCAGGGCCTTATAAATTCAGTCTTTTACTGTTGCGATATATAAAAAAAACTAAAATAATAGAAATAAAGTAGTAAAAACAAACATTTGTAAACTTATACCTCCATGTTCACAGTTTGTTCCACAGAATCCCAGCTTACAGTGACAGCGAACCGAATTCAACTCATATTCAGGGACACAGACTGCACCGTTCTTGCAAGGATCGCTTTCACATGGCAACTGAAAATATTAAACAAAGAGAACATTAATCATGATACAATTTTTCACGACCTGTATTGATAAGAAAGCAGACAAATTGTAGGCCTGGTACAAAAATCGTACGCATGGGCTGTTATGATGGAAGGTAACATTAGCGTAAAACGTTTTAGTCAAACTGAAGAGAGTGGAAAATAAATACGTTTGTCACTTACCCATGGGCTGTAATGATGGAAGGTAGCATTAGAGTGAAACTTTTCAGTTTCTCTGTACTTGTCAGTGGCCAACAACTCACACAGATAAAGACCTTTCGAGTCAGGATACGCCGCCATGTTGAACGAATAACACTTTGGTTCAGCAACACAAAGGAAAGTGCAATCAAACTGATCTTCTACCATGGACGATGTTATTTTCTCTGCCTATAGGTAATAGAAAGGATTGGGTTTAAAATCGCCAACGGAAAAGTCGCCTGCTGGATTTCGATAGAGCACACTGTTTTGCATAGTGTACATCATCATTAACTGGGAGGACAGAAACAACAGTAAAGGCAAGAGTATCATGGTGACGCCTCCAACGAGAGCAATGTGTCGTTTGAAGTGGGACAGCTCTCCTTTAAATTCGCTATGTTTCAGTGATGTTGACTGATTGATTGATTGATTGATTGATTGATTGGTTGGTTGGTTTTCCTCAATGCAGTCATGTATCACGTAGTACTTCATTCAAGCCAATTCCTGCAAATTTAATACTTTTTATTTATTTTGTAATATTGCGAATGTTACACTGAATTAAAATGCACATCCTTCCTAGATTTTCACAACTGCATCTTTCGATAGTCTGACTTTTACAACGTTTTCTTATGAAAGCGCCGGCTTCTTCAGACCCGTACCTGTAATTGCCTTTTATGTTTCAATGAAAGGTAGCCAATGAATAAATCATTTGGTGAAACCCATATTTTCACACCTGCAAAAATAACAAAGGAAAAGTAGAAAATTGAAGAAAAAAAACTAAACACAGTTTCATGATTACCTTTAGGTTTGAATACATTTGGTTTTTACTTCATGTATTCGTCTAATATTCAATAGATCTCTGTTTTTAAGAGCTCTTTTCTTTTGCTAAGGGCCGGGTCGCACTAGAGCGAATTCAAGTCAATTTTGTTTGTATATGTAACAAATCTGTCAACAAGTAATTAAAATTAACGTAAAATAAGTGCGACCCCCAGTTTAAAAAACTTGCCAAACTTTTGCGAAGTGCTAAAATTTCGCCAATCTTTAAAGAAGCCAAAGTGCTGTCTCGGAGGCTTCCAAATTGTGGCAAAGCAAACAATGTTGTTTTTTTAACCATTTAACTGTCATATTTCTTAAAACATGTCTGGATAAAATTACGGCGAGAAAATAACTTTGACAGCAAGTCCAGTTTGGTGCGTGAGATGGCGAGACAATCATTTTTTACCCGGCTCAGCTAACGCTTTTTACGGTTATTTCAATGCCAACGAAGAATATGAGCGACGTTTTTATCCAAATTCTTATGACTCGTAACCTGGATCCGGTGACTGGCAGCAATTTTAGGAGATGGCTTCAGCGAGACAATCTTCTTTGATCGCAAGTGGCGCAAGCAACAACACAAACGCAAGCCGAGCAAAATCTGCTCGTCCAATCATGGGCTGAAAATCACGAGTTGCTGTAGAGCGGAGAGAAGAACATGTAGCGTGGAGAAAAATGTGCGAAGAGTTAAGCTCTCGCATGAGATCTAATAAATTACTTAATTGAGAAAAAATAGATCTTGTGCCGTATATTTCGATCCGTCAGTAACGTTTTGGTTCCAGCATATTAGTCTAATGCGACCGCTGCCAAAATTTGGAGCATGCGAAATTTTTGCCAATTTTTTTCTTCGCCAAAAATTGGAAATATCTTAAACAAACAAAATTGGCTCTAGTGCGACCCGGGCCTTAAGTCAGTTTATTATCAGGAAAAGCATTTGAAAATTCATGAATTATTTCCACTCAATTTAATTAGCTGAACTATTCCTCGTGAAGCGTTATCGTGTTTAAGCTTAATAATTTAGAACCGAATTCTTCACTAATAGAGGAGGTATGAATTCCATGTGGGCTAACTGAGCTACAGCAAGCTGGGAAGAGATGAGAATAAAACATTATAATGGCTGACTATAGCAGCAGAATTTAGGCAGAAGGTCTCTTTTTTAGCTAAGTGAGTTTATTACTAGGAAAAGCATTTGAAAATTCATGAATTATTTCCACTCAATTAACTGAATTATTTCTGGTGAAAGCGTTATCATGTTTAAGCTTAATAATTTAGAACCGAACTCTTCGCTAATAGAAGGTATCAATTCCATGTGGGCTAACTGAACTACAGCAAGCTGGGAAGAGATAAAAAGGATAAAACATTTTGATGGCTGCATATAATCAGTATAATGGCTGAATATAGCTGAAGAATTTAAGCAGAAGCTCTTTTTTTAGCTAAGTGAGTTTATTATTAGGAAAACCGTTTAAAAATTCATGAATTATTTCTGACTTAATTAGCTGAATTATTCCTGGTGAAGCGTTATCATGTTTAAGCTTAATAATTTAGAACCGAACTCTTCGCTAATAGAAGGTATCAATTCCATGTGGGCTAACTGAACTACAGCAAGCTGCGACGCGATAAAAAGGATAAAACATTTTGATGGTTGCATATAGCAGGAGAATTTAAGCAGAAGTACTAGAAATAGTTCAGTGTAAATATTAATCAGATTCGTGACTGCTGGCTGCCGCTTTTTCTTGAAATCTTCATTATTACTATCATTCTCATTCTCATTCTCATTCTCATTCTTATTCTCATTCTCATTCTCATTCTCATTCTCATTATTATTATTATTATTATTATTATTATTATTATAATTTTATTTTTTATTTTTTTTTCAAGTTTACCAAACTTCAGAACAACAAATTCTTCAATTGAACTAAGGTCATATTTATGCGTAGAATGTGAATGACGGCTATGCTAGCGCAAATTAGAGAACGAAACTGAACATAGTAAGTTATATAAATAAGTTTACATGCGCTGGCGTTAGACAGATGTAATAGAACAACAGTTTATAAGCAAATTAATCCAGGTAGGATTAGGACGATGAATTAAACAAAAATGTCAGGGACGCCAAACGGATCAATTCGGTAAATTATCTCTGGTTTTCCCACGCGAATAGTCACCGAACTTTCTTGGCTGGTTGTCCGACTGTTTGTTATTACTACTTACAACTCTTTATAAACCTCTTTCATGTAAATCAATGATCGTGTCGTTGCAGAGTGCCTAGTGTGATGACAATCAAATGCAATGATATAATAAGTTGATAAATTCAACAGTCAAAGTTTGTGATTTATTTGCTAGTGCTTCCATAACATCTCAGTTTTCCCATAGTGTGATAGCCTCTCTGGCCGCACAAATCACTATTGTCTCCAAACCTCAGCTGCATGACGGGAAGGTGGGATTTGTTTGTCAACAAACCGCTGTCCTCGCGCATAATTATTCGCATCGCCGTTGCATCCATTTGCGATGTTTGCGCACCTGCCGGTATAGTTACTCCGCACACGCACTTGTAAGGATAAATGGAGTTACTTCTCCCTAGTACGTCATCTGATCTCCATGCCATCACCTGGAACCCACCAGCCATACTTGAAACGGAAGATCATTGATTCAAAGCATTCGTACTGCATGCTCACAGTGGGTGGATATGGTCGTTAGGTTTCCTAGCTGGAGATGATTTGTCCCAATGTACTGGATACATCCTGCAGGCAAGCATCCTTGCAACAGCATATTGTCTTCGCTGTCGTGACTGATGACCGTCACGCCAATGTTGTTCTTGTCAGTCATGTCACAGTGAACAGTGAGAGGGGTGACGCCTCCTTTTCCATCAGGATTGACGACGTAAAAACCACTTAGAGCGTTGGGCCGGGATCGCTTAACTTAATCTCACTACAGCTTTTATTCACTACAACAAAATATTGGAATGCTCGAGTTATGATGATATTAAAAGACCGGATCCGCCTGAAATCCTTTTTTTAGTAATCTTTCTTCCCACTTCCCCAGGTTCTGGTAAACAATTTTATCAAGACCTTAAGCCTGGAGAAGTTAAGCCGTCTCTTGTTAATCAGCAATGCGTTGTCAGTACCTTTTTCAGGTGATCTGTATGATGCAGCTTATGTGGGCTATACAGGCCGCCACCTTTCTCAACGCGTTGCTGAGAACAAATACTCGGCAACTCTGAATCATTTTCTTGAAGCTCACGGAAGTAACCACCCACTTGAATGAGAGCCATTTTAATATTTGAGAAAGTGTCAGAGCAAATTCGATTGCTTATTTTTGGAATTGCTCTACATCAGGAAACCCAAGCCTACTTTGAATACCCAGACGGACTTAATACGCGCGAATCTTTTTGTTTAATAAGTAGCATTTTCTTTGTTACTACTTCTTAATTAGCAACCATTGTTCTTATTGGTATTTTAAGATTTGTAATTTCTTGACTTTTTGACTTGATAATGATGTTGTGAAAACGTCGAAACGTCGTCTAGCTTTAGAGCTGTTAACCTTTTTATAATGATTCTAAAAAAGTATTTTATCGCACCAAACAGTATAAAAATTCTTCCTTTCTCCAAACGGCAAACTAGCAAAAAAAGACCAAGCAAAACAGCACTAGCTGTATGTTCGATGCTTAACTTTTCAGTAAGACTGTTATGTGTGCCAAATCAGGCTTGGCTGCGGGCTGACTCCAAAGTTACTTCCACGACGCCATTATGAGACGTTATAATAGAAGTCATTATAAGACACGAGATAATCTGACGTTGTGTTGGCTTAGTCCACTCTTTATTCCTAGAATCTAAGAATATTCACAAGAATATTTTTAGCCTAAAAAAAAAAACGGCAGAAAAATGAGAATATTCAGCCTTAGCCGGAGAAACAATATTCTAATATAAAAAAAGAGAGTATCAATCGTTTTTTCGATCTCATGGCTATTTTTGTCAATTTTACTAACGTCTTTTCTACCTTTATTTTTACATTTTAGGTTTGTGCAGGAAATATAAATGAGACAATGACTTCTTGTTAAAAAGGAAAGAGAGGAAAAAGAAAATTTTGCCGTCGTTTTTTTTCCTCTTACGTTCTCCTTCTCAGTTCACTCCGCTTTTTCTTGCTGCTTCTTCATTTTTTTTGCCGTAAATGTCGGTATGGACATTTTTGCGGTAAATGTCGGTATCCTCCCTTTGGGAGGGAAGCAATTCCATGAAGGATTATAACATAGCCTTAGCGAAGCGCGCGTTCTGATTGGCCAATACGCTCGATCCACTCGCCCGTGGGTTGCACGCTGACGTCAGTTTGTTTATTTGTACTTTTTCTCTGCATTTTTGTTTTCATCGATGTTGACACTTTGTAAAACATAATTCCTATTTTTCTTCTCCTAAAAAATGGAAAAAACTAATAATTCTTCCGGAGATGAAGAATATTATTCCTGTGAGCTACCAAATTTCGAGCTTAAGTTTTTGCCGGGCCTCCACCTAAGGAATTTGCGAATTTAAGCGAGCAGAAGTTGAATCAGCTAGTTGAACAAAGGCACTCGGCACTCGGAGACGGCCCATCAAACTGGTCTGTATCAGCCTTTCGAGGTTAGTAATGAATCGCGGAAATTTTACAGAGAATTTTCTAGCGATTTGACGACAATAAAATTCAGCACAAGCTTTCATTGTAAAACTTTTCTGGCATCGAAAGGCCATTAGATTATTTCGGCGAACAAGACTTGAACATGAGAGCTTTAACAAATCTCTGTTTGTGAAGCCTTACATTAGAAATCCTTCTGTTCCAAAAACGATGTAAAGGTAATAGTTTTTCAGAGGTTTAATAAAGGAAGTTTTATCAAATATTGGTAGCCTCTGATGACTTATTTCAGTTGCCGGGTTTTAGTTTTGCTCGAAGGCTCGTCGCTCGATCGTGAATTTAGCCTGATTCTCAGACGTCCGAGGTCGTTCACGGCCCCTTCGTTACCCCTCTCTCCCTCTCCCGTCTGATATACTCTGTGCGAGGTCGTGTTCACGACGTCAGAGTCATTGTCAATTTTCACCAATCAGATCGGATGTACCACATCCCGAGAAGTGTGCAATGTGTGGAATGTTATTCAAAATGAAAGGTTTCGAGTCGGCTGTGCAATCTTGAACGCTTGCCAAGTTTTGGCGTGGAAAAACTGTTCTCTAAACAGTTCAAAACGCTCAAAACGTTTGTTTCTCATATTTATGTCTTCTTAACTTGCCAACGGGATTCGGAAAGTCGCTTGTGTTCCAGATGGCTCCTTCAATTCACGCCGAAATCACGACGCCACGATGGATTTGAAGCGAATCCATTGATAATTGTGATATCCCCTCCAGTGAGCGTTATGGAAGATCAACCAAATTTCTTGCGGAAATTTGGTATATCGGCTGGCTCGATAGGAGAAGATAAGGCTCTGAATCTGAAGATTGAGAAAGGAGAGTGCTCCGTGGTATTTTCGTCGCCGGAGTCCTTACTAGGAAATGATCAGTGGTGAAGGTTTCCTGGAAAAACCGGACCTTTGTATGAAAAGTATTTGTTGAAATATTCTGTGTAAACAGTTTTGTTTTTTACAAATTCATTATGTACTCACACTTAACAGCCAAGTACACCACTAAATACAGTTTATTACAATGATACTTAAGAAGGAACATTTCATATTCATTTATGTCAAACAAAAATGTACCATTTTCTTTATTCCTTTCCGAGCAAAACAAGCCATGATCGAATATTACGTGAATATTATTAAACTTAAAAAAACGCAAAAAGGGGCTTCAACATAGAAATTGCCCACAGCTGTACAAAAGCTTTTGGACACTGAACCAAGTTCGTCTGGTGGAGGTGAGAAGAAATTCCTCCCAATGTTAACACAATCTGGAAATGCCCGCACAACTGCAGGAACACCTGAATGCCTTACTGCTGTATATCCAACCATCGAAACTGTAGGAGGTAACCTTATCAGACTTATAATCTCCCTCGCCGTTAATACTGGTGAAGGAAACCTTGTTTGATCTCGAGGTGGACTTGTAAGAAATAGAGCTTTCTTCACGGGCTTCGCTTCCAGCTTTAATCTCGACTCGATCTCCGCTTTATGCGAACCTTGGCGTTTTTAGACATTTCTGCCCTCAACTCGTCTTCGAGACTTGAGATTTCACATCATTTTTTTCGATCTTTTTCAACTTTGGGTAGCATTTTCTTTTGCAAACATATTGCAAGTCCTCGCTGGAAGTTTGCAACTCACCGCCTAAATATCTTGCCGAGTTTCTCGCAAAGTGCCCAGGAACCGCTATTCTATCGCTTGTTTCGAGAAATTCAGCGCAGAACAAGCACTGAATCGAGTTCGTACGAGATAAGACGGCTTTCTTCGGCCTAGAAGTTAAAAATTCTTCGCTTTGCCAAAATCTGATCAAGGAAGAACTCGCGAGAAATTGATTTGTTGACTTTTCCACGCTTCATTTCTTACGCGCGTTGTGACTGGCCCTTGCTATACAACAAGTGCTTTGACGTCATGAACACGATCTCGCACAAACTATATCAGACGGGTGAGGGAGAGAGGGGCCGCGAACGACCTCGGACGTCTGCGAATCAGGCTATCGTGAATTGAACTCTTGAAGAAACAGCCGCTCGAAGGAAAGACTGCATCATGCACAAATATAAGCTTACATTTCAGACATTTTCCTTTAAGTCTCAGTCTTCTGCTCATATAAGCCTATTTTACCACATAACGAAAGTGACAGGGATCATTTTTAAAAGCCATTCATGTGGGCATATTGTAAAACATAGACTAGAGTGGAGTGGACTGGATTTGTAAACCATGGAGTGGATTTGTAAAAGGTGGATTTGTAAAACGAGGATTTGTGAAACATGGATTTGTAAAACGTGGATTTGTGAAACATGGATTTGTAAAAGGCGGATTTGTAAAAAGTGGATTTGTAAAAGGTGGATGTGTAAAACATGCATTTGTAAAAGGTGAATTTGTAAAACATGGATTTGTAAAAGGTGGAGTTGTAAAAGGTGGATTTGTATAATATGGATTTGTAAAAAATGATAATTTAAAATTAAAGCGCGCGACGAGAACAGTACGGAATTTTTTTTTCACGTAGATCAAATCGGAAACTGTGCAATAAAAGCTAAAGATTGTGACACCCAGGGAACAATAAGCGGCAAGAACGTAACAGTATTGAAAGAAAACCGGATGTTATCCTGCAATATAATTAGCCAAAAGTTTGTGCAAGCGGCTAACAAAATCAACTGTTATTTAATTCCTTTTAACTATTGCTACCCTGGCTACCAAAGGTTTTTGTCGGGCATCGGGGATATTACTTTTCGTTTGAGTATTGGCACTGTTGACAGCTTGGCGCTGCTGTCAATTACATGTATCCATAAACAGAAAGCTGGAGTGAATGTTTTGACCTTTGAACAATAAAATCTTGCATAATTCAAATTCTGGCGCGAAAGTTTACACGGCGCGCTCGAGATCGAGATGGCGGTTTTCAAGCTTCCATCTCTTTCTCTCAAAAAGCGAAGACGGCAGTTATCTTTGCTAGAGTTTAGGTGGAATTCTATAAGCCTAAAGAAAAAAATAGGAAGCGGAACTTTTGGAACAGTTTATTTGGCTAAATGCACCGACGAGGAGCAATGTGTTGTTATAACTAATGTTTGAGAAATTTGCAGTCATTCGTTCAACAAAAAAATGTTGAACAAACTTGTAGCACCGGCTCAAGCAATTCATTTTCTTGATTCGAATTAATCCTTTTCTTACCAAGAAGTGTTACAATATTGCATTTATAAACGTTGTGATAAAATGTTGAGGAATTATTTCTTTGTGTGCTTTCATTACAGTTAATGTTGAAGTGAATTAATCGTAAAACTAAAGAGTGAATTGTTTGGAATGTATGTAGAAGTAAATGCATGTAAAAGTAAAAAATGAATTATTTGGAATGTATACTATTGGTATTCTGTTTGCTCGAAGGATCTGCAAACAAAATAAAGTTTATTGTTTTACGTTTGTTTTACAATTTTTTTACAAATCCACCTTCTGCACAAACTAAAAAAACAAAGATTTACGGAATTAAATAACAGTTGATTTTGTTAGCTGCTTGCACAAACTTCTGGCTAATTATATTGTAGGATAACATCCGGTTTTCTTTCAATACTGTTACGTTCTTGCCGCTTATTAATTGTCCCCTGGGTGCCACAATCTTTAGCTTTTATTGCACGGTTTTAGATTTGATCTGCGCGAAAAAAACATTCCGTACTGTTCTCGTTGCGCGCTTTAATTATAAATTATCATTTTTTACAAATGCATGTTTTACAAATCCACTTTTTACAAATCCACCTTTTACAAATCCATGTTTTACAAATCCGCCTTTTACAAATCCATGTTTTACAAATTCATCTTTTACAAATCCACCTTTTACAAATCCATGTTTTACGAATCTATGTTTTACAGATCCACGTTTTACAAATCCACCTTTTTCAAATCTACCTTTTACAAATCCACTCCATGTTTTACAAATCCAATCCATTCCACTCTAGTCCACTCCAGTCCATATTTTACAATATGCGATTCATCAGCTCAAAAAGCTCAAAGCCAGGGGTGTTTGTTGGCTTTCTTCTCGCTTTTAAGAAATGCCTGGCTCCATATTGTTCAGTTTCCTTTTGTCGAAAAGGCCGTGAAGGATCGAGAGCTCAACCACCAAAAACTTCTACCATGTACACTTTGTTTTCCATTCTTCGGAAAACTGATCCTTGGAAATTTGATGTTCTTAAAAGCAGCATATCTGCCCTCGAAGCGTCGCTTCTCGGGCAAATATTTGTTTTAAGAACAACAAATTTCCGCAGGGCGACCATCAGCCGATAGTTCCTCGACAGAAATACTCTATTGTTTTTAAACAATTAGTGTAACAATAGTGAGTAACGTAGCCAATCCGAGAACGAACGGCATTCGTGATGGTGAGTTCCTTTGGGGCGTCGTTAGTTTCGGAACTTTAATATCCAATAGCATTGATTAAGATTTGCTATGGTACGTCAATATCAACTATAAAAAAGTTAAGAATAGTTCAATTAATTTTAATAATAAATTGGAAAACTAAAAAGGTATGTAATTATTTTTGAACTCAGGGTCGTCAAGACTAAAATTCTGTAAGTCGAGATATTGGCTATTCATGCACCCTACTTTATTCCTGCAGTACCAGCGAGGCGAGGCGGTCTTAATATTTCTTGCGTCGCTGTCTTAGACTTTTTGCTCCATGAAGGCTGCCCTTCATTTTACCAAGGTACAAACGGCTGGGTCTTATATACAGTGTTATTTAGCGGCTGAAGACATACGAGATGTGATTGGTCAAATAGAACAATTGAAGAAATTTTAGTTATGCTGATTGGCTGATAAATTTAGTTGTAGTATATAACTCCTCCTGTGACTCATTTACCATGCGCGGGTTGTGTTGCTGGCCACACGACCTTGTACAACAAAAACTTAGCAATATTCAGCGGAAAAGCAGTAGATTTCACGAGTGTGGAAGGACAATCACGGCTAGTTTGGCCTTTGTAAGCCATGACTGAGTACAAGCTAGTGGTCGTTGGAGGTAATCTTGAGACTCTGTGTTGCTTTGCTGTTCTTCCATAGAGCGTTTGATCTTTAGGTGAATTTTTAAGACGATCGCCGTAAACATTTGGTCCAACCAGCCAAACTAACTGCAAGCTTAACTTTGTTTTTTCAGCCGGTGGCGTTGGCAAAAGTGCGTTGACCATTCAGCTAATTCAGAACCAGTAAGTACAGTAAATAGAGGAACCAGTCCGCATGGAATTCAGCATGTGCTTTCATTAGTATGAGGACATTCTGTGTCGATTGGCGCGGTCGCATCAATCGCGTTGTGTAATAGTCAAACCTCACAATGTCGCTAAACTTGATCTTACCAGTACCTAACGTAAAAGTACAATCTTGTCTGTCCCCTGCTTTTCATCTATCATAAAATTAGTTTTTATTTTTTTTCTCTTCCTTTCGAGCTTTCAGTACAGTACATCCAAGTGCAAGCTGATTCAATTCATATAAGAAGGCTTCCAGTTGTAAGCGTTCTTTTCCTGCTAAACTTGCGGTCGAGCATAAATAAGCCTGAATTTCATGTCAGTAGAAGTTTCAAACAAGCTGTCAGAACGCTGTTTCACAAGTCTGAATTTGCCACGACGAACACAAGCCATTTTCAGTGTATTTTATTTAAGCTTATGTGCTGCATAAGTCGGACTCGCTGAAACGAAAATCTTTGCTTGTGTTATTCGCGGTGCTGGGCCCGCTAGCTTGTAAATGAGTTTCTTGAAATATATTTTCGCGTAAATAAGTTCTAAGACGAGCCTTGCAGATGTTTATTGGCAAACTGCAATCATTTCTTGCGTTTTTACCCGTAAACTTTCAAGGAAAGGGAGTTGTTGTTGTTGATGTTTGAGGGTGGGGAGACCTAAGGGGTGTGGACCACTTGCTGGGTGGGGTGGGGTAGTGTTATGGGGCTTGTAGTACATGTAGGCTAATACTGTGACTTGAATTTAACGCTATAAGTTAATTGAAAATTTATTTCAGTTTCTAGTTGTAACAACCAAGCATGAAAATGAAAAAAACAAACAAAAAAACAAACAAAATAAAAAAAAAACAAAATGAATAAATAAATAAAACAGTTTGTGTACATACAATTTTTTAACTATTCTCTAGTGTTATTATTTTCCTTTTCTTTGTTTATGGAAGAGAACTAGGAAGGAACAGGAAGACAGTGATGTTATTTTCGTAAACATTTGTCTCTACATCTACTGCACAGGAAAACACACTGTCCATCGTTATTTCCATAACAGCCAAGTAAGGTTAAGTTATTGATTAATCAGTTGTATTGAACCAATTTTTGTTTTGTTTTGTGTTACAGTTTTGTGGATGAATATGACCCAACAATAGGCAAGTGCTTTATTGTTTTGTTTTGTTTTGTTTTGCCTATACCTGGGTTGTTTGTGATGCTCAGCTGAGATTTGATTGTACAGTATTAAACTCTATTTATAATTTCCTACTCATCATGAAACTGAAGTTTTCAATTTTATAGCTTGGTTGGTTAAAAGTGACCCACAAGGAATACAAAAAGTGATTTTCTTATTTAGCTCTCCAAAAAAAAAAAAAACAAAAAAAACAATACATCTTACACTGTAAATAAGCTGAAGCTCATGACGGAGGAAGTATGGGAGTGGCAAATGTTCACCCATT
This sequence comes from Orbicella faveolata, assembly GCF_042242905.1. Taxonomy (NCBI): domain Eukaryota; kingdom Metazoa; phylum Cnidaria; class Anthozoa; order Scleractinia; family Merulinidae; genus Orbicella; species Orbicella faveolata. Next base: position 4,834,511 of record NW_028301576.1, read on the forward strand.
CCCCCTCCCCCAAAAGAAAAAAAATGCAATAGAGAAGTTGCTTGGTTACTATAGGACTTAAATTTTGAGGCAATACAACAGTAGCGGTAACTCAAACTGTGCTCCTCTCACTCAACACATCTACAGCAATGATTATTGAACAGTTTTGAACGAGCACTCATCTGAGGAACCTTGTTACAACCGAAAACATCAACCCACTGTGGCCCTTCCTAGATTACAACATATGTGCGCAGAGAGAATAGTCATTGCTGTTCAACAGTGTTCGAAAACAAAGGCTCAATTGCAAGTGACATGTACAATGTAATGTGTCAGCATTGTTTCAAGTTTTTTTTTTTGCTTTATTTTTTCAGAGGATTCTTACAGAAAACAAGTTGTAATCGATGGAGAAACTTGTTTACTGGTAAGTCTTTCATTTGCATTAGCACCCTTTACATGTGCATGTTGTAATTACTATTTTGTAGGACACATACTGTAAACAGATACATAAACTAAGATGTCTTTTATGTCTGTTGATTCGTAGGATATTCTGGACACTGCAGGTCAAGAGGAATACAGGTTGTTAACACCCTACTGATCAGTTGTTATCATATATTATATAGACAGTACAGTGTAACTACCCATACACATACAGTATCATAAGTGCTACAAGCCTCACACAAACAGACCTATGCACAGTATTAATTTATTCATATTTGGCTCGCACATTTGAGCTTGTCAACTTCAAATGAACCTACTAGTATTTGCACTGCAAACTGAATCCATTTGGGGGAATTAAGATTCCTAAGTCATGCTTTTTTTTGCCACAAATTCTCCTTTGAATTTTGAACAAAAGACCTTTGAGTGGAAGTTACTGTATTTTGGACCAATTCTAAGCACACATCATGAAACTCGGACTGGAGAATGGGTAGGGCTTTTTTCACGTCTGGTGATTTTACATGTAATTGTAAGTTTCTTTTTGGTTTTTGGAAATCTTGAATAATCATGTATCTTACTAAAACATTGATTAGAAGACAAATGATTAGAAAGAAGATCTTTATCTTGATTTACCAAAACAATCTCACAGATACAGGTAACTCTGAAGTACCCAGAAGCAAGAATTGCTGCACATAATATTTTGAAATGCGATGTTCAGTACATGGACATGTGAATGCGGACTGTAAATGCTTTCAACAATTTTCATGCTTTTATCATTTTAGTGCCATGAGAGATCAATATATGAGAACAGGAGAAGGTTTTCTCTGTGTTTTCGCTGTCAACAACAAGAGATCATTTGAGGAAATCCATGCATTTAGACAGCAGGTATGCTTATAAATTACGAGCACATAAAATGTTGTGACGGTACTGTTGTGGGAAGCAGGGGTGGCACAGTGGTGAGAGCACTCGTGTCCCACTAATGTGGCAGGGTTTGATTCTGTCCTGGTGCCTTATGTGTATACCAATCAGTCAATCAATCAACTGATCGATCGATCAATCAATCAATCAAATCTATCTTTCGATCGATCAATCAATCAATCAAATCTATCTTTATTAATTTTGTACTCACTTTTGCAAAGAAAATTACAATGTGCAATAAAAATATGAAAAGTAAAAATTAGAGTACTAGCTGCCTGGAATAACCATAGAGGCTAGCGGAGCAGGTCTCTATGTGGGTTAAGTTTGTTATCGGTTCTTGCCTTGCTCTGAGGAGTTTTCTCTAGGTTCTTGGGTTTTCCTCCCTCCACAAAAACCAACACTTTAACTTCCAGTTGACCAGGATGGAGGACCTACGTGAAACCAGCTACAGTTGATGTGGCTTCCTCCCTAAATATTGTAATTATTTTAAAATTTGGCAAGATGTTTTTGGTGTGCTTCTGGTACAGATCTCTTCTGTTCTGGTAGTTTATCTTTTAACACATGTGGTGGAATTGACCCCTTTGAAACTCAGAGGTCAGGAACACAGTCAAAAGTTTGAAAGTTGGCATTCAGTGCATTCCTCCCTTTTATCTCATGTCTATCTCTTATTATCTTCTTCTGCTTATCAGATTAAACGAGTGAAGGATGCTGATGAAGTTCCTATGGTTTGTAAGTACTGATAACAGTTTCTTGTTTCACAGTGTTCATAGTACTTTCTGCAATCTCATTCATGTTTTTGTAACTAAACCTAGACACGAAAAAAATAAACTCATCATCATTAGACGAGATGGGTAAATGGACCTTTTAAATATGGTGGAATCACACTTGATTTGAGCAAATAATGAAGGTACATACATGTACACGTACACCTGGCAATCCTGCAAGCAGAAACCACCATGCACGGTCATATAGGATCTGTTATAGCGGGTTGTTCATATTTCCACAAACTACTATATTTTGTTCTGTTGAAACTGCAGACCGTTTTCTTTTTCTCTTAAAATCCGAAACCCTACCAGCAGGATGATTATCATCTTAACTGATCTCTTTTAACCACACTCATTTAAGAGGGAATCCACCATAAGTTTGAGTAACTACAATTAGTGGACAAAAACTTAGTATATAACATAGTCTATAACCATGTACAAGTGAACTACATGTATTTTCTTGATGGTGTCTTGTAGTGGTCGGAAATAAATGTGATCTCCAGAGGACAGTCATGCCAATGGAAGCTTGTGATTTAGCAACGAGTTATGGAATCCCGTTCATAGAGACATCAGCCAAAACAAGACAAGGAGTTGAGGATGCATTTTACACCCTTGTCAGAGAAATCAGGCGAGATGTAAGTGACTTTTGTCAGAAATTTCAACATAAGGCACTGGGCCCCCTTCCTCGACCAGTACATTTAACTTAGTTTACAGACTCGAAGCCATATTTTGAGATCTAAATCTAAGGAACTATAGTGTGGGTTTTGGCTCAAAATTCAGTCCATTCTGTGTTGTTTTCTGATATTGTTTGAAATTTAAAGTGAAGAAAGAATGGCATACTGTAAGTTACATTATGGTCAGGGCGCAAAGAAAACAAATTTTCAGACTTGCCCTTTGGGAAAGTTCTACATGTAACTACAAATATGATATACTACCTCGAAGGTTTTTCTCACTAGCTGGGCTTGAAAAAAGGAGTGTCTGGTTGTCTGAGACAAGTAGATTGTCTGACCAGGCAAGTACATGTAACATTTCATTCTAACCTGCCCGATGGGCAAGGGGCCGGGCAAGGGGCCAGGCAAGTCTTCTGCCAACAAAATAGTAAAAAAAGTAAACTAAGACTTCTGTATTTTGAATTTTCTCAAAAAAGTTTTCCCACCAAATTTCACTTGCAAGTGACAGACAGAATCCATTTATCGACTTGAAAAATCCACTAGCCCTGGGGTATCAGACAGGACTTCTTTGCAAACTTTATGGTGTGCTGTTGTACAGTAATAAAGACCACTGGTCTGATTTATAGGTAGGCTCTTAGTGGCAGATCCAGACCTACTGCAAATTTTTTTTTATCCAAAATAGGGGGGGGGGGGGGGAGGGGGGGCTAGATCCGCCACTGAGTCTGAAGTGTGTACAAATGCGTGTATATGAGAAGGCCAGTTTTAAAAGAGGTTGGTCGTGTTTGTTGACAGGTAGGTCGTTGTACAGTGATAGAAAATTGTAGAGATCATCAGATACACACACATATATGTATTTATAATGACTAATTTTTGTTTCTTTTTCTCATCATACAGAAGGGAAAGAAGCCAATTCCAAAAGTGAAAAAGAAGAAAAGGTGTATCATCTTATGATGTAGACATTGCAACAAGATGAATTCCTTTTAAATAGTTTCTGTTATAAAGTTATACATTCATGCATGTAGACCTTGGCATGACATGGCATGGGATGACAATGTGCAAGTAGTTTAATTGTTGTTCTTAGCTGAAAGCAGAGAGATAGATGTATCTTTTCGTTGCTTGAATGTGATTTCGTGTGCATGTGGAATTACAATCATGTACTAAGTTGATATTTCATAACAATGAAATGTGTAATTTCACAAAGCAAAAACCGTATCTCCATAGCAAAGAACTCAGCACAGGTTAGATAAGTTATATGATATTAATTACTTTTATTATTAGATTTTTAAGACCATTTATTTTTGAGGCCAAAAATGCATGTCATAAATACCAATGTGCCTACTAATAAACCTTCAGAGTAGTGGAATCACACAATGGTACATGTAGTGTATCTGTCTTGATCTAGTGTAGTGCACATGCCAAAAAGGTGTCTGTTGGCCATGTCAAGACATGTTTTCCAGAAAGTGATTCATCTTTTTTTGTTCATGTGAACTATTCCCTTGTAAAAGGTGTAGGATTTTAGGACATTTATCATTGACACATGTCAGGCAGTCTTTTTATGCCTAGTAATTAGTAGTTGTATCAAAAGTGATAGGTTTGTATACCGTAACAATTAAATTATCATTCATTTAAGGACACATTTCAGAAAGTATTCACTTTGAAGACAATTAAATGTAAAAGTTCTAGTGTGACTTGACTATTTTTGGAAATTTTTTCTTATGTGCAAAGTTTGTGACTGCAAATTGCCTAGATGCCCTCTTAATTCTCATGCTGTTGACTTCAGTCAGTGGTAGAATTGCCAGTTTAGGGTACAAAGAAAAACAAGTTTTGGACCTCCTTTTTGGACAAGCTCTTCTGTAGTTATAATGTGCCAGCCTGCCAATCATTCTCACTTGTCCATCAAGAGAATGATGGACAGAATCCACAAACCCAAATGAAAAAAAAAAAGCACTTTAGCCCTGGGCAATCAGACAGGACCCTCTTCATGCTGAGTTTATTTATTGATATTTTTAGAACCATAACAATGCAGGTTAAATTGCTAAAAATGGAAGCAAAAAGATGTGTCACTTTTAAGGACTGTAGTCTTGGGGTGCTAGTTATTCTGTTGTTCTTGGTGGGGATTTGAAAAAAGAAGTAAATGTGTGAAAGTAGGTGCAGTAATGAGAACGAGTTTCTGCGGGTCAGAAACTTTCTCTCGCACCAGTGGGTACAATTGATGACTTCTCAGTAATTGATAGTAATATTTAGCTCTTCCTTTAGTCAAGAAAAAGTATTAGTTCATGTGATATGAAAATAGCTTAATTTACTTATTCTCTCCTACCGTCCTTCAACTTAACGGTTCTTGGTTTTTGCTCAATTAAAATTGTCTCGTTATGACATAGCTGGATTTTGGCTCTAATTAACTCTTAACTAGCTAATGTGACTTTGTGGTCATTGATGATTTACCAGCAGCTTTGCATTTTGTTTCCTGCGAAGAAAATAGCACGCATGTATTGAAGAACATAGGTAATATTTGAGTGAATAAAAGCTTGCGAAACCCATGTCGGGATTTGTTGTGTTTACCCTCGGTTGGTTGAGGAGGTCTTGGTCTTCACATGACGTCATCGCCATCCTATTGGACGACCCTGACGTGCTTTTGTATGTGTTATCTAACATGGTCGCCAGGCCTTCATCATTTAAATCTCCCGGGATTAGTTGCAAACCATCAATATACTTTTAGAAACTATAGTAGCTGGTAATAGTTTATCTAACAAGGGAGTTAAAAGTGAATTCATTTAAAATGTTCATACAATCGTTTTTGTCATAATTTCAAAGTCTTCTAATTGTCGTCAATGAAAAATTCAGACAACCATATACTGAAGATACTTCACCCTAAAGTGCAATAAATCATGCTCACAAGCTCGTCATTTATCATCAAATCTGTCTCTGAAAGCGTTTGGTTCCTGGACTTTATAGACTCAAGTTTAACATTCTACCAGATTTCCTGCTGTTTTTTCCAAAAAGTTTCCAAGGTTTCATCGATCTGGGTTCGATCCCTGGCCTAGACGTTATGTTGTGTTCTTGGGCAAGAAACTCTACTCTCATAGTGCCTCGCTCCACACAGGTGTATAAATGGGTACCAGCGAATTTAATGCTCGAAAGGGGAGGGGGGGGGGGGGGAGGAAGGGTAGGGAGGGAGTAACCCTTCGATGGACTGGTATCTCATCCAGGGGGGAGTAGAAATACTCCTAGTTGTTTCATGCTAAAGAAACTAGAGATAAGTCCAGGGGGTCAACAGTAAGAAGCGGGCGGGATTGGAAGTCACTGACTTCCTTCTCCCAGCTGCCACGCCTAGCCAGTAGGAATATGGAGTAGGCTAGCCTGAATTTCAGCCGCCTCCTCCGCTCGCCGAGTCACTCGAGTGACTCGGCGAGTGGAGGAGGCGGCTGAAATTCAGGCTAGGAGTAGGCAGGAAATAGTAATTTCCCCGAGGATAACGTACTGAAGGTGAAACAGCCAGAGGGAAAAATATATGTGCACGCCTTCCCCTCGCAGAATCTGGACAAAGTTCTGTGCTCAGTTGATATGATGCGAAGGAAAAGAATAGGATAAGCCAGTTTACACGAAACCTCTTTGGCCATGGGTGCTGTGTGTGTGACCCACCCTACGTTTTCTTCTGGCCGCTCTAGAACTGGGGCCAAATTATTAGAACTCGTTCCCAGGAAAGCGCGGACGTACATGTGCGGCCTGGATCATGGCGGACACAAGGTCCAGAAAAACCCTCGCAGAATGGGAGGCTCTATTTCAGAAATCTCTGGGGAAATTATCCGGCAAATGTTACAGATCGTTTCTTCTTGATCTTGCAGCTATTTATGTCGGCCTCAAGCCGTCATTACTGTTTGATTATGCCGTCGTCGATTTAACCAATGCCAGTATTTTGATGGCAGCTTTATCAGCGTCAGAATGTTTAGTTCCCTATTCCTTGAACGTTCTCAAAGTCAGTGAAGACATATTCTTCGCAGATTTGGCAAATATGGTGAGTCATCTGAAAAAAACGGTTGAGCATGAAGAGTTCACTTTAGTTGACGTCTCTGGAAAATTGCAAGAACCGCGCATCTTGCGAACGGAGGCCTCGATGGCTGTGAAGAAGCAGTTTGCCAGAATCGTTGAATTGTTAGACCAGAAATTGAAATATGTATCTACGGACATGACGCAAAGTGATGGAGCACCTGGAACATCTGAGGTTTTAAATCTAAATGATGTCAGTGGCAACGACGAAAACTGGTGCATGCCTTGTGTATTTGGTTTTCTTCTTGGTTATCCGGTAATTTACTGGTGTGACCAAGACAGTGATTGTAACTGCCTGAACTTAGTGCCTCTTAACCGTTATACTGTGACTGTTAAAGAGTCCTCATTGATATTTCATTACAAAATGTTGCTTAGGAGCAGTAGTCTTTTGGGGGGTGAAAAAGCGGAAAGCTGTGATGGTCATCTAGTGTTTTCCTTCACTGCTCCAGTGGAACTTGAACCTTATTATGAGTCAAAAGTCAGTGGCTGGATAAAAAGAATATGTGGTATGGGTAAGGCACTTGGAATGAGTGAGCATCTGACAGTTAAGAAGGAGCAAGTGTCATTTGCACAGGTGACTTTGTAGCAATCTATTTGGAACTTGACCTCTGAAAAAGCCTCTTTCTTGGATTGTGTAAAGGTAATAACAGTATGGCTGCATGCATCCTAGGTAAATTTTCTTTTTATTTACAGTGGGCTTAAATAAATATGTTAATGCATGTTTTATATAGCCACATCAGTGGTAGCCTTCTACATGTGCATTGACGCTCTGTAGGCCTGTCATGCATTCTAACTACCCCAGGAACCTTCGTGTGGGAGGAAGATATTATGACAAGTCACAAGAACAACTGTGAAGAAGGTACATGTAACAGATACAGTGGAACCCTGCCTTACGACCACCCCGTTAATATGACCACCTCATTATTACAGCCACTTTATTCTGGCCCAAAAAAATCTCAGTCAGTCATTTTCTTATTTAAAGAACCCCTTTAATATGACCACGCCATTAATACGACCAATTTTCCATGACCCGAAGGTGGTTGTATTACAGGGTTGCACTGTATATATACATCACTCGGACTGAAACATCAGTGAAACATCATGACAAGTGTAAATGTGGGATTTGTTTCTCACTGGTATGGTGTCATCTACACTGTATGCTAAGTGTCATTTCTTAATAAAAGCTTATTTTTATAGAAGAACAGTACTTAGGACAGATTTGTCAGATATTAACTTGGGGACGTCTTGTATCTGGGCCCTGGTTGGAGAAGGATTAGTCTCTGCATCAGACAGAGAACAGTATTTGATTCAAAAAAGCTTAAGTCTTATTTGGAGAAACCAACTGCTTGCAAGGTAGTTGTATTTATAACTGCAATGATCATTCATGTATTGACATCTTTCTCTGTAGTTGAAATCCAAGATCTCCCATATATTCACTTCCACATATTCACTTAAATTAATTTCTCATTAATACTTTCCCAGAGAGTATGATCTTATAGAAAGATCCTACAATCTATGATCAGTGGCTTCCAAAAATTGTTTGAAATCTATTCATAGACAACAGCAATTTTAAGAAAGATGCCTGATTGGTTAAAGATTGTCACACACTACAGGTCACGGCAGCATCTCTTTTTCCGGATGTTGTGATAAATGTAACAGATACTTTGAGTTACGAAACTAATAATATATTTCAGAAAATTTTAAAGTTGCAGCGGGAGTTGATCTCTTAGATCACCTTCGTTACTTGTACACCATTTTATTGGTTTATACACCGTGTTGAGAGAAAATTGTTCGATCCCTCAGTCTAGTAAAAATTGATTGAAGTGCTACTGCAGCTAGTGGAATAAATTATATTTCATCATCAACCATGGTCATAATGTAGTGGTTAGAACTCCTACACTCTGTCTGTAAAACCAATATTTATGAATTTTTAAATTCATCAGGGTTTGTTGCAATACCTGTAGAATTGTTTTAACACGATAGTTTTTATGGACAGTTTAATTTAAGGAACTAAGGGACTGTTAGGAAGACTCAAGAGATGAAAAAGCAACTCAAAAAAATTGTACCGTTGTATATTTTCTCTGTAATCAATATTAATGTCTTGTGTTCGTAGAAATGTGTTGCTATACCGGTGGACGCGTTAGCACTTACATGTAAGCATAACGATTAATTAGGGAAGACAGACATCGACAAAGTTAATTCCATCCCGTATATATATCTTTTTAGGACCACCCAACGGTTTTTTCTCAAATGCGCTGCTTTAGAATATGTGGAGAGCTTTTAAAGCTCTGTAGATGAATTTTAGACTAAGCTATGAATATTTTATCTGTTCAGTCATTTTAGCGGAAATTGAGTCTTCTCGAATTTATTGGGGCGTTTTTGTCCATTTCAAGTCTTTCCAGACGCAATTTTGTTTAATACATAGATCGTCCTCATCTTCCTCATCTTATAAACTGGCGTTTTATTACATCTGCCTACCGCCATTGCACGTGAACGTATTTACATATAAATTACAATTTCTTGTACTTCTTCTTAAATTCTCCTGCTATGTGCAGCCATCAAAATGTTTTATTCTTTTTATCTCTTCCCAGCTTGCTGTAGTTCAGTTAGCCCACGTGGAATTGATACCTTCCATTAGCGAGGAGTTCGGTTTTAAATTATTAAGGTTAAACACGATAACGCTTTACCAGGAATAATTCAGCTAATTAAGTGGACTAAGTGGACCGAAATAATTCATGAATTTTCAAGTGGATTTCCTAGTAATAAACTCACTTAGCTAAAAAAAAGAGCTTCTGCTTAAATATTCAGCCATTATATGCAGCCATCAAAATGTTTTACTCTTTTTATCTTTTCCCAGCTTGCTGTAGTTCAGTTAGCCCACGTGGAATTGATACCTTCCATTAGCGAGGAGTTCGGTTTTAAATTATTAAGTTTAAACATGATAACGCTTCACCAGGAATAATTCAGCTTATTGAGTGGAAATAATTCATAAACTTTCATATGGTTTTCCCAGTAATAAACTCACTTAGCTAAAGAAAAGAGCTCTCTAAAAACAGAGAGCTATTGAATATTCCACTAATCAGAGAATCATGAAACTGTTTTCAGTTTTTTTTCTTCAAACATCTTCTTTTCCTTTATTATTTTTGCAGGTGTGAAAATATAGGTTTCACGGCCAAATGATTTATTCATTGACTGCTTATAAACGCAATGACAGGTTCTTATGAACCCGGCATGTTCATAAGAAAACGTTGTAAAATTCAGACTCTCGAAAGATGCAATTGTGAAAATGTAGGAAGGACGTGCATTTTAATTCAGTATAACATTCGCAATATTACAAATTTTAAACAAATTAAAGTACTAAATTTGCAGGAATTAATATGCTTGAATGGAGTACTACGTGATGTGACTGCAGTAAGGAAAACCAACCAATCAATCAATCAATCAGTCAACATAACTGAAACATAGCGAATTTAAAGGAGAGTTGTCCCACTTCAAACGACACATTGCTCTCGTTGGAGGCCGCACCATGATACTCTTGCCATTACTGTTGTTTCTGTCCTCCCAGTTAATGATGATGTACACTATGGAAAACAGTGCCCTTTATCGAAATCCAGAAGGCGACTTTTCCATTGGCGATTTTAAGCGTGATCCTTTCCGTTACCTATGGGCAGAGAATATAACATCGCCCATGGTGGAAGGTCAGTTTGATTGCACTTTCCTTTGTGTTGCTGAAGCAAAGTGTTATTCTTTCAACATGGCGGCGTATCCTGACTCGAAAGGTCTTTATCTGTGTGAGTTGTTGGCCACTGACAAGTACAGAGAAACTAAGAACTTTCACGCTAATGCTACCTTCCATCATTACAGCCCATGGGTAAGAGACAAATGTATTTATTTCCCACTCTCTTTAGTTAGACTAAAACGTTTTACACTAATGTTACCTTCCATCATAACAGCCCATGGGTACGATTTTTGTATCAGGCCTACAATTCGTCTGCTTTCTTATCAATACAGGTCCTGAAAAGTTGTATCATGACTAACGTTCTCTTTGTTTAATATGTTCAGTCGCCATGTGAAAGTGATCCTTGCAAGAACGGTGCTGACTGTGTCCCTGAATATGAGTTGAATTCCTATCGCTGTCACTGTAAGCTGGGATTCTGTGGAACAGACTGTGAACATGGAGGTATAAGTTAACAAATGTTTTATTATTATTATTATTATTATTATTATTATTATTATTATTATTATTATTATTATTATTATAATATATACATATATCAACAGGAAAAGACTGAATCTATAAAGCCTTAGGAAGGCTACTTGCAGTTTCAAGACCTTTCTTGGGTGTGTGTGTTGGATGGGGGGTGGGGGTGATTTTAAGATAAAAAAGCATGAAAGCTTAAAAAGCCTTCCATTAGAAAAGAACATTTCGGTGGCGGTGGGGGGGGGGGGGGAGGGGGGGGTGGAAATCTTTTGGGTTACAGCTCAAAAGGATGGAGCAACCTTAAACTATCTGTTTTCCCTTTCGTAACCTTATAAGAGGTTAAAATGGCGCTTGTTAGAGAGAAGTTTTAAAAGAGAGGGCACTTAGGAAAGTAGAAGGGCACACGAAGACGTTGGGGTAAGGATCCGATGAAAGAAGGTTTCCTAGACCTGAACTGCAAGAAGGCGCAAAACGGTGGAAAATATTATTTCCCCAGAGTCGGCACGGTAAGCGGGACTTCTGAGCCAGCCGGTGAACACCAAAGCTAACTTGGACATTTCAACATTTCTTTGCAGAAAATAAAAGCTGTAGCGAGATTAAGTTGCGCGATCCCAACGCTCCAAACGGATCATACGTGATCGATCCTGATGGAGAAGGTGGCGTGATAGCTTTCACTGTTGACTGTGACATGACTGACAAGAACAACGTTGGCGTGACGGTCATCAGTCACGACAGCGAAAACACAACACTGGTGCAAGGATGTGAGCCGAAAGGCTGTTATAAGCGTGACATTCACTACACTGGAACAAATCTCCTTCAGCTGGGAAAACTAACGGCCATATCTGCCCACTGTGAGCAGTTTATCAAGTACGAATGTCATCACTCAATGCTCCTGCGGAACGGTAACATGTTTGGCTGGTGGGTGTCACGTGATGGGGACAAGATGACTTACTGGGGAGGAGCGAACTCCATTCATTTATACAAGTGCGCATGTGGGGTAACTGGCACTTGTGCAAATTCTGGATATGGATGCAACTGTGACGAGAATGACAATGTGTGGCGCGAGGACAGCGGTTTGTTGACAAACAAATCTCACCTTCCCGTCATGCAGCTGAGGTTTGGAGATGTAACCCCTTCTACCGAGCTAGGGTATTACACCCTGGGAAAACTGAGGTGCTATGGAATACCCACCAAATAAACACATGCTTGACCTGTAAATGTATCAAGCATTCTAATGATAACGACCTTAACGTAGCTAAACGTTAATCCGGCTCTAGATAAATCACTTCATAGAACATATAGCTAACAGATTATTCTGTTACGAATTAAGAAAGCTACAATACATAACCATTGCATTGATCAAAGGGTCCTAAAGTAGTTTGACTCTTATCTAAGTGATCTTCAACAGAAATGGCTACTAAATGTTGAGCTATCTGTTGCGCGTGGTGCTATCTAGGGTCTGACGAATAAAAACGAATCAATGCTTAAAATACCTAGAATGGTCACATCAGAGACTTGCTAGTATTAAATATATTCCCAAAGATAAACACACAAAATAAAGTTAAAGCCTCCGAGAAAGGCTTCAATAAATAAATGACATGATTATTCATATGGTATTAATACGAAACAACTGCGTAAACAGTACGAGGACCATCAATCTTCACAGCAAACACTTTGTCACGCTTTATGAAAGACACCCTAACATGAGAATGCGAGTATGATCTTCTTTAACCTTGAGTGGGACACAAGGTAAAAGCAGTATATGGTACACTGTTAATGCGACATCTTTTCAAGAATTGCCGCTCGCTTAATTAGGGAAGCGATAAAAATTAAAGCTAATGCCAGTCTGGGAACACATTTTAAACTGCGCGAGTAGTTTTTTTTAATTTTTTTTTTTTCCTAAATTGCCTCATAGCTCTCCAAAAACACATTTTCAGTATGGCCGCTCTGCCACAACATTTCGTCTTGTTTATTTGCCGCGTTCCTTCAAAAGACACCAACGTCGCTCGCGCACCAGCTGCTCTCGCTCGTTAAGAAATAGTAAGCGTGAAGCGTGCAACTATTTAGCAAATAGATTCCATGTTGCCGTGTGGCTGTTCAGTATTAGTCAAATCATAGTTAATAGAGGGGAATGGTTATGACACTCGACAAAATTCTTTGTTGTAAGGTGTTTTAGTTTTCTTTTTGGCCTTAACCGTGCACAGAACACGATATTTGTTTACTACTGACCAAGGAACTAACCTATAGAATTGTTTTGATTACGTAACTCATGCATAGTGTTTGAACGCAAAACAAAAGATTGCGCACGGTCGTTGGCCCTCCAATATAAATCTTGGCATCCTTGTTAGCTCCTTTGATGTTTGCCGAGCTTCATAACCACCCCCCTCTATTAACTATGGTCGAATCTAACTGGGATCCCTGTTGCAACCATCAGTAGCTCTAAAAACCTACCTAAAAAAAAACTGACTGCAGTAAAGCAACAACTAGCAGCTGAGATAAAAATTGGGCCAAAAGCTAACTCGTCATTATCGATCAGAAAAAAAGCGAAAACCGCGAAACACTTTTACAATAAAAGACAAGTACAAGCCTCTTCATAGTGATAAACCTGCGCGCAAACCAAAGTGTTAAGTTTGATCCAAGAACTACACCGTGGTAACCGTACATACAGTCCGGGGGGACCTTCAATATGAAGAGATGAAAAGGTCGGGAATTCTCATGGTGGGGTATCAAGGATTCTGTACGGAGGTCTTGAAGAAACGCCACTATATTTGGTTGTCAAAGTATATTTTAGGGTGCACTCGAAGAAATAATAATCAAAAACGCCATTTTTTCTTTCCTTGATCGATTTCAACTGGTCTCTCGCTATCGAGTCCGGTCTGCTGGCCTTGGCTCCTTTCCTAAAGAGCGGCTGGTAATCAAGCCTATACCGTTTTAAGTGGAATCTTTTAGGGGTCAAAGAAAGCTTTAACCACACCCAAATTGGTCTCCTTAAGGGGTTTCATCTAAATTTAGCCCCTGCCCCGGTCGGGGGTGCTCCGACGAGCATCCCCGACCGGGCTACCGTATTTTGATGACATGACTAGAAAATAGCTTTCTGAACACACCTTCTGAAACACCGAGCTCGTTACGAGTACCTAAAAACTATACCCGTAACTTGAATTTCGCAAACCTGATTTTGTAGGTATCTTAGGTAAGACCATGCACTCATTGTGGAGAAAACTGAATTAAATTGCTAGTGCTGTTGTTGTAGTAGGGAGACCAATCATTTCAGGCTGTAACGAGCTTACATAAAGAATATCATTTGTTGATACGTAACTTCAGCCTATATCCAAACACAAGTACAGGCGTCATCGATTGTTACTGTCAATTAACTGTATTGATGGAAAAAAGACTCCTAGCTTGCAATATATACATCGAACTGTTTGCAAGTGAAGAACAGCGGGGCGTTATAAAACGAAAACTGGCATGGGCGCTGAGCACTTGGATACACTCTTTCTTTGTTATGAGAATATCTTTTATAGCGGAGCTCCGGCGGCCCGAAGGGCCGCCAAGCGGAGTCCCATACTCATATAGGGAAGAAAAAGAACCCATGACTTGATCTTCTCATGGTTATCATGGCTAGCGGTATTGCTCGTGGGCGCGTACGCATGACGGCGGGGACGGCCACCGCGACGGAGTCGCGTAACATGGCGGCCAAACTCCAAATAATGGGTTGACAGAAACATGCAGCCTTTGTTTACCACGTACGTCTTTAATATTGGTCATCCATGTTATGATCAATTGACAGCTGTCAAAACAAGGTATCTACTGACCAGTATCACGTGACCATATCGCGGGCTCAAGTTTACAGCACATCTAGGTTACGTGTTTTTTGAAGTTGACCGCTGGCCAAGTGCTTATTTTCGATTGGATTGAGGGCTCATATCAGGTTAACTTGTTGCAAACAGAGCAGGATTGTTCGGAAGCCGGTTAACGCTAACCCAGGATTAAAAGTTAACTGAATTATAACTTTTTCTTCTATAGAAATGTTTTTTGCTGCTTTGTTTTGTGTATATGGTGATTATTAAAACTCAAAACAAAAGGCTAAACAATATACAGAAAACCTCACCGCAAAGTTACAAAACTCAAATCAAAATTCTTCCTTTTCCTGGGTTAGCTTAATCGGGCTCTGAACAACCCGGCCCAGGAGCTACGCTTTTAGGCTGGCCTAAATAAGAATGTCGAGGCTGAAATTTGCGAAATTTTAAGAATGCTTTAACAATAAACCCGAGGCTGAGATTTTGTAAAGAATATACATATAATTTTGTGTGTTGAAAATTTGTAAATACAATACAGTTAAAACTGTTTTTTTTTTTAACATGCTAAACCGAACAAAATTCTTCCTTTCTCTAACCCTAAACGGCAAACCTATAGCCTTAAAGCAATAAAAACAGCACCAGCCGTATGTTCGATGCCAATATATAACATTGCTGTAAAGTTTATATGAATTATTTCATATAAACTTCACATCATTTCACTCCTCACGGGAAGATATGAACTCAATAAATTGACCTCACTCCCAATGTGTGCTTCATGGCTCAGTTGGTAGAGCATCGCACCAGTATCGCGGAGGTCACGGGTTCGAATCCCGTTGAAGCCCTGAGTTTTTCTTCAACTTCACATCATATATATTTTTTAATTCAAAAAGGCAGAACAATTGATCCTGATGGTCTGAACATCCGTGAAGAAAGATATTAATTCCTTTTATCATGTTCTTTTATTATGTTATTTTATTTTACCGTATGCTTGTCTTTAATTTACACTGTCAATTAGTTTTACGCATTTCCGGTATTACGAAAATATGCTACATAAAAACACGTCCCAATGCAAAATTCTCATTGTACCTGAAGAAGGCTGGTTTGGCCAGCCGAAATATAGTACACCTTCATCAAAAAATCATCCTATGTTGTGTCGGTTTCTACTTTTGTATTCTTCAGCATATATACACTGGCTAACATACTTAAGATGCAGTAGTAGATCAGTCTATATTGATGTCATAAACAGTAACATTAAAAGGTGGGTAGGCTCCATGCTTAAGGAATAAATAGATAAAGGTACAGCATGCAAGGTCGGCTTCCCGTCCCCCTTATATTCTGATTTCCCCGGTGGAGAGCCCGTAGGCAGGTTAGATCACTTACCTGCCATAAGGTACAAAAATCTCCATAGGCGAACTTCTTTCACAAACTAGGTTATCCATAGAAACGAAAAGCAAAGTCCAGTGGACGATGTGTTTGGTTTATAGTAAAGGGAAGGATTTATTTAGGAGTGGGAAGAGAGACAGAGTTAATTCCTTCAATCCTACTTCCAGGTCCGCTCCTGTAATGTCTATTGCTGGTTTTATTGTAGGTGGGAGCCACTAAAGTCGTGTTCGCTTATCACACTGACGACCCCATGTCAGAAACGTACATAAAACATCACACGTAGGAGCTCGAACTATACTCCTGCTCAACAGCGTGGATAAAAGAAACATCAATGAAACTGGCTGGAACGAGTTCACTCTGACTGGAGAGAACGTAAGAAATTAAATTAGCCTTCTTCACTTAGAAGACTTTTCTGCATATGTTGGATTTTATGGACGTTGTAGTTATTCACCTTTTGCAGTGTCACGTTTTCAGTAGTGAGTCAAACCAGTTTTTTAGTGGGTGTGTTCGCAAATTCGACTGAATTTGGCTAAACTTAAACACTTAATTGTTCAGCTAAAATTGAATACCAATTCAGGCATATTACCTTAAACACTTGCAATAACAAGTGGATTGTGACATCTATCTATTTTTTAACAACTTAACCAGAATTTTTTCCTTTGTAGGTAACAATCCCAACAAAGGAAACAACCTAATGGTGTTCACTGGTCAAGGGTCCTGAGTTAAAAACCTAGCATCACCTTACAAAGGTATTAGCAGTTTGTATACATTATTTGTTTTCGTTAGATTCTCCAGTATATGTACGGCCGACCGTAAAGATTTGTCATCAAGAACTTTTTGGGGGTACCTCTAAAAGAAATGGGAAGGGTGGGCAAGGGGGTAAGAAGGGGCTTTATTCGCATCAGAAATCAGCAAACTCAGTTTTGAAAGATTGCGCAAAGTTAGTTTCTCCTGAAGAACACACCTCCTGTCCACAAATAGTATACACGGTGTACATGTATAGATTGGTTTGGTTTGTAACAAAAGGTATGGTGGGAGGGTGGGTTGGTACAACACTCGCTCCTAGGCTACTCTTAGCTAGCTTTCCGCAGTGAACTGTATCTAGGTAACACCCCAACCAATATTACTTGGGACCTATACTTTTTTCTATTCCTGAGTAGACGATAAAGAGTAATACCATAAAGCCCCATAAAAGCTGGACATTTTTCTCTCAACATGCATTTCTTCTTCACCTATATATGATACACGCATTAATATTTTATCGTTTTTCAGTTCGAGCCTTTCGTACAAAAAGGAAACGAAGGTTTTGTCCATCATTTACTGCTACACGAGTGCGAAGGTGACTTTACCGACAAAGACTTCGATCAGGGAGTTGATTGTAAAGATGTTGCTAACATGTCGTATGCTAAGTGTAAAGATGCCAGTATCGTGGCTACCTGGGCTGTTGGAGGAGAGGTAAGAAGTCGAACTATGAGGGAATTCAGTGCTCTAAATCGCGAACCTTTCCTCACCAACGCTTGTCGTAGCGGTGTGTCCTTCGGCAAGAAATTCAGTTTTTCTCTCATCCACTTTTGCCGCGCGTAATTCGCTGAACATTTTCATTCGCTTGTTTTACCAACGGAGTATTTCTGATGTTTTTTTTTCTTAAAGCTAGAAGCGTTATTTTTTCTCTGTTCTTGGAAAAAATAAAATGACCTTAAAAATCTGTCTTCAAGCCTAGGACAGAAAAGCCCGGTTGATCCCGCTATTTCGAACTCTCAAGATATCACGAAAAATAGTTTGTAACAGCGGGAGTTGATTAGTTACCAGTTGTCAGTTAAGTTTTCAGCGATTTCTCAAATTGTAATTTCAGTTTTCAGCTATCGGCTAAAATTGCGTCTTTCCTCAGCTAACAGTTAAATATTCACCAATTCTCAGCCGTCCGTTAAACCCCATCCAAACCCTAGCTCTGTACCCACCCACTTTCAAGATGGAAAGAAGTAACCCATTTCAGTGTTGCGTTGAAAAGATAAGTTGGAAGAAGTGAATTATGAAAGAATAATAATGGACATATGACAACAAACACTTGCGTTCCAAAAACTCGCTTCAAAGTTAGAAGAGGAAGGGAAAGAAATAAGTCCTTTAATTTGACTGGACTAACCATACTGATTGCGTTCTCACCAGGGGTTTTATTATCCGTCCCATGCTGGATTCCCAATTGGAGCAGATGATGTAGCGAAGAATTTTTTGCTAGAAATGCATTATGACAATCCAGACAACGTCGCAGGTAACTTGAAACGCTTTTGTTGCAAAGGTTTCAGGTTGTAAAGGTTTATCACACCTCGTGACCTTCAGAAATGCTCTAGTCTCTGTTCATTTTCGTGACTCTCATTAACACAAGTACATGATCGACTGAGCCAAGTGAGGAAGTACGTGACTAAGTCGTACATCTTTCTGTAACTCGATAGAAAAAAAAAGAACTATCATACGATGCTTTTATAGGTGAGCATATGAAAGCTCGAGCAATTAAGGATTTGCACTCCGAGTGATCATGATATTTGAAAATTCTCTCAAAATTGCGCGAGCGTTTGGGCGAATGCAATTTAAAAGAATTTTCAAATATCACGATATACAGTGTAAATCTTTAATTGGTCGAGCTTTCATACGATAACACGCTTATTATATCTCTGAGAAAATTACCAAAGTACGCCTGTTAATTTGCACTGCAGAGCAAATTAGAAAAGTGAAGCCTTGGAGCCGACTGGCTCATAGCTACCGGAGCTTATCCCGGCTTCTGTAGCATGAAGCGGCTAGGAGTATTTCTACTCCCCCTGGACGGGATGCTAGTCCATCGCAGGTCACTCCCCCGCAATTTGTTAGGTTTCCCCAACAATTCGCTGGTATCCATTTATACTCCTTAACCCGGACCGCTCGATCCGGGGACGAGCGCATTAAGCATGAGAGCACCGTGATGTACACCGAGCTTAACGATAAATTGGCCTGCTCTCAGCCAGTCAAAATGAAGTAATTTTCTCAGTCATGCAACGAACCTAACAATTGCAGCTCTCGTAAAGAAAATTTTCATTTTATAAACATAGCACAGGAGTGATGTTCTTTTTTTTCTCCTCGCGGCCTTTTCCCGAAAGAAATAGTAAACATTTCCTGTGTGTACTTCTATCGAGTTATTGAAACTCTCCCGATTGCGAAAGTTTGAAGGTTTAGGAAATTGCGGGAACACTTGCCTGCAGCTCGTGATCCTACGGCATTTCTTATTATTCCAAACCTCCCCTTCCAAGAGGGGAATAACTCAGTCTAAAACTGAACGATGCATTACCACTATTTATTTAGGTAGAGTTGACAGCTCTGGTGTCCGTATCTACTACACCGACAAGCTTCGGCAGTTTGACAGTGGAGTTGTATCAGTGGGAGTAGCGGTTAATCATTGGCACATTATACCGCCAGAACAGAAACAGTGGATGTCTGTTGGTTACTGCACGGCAAAATGTACAAATGTAAGTATGGGCGTGTCTTCTCCAACAAAGCGTCCATCAAACTCTCTCGGCGCATCATGTCTCATGTGGAGCCGAGTCAAATATGAGTACAGATTTTGCGCAACATCTCTGTAGCTCAGTGTGTTTTTCCTTCTTTTGTTGCTCTTTTCTGCCAAATCTAAGGAGGCGCTGTGGCCCTTTGGCTCGTACGCTTGACTCCGGATAGAGCGGTCCAAGGTTCAAGCCCTGGCCGAAGCAACTAGGGGTATTTATAGTCCCCGCTGGGTTGGATACTAGTCCACCGCAGGGTTACCCTCAGCATTAAGTTCGCCGGTACCCATCTTGCCCAAGAACACGATGTGCCCCTCTCTACCCAGGTGTTTAAACGGGTACCGGCGAATTTAATGCTGGCCGAGGAGCGGGGTAACCTAGTGATGGACAAGCATCCCACCGAACCGGGGAGTACAAATACCCCTAGTCGCTTCATGCTACACGCGTACCGGGATAGGTACCGGCCTGATGAGAAACTTGATACGTATGCAGACTTTACCTTTACCCTCTACCATGCAAATCTGTTAAATAACAACCAATTGCTGAAAACCTGGGAACCTTTCCTTGAAACCTTGAAGCGCGTTCGAAGACAAATGTATATGTATGTTGTCGCGTTATTTCCGTCAGCACCGTCATTCTATATCACTGCATTCAGTTGAGCAGTCGGCGGCTGTTGCTCATTGCCAATTTGAGCTAAATAATGAAGTACGATAGTCGTGACATCAATACAGGAGTAAGTTTAAACTGTAAGACGAAAAAAAAAAAAAAGAAAAAAACAATAAATGAAATGAATGCGATACGAATACCAATATGAATAAACTAAACAGCCAACTTATTATTATTTTTTTTTTATTTCAGTCAATTATGAAATCAACGTCGTTACCTGGAGGTGGTGTCAACGTATTTGCTGCTTTGCTGCACACTCACTTGGCTGGTAATACAATTATGGACACTGAGTTAGGAACAAAAAACTAGCTAGGAAGCAACTCGCTAAAATCGCTTCAGATCAGCAGACAAAGCAAACAGACAATAAGCAATACACAGAGGAAGTAAGATAAGGCATTTTTATCAAGAGCTCTCCACGGTTTCTATCTCTAGTCCAGTTCCTGAACTCTCCCTTCTCCGCGCTATATAGGGGTTGAACCCAGGTTGTGAAGAAAAAGTTCAAGATAACTTGCATGCGCATGCTCAGAACACTACCAATTCAACCCCTCCCCCTCCCCAAATCGGGGAAAAAACATATACAGAAAAACTTGTGGAAGCGTGCGCGCGCCGAGTGACCATGCACTGTAAAATTACAACATGAAATACCCACACAACCTTCCAAAAGCCTACCCTAGCTAAAAACGTACGGCTGATACAGTAATCATTAGCTGTCATCTTCAAATCACCCTATTAATGGTGGAAACTCGTTCTAAGTACTTACTTTCAAACTTACATGCTTAAGAGCAGCTTCGCCTAAATATCAACTAGACTTGGAAATAGCGAAAAAATCGAATTTCGTCAAACTCGCCCAGAATGAAGCCCTACGGGCACTAGTTACAAAAATATCGTTTTAAGTTCGATAAATCAAAAATAATTTTTTTCCGCAATTTTTTCGTTTCGATGCCCCAAATCGGCCAAAATCCATCGAAAATGAGCGGCATATTCAGAGGCTCGTAAACTCAAAAGCAAAAATCTTCATTACAAACTGATTGCACGTCGTATTTGTACTTCCTTTCTTGTCTATTTAGAGCTAAATAGATCGTGATTTGATTAGAACTTAAATATTTGACGAATTTTTTAAGTTAACGACCCAAGACAGCTTTACAAGAGGTCTACATTTAGCCTATTTTCAAATGCTAAAAAGGCGTTCTGGTACACGGCTTTTCCCGAAATGACTAGTTTGGTCTGAAAGAGCATTGTTTCTTCTTCAAATTACTGAAATAAAATTTTTGGGTAAATAAAATCGTGAGCGCTGAGATAGCGAACCAAATGCAGCACTTCGTCCTGAAAACGTGACCTTTGACCCAAGCGTAACGAAACCAATTACTGCAAGAAAACCCGAAAGAAAAGCAAACGTTCCGTTATTTTGAAACAATTTCTAGTGATATCTCTCCGAAACCATGATTGCAAGAAGCTATTTCCAGATATGAAATCTTGCAGGGTCAAAGACGGAGCTAAAGGGCGCATTTTGACACAATAACTTTGTTTGCCGAGAATTGAATTGCAGTCAATTCCAGTGAAATTTGCAAACTTGACGTATGTTAGCCGATACTTACCTGAATATTTATATTAATAGAAGAGTCGTCTTCTTGGATTAACCTTCAAAAGAGGCTGGACCCAGATTTGGAAAGCTCTAAAAGAAGAAATGTTTAATATTCCGTGACCTACCCGATGCTATAGATTCCATGCACATGCCAACCGCATGTTTGTCGTAAAACCAACTGAACTCCACTGACAGTTTCCATGGGCAACCCCAAAATAAACAATCCCCAAAAATGTAAAGTGAAATTGGCTGTCTTCATGAACAGTTAGAAGCTAGAGTCAAGTTCCATTACCTTTTAAAAAAGCTTGATTCTACTTTGTTCACTCAGTCGTTACTGTCACGTTCGAATACTGCGTAGTATCGGTCACGCCAAAACACTGCAGACCGTGCAGACTGAGTAAGTTTCCCATACAAAGTCTTGTACGCGTTTGTCTATTGAATCAAAAGTCAAATACTGCGCTTGTGCAGCCTGTGGATAAATGACAAACTTTCAGATATATTTAACACTATTTTGTAACTAGACCCAAAAGAAGGAGTCACAATGAAAAGCCCAAACAAGTGTCTGCAGTCTGCACGGTCTCCACTGTTTTGGCGTGACCGATTCGCGGCTTTCGAACGTGAGAGTAGTGAACAAAGTCGACGCAAACAAATAAAATCAAGCACTTTTTAAAGGCAATAGAACTTGACTCTAGCTTCTAACTGTTCATGAAGACAGCCAATTTCACTTTACATTTTTGGGGATTGTTTATTTTGGGGTTGCCCATGGAAACTGTCAGTGGAGTTCAGTTGGTTTTACGACAAACATGCGGTTGGCATGTGCATGGAATCTATAGCATCGGGTAGGTCACGGAATATTAAACATTTCTTCTTTTAGAGCTTTCCAAATCTGGGTCCAGCCTCTTTTGAAGGTTAATCCAAGAAGACGACTCTTCTATTAATATAAATATTCAGGTAAGTATCGGCTAACATACGTCAAGTTTGCAAATTTCACTGGAATTGACTGCAATTCAATTCTCGGCAAACAAAGTTATTGTGTCAAAATGCGCCCTTTAGCTCCGTCTTTGACCCTGCAAGATTTCATATCTGGAAATAGCTTCTTGCAATCATGGTTTCGGAGAGATATCACTAGAAATTGTTTCAAAATAACGGAACGTTTGCTTTTCTTTCGGGTTTTCTTGCAGTAATTGGTTTCGTTACGCTTGGGTCAAAGGTCACGTTTTCAGGACGAAGTGCTGCATTTGGTTCGCTATCTCAGCGCTCACGATTTTATTTACCCAAAAATTTTATTTCAGTAATTTGAAGAAGAAACAATGCTCTTTCAGACCAAACTAGTCATTTCGGGAAAAGCCGTGTACCAGAACGCCTTTTTAGCATTTGAAAATAGGCTAAATGTAGACCTCTTGTAAAGCTGTCTTGGGTCGTTAACTTAAAAAATTCGTCAAATATTTAAGTTCTAATCAAATCACGATCTATTTAGCTCTAAATAGACAAGAAAGGAAGTACAAATACGACGTGCAATCAGTTTGTAATGAAGATTTTTGCTTTTGAGTTTACGAGCCTCTGAATATGCCGCTCATTTTCGATGGATTTTGGCCGATTTGGGGCATCGAAACGAAAAAATTGCGGAAAAAAATTATTTTTGATTTATCGAACTTAAAACGATATTTTTGTAACTAGTGCCCGTAGGGCTTCATTCTGGGCGAGTTTGAAGAAATTCGATTTTTTCGCTATTTCCAAGTCTAGTTGATATTTAGGCGAAGCTGCTCTTAAGTTCAAATGGCTCGCTCAAACGAGGGAATTGCGACATCTATGTTTAGCAGTTGACAATAAATTTATTTGGTATCGGTTCGTCGCGTGGCAAATGTTTGAGAGTGTTTCGACCTTTTCCAGCGTTTTAGTGCATATTTATTATTAACTGAATTTTGACACAATTCACGACAGTTTTTCTTGCATTTTAGTATCGATTTTGGTCGTGTAGTTCAATATGCCGAATTCTTCAGTTGAACGACGATTTTAACCCTAGCGTGCTCGTCGACACCACACTCAGATCCACTTAGATTGGTTCATTCTGAGCATGCGCTTGCGCCTGGGGTGAACTCCCTATATATGGCGGGGTAGGCGGGGGGGGGGGGGGGGGGTAGTTCAGGGATTCGACTATTCTATCTCTTAAAAACAATCGTAAATATTCACAGCTTGGTCGAACTTGGGGCACCTGTGATGTTTCTAGCATTTTTTCTGTCTCTTTCTTTCATCTAGGCCGTGCTATCTAGACTAAACATGTTCGTAATGGCAAAGAACTTCCAGAGATTGCTCGGGATAACCACTACGACTTCAACTTCCAGGTACTGTCTATCGAATATGGAATATTGTTAATTACATACGGCAGGGAAAAATTTGAAAGCCTATAGTGCCTGGATCTCTTTATCTGGTTAAATTGCCTATGACCAGCGCAGGTGTCAACCAGACGCTATGATTAGTCTGCGTCACAGACGCCACATAGCGCAGGTTACGAAACGTGAGCTTTCAAAAACGACGACTCTAGACAGACACACAGACAAAAAGTCAGAAAGATAGACAGACGGTGAGTCAGTCAGAAAGACAGACAGACGGACAGACAGACAGACGGACAGCCAGACAGACAGACAGACAGACAGACAGATAGAGGGGCAGATAGGCAAATAAACAGGTGCGAGGGAGAGAGTGAGTGAGGGACTCAGGAAGTATTTATTACACATCTAAAACTAAATTTAAAATCTAGCTAAATTAGCATCATATTACTATGAAAATATTTGTAATATCCACGTGATGATATTCTTCGCGCCATCAATTCGTCCTCCATTCGAAAGACACGTTTTAAAATTTGACCCGAAAACATTCTTACGAAAGTCATGACTTTTTTGTGTCATGTCTTGTGGTTTGGTAGTACAGGGAAATGCCGGGAGACTTAGTAATAAGCTACAATTCTCATATTGATACCTTTTTCCATCCCATAATGGTCTTAAGACCTTAAAATATCTTTTATAGAAATTGAAATATATTTTTAACTTTTTTAAATGATGAAAATTTATTTTTTAACATTTTAGAACAGTGGTTATTAATTTCTAAGATTTATGTCAACCGCAAGGAAAACTGCATGATAAGTGAACCGTTAGCCTTAAAAGCCATAGACTGCTCGCAGTCCCTCTTTTGCTCGGAAATCCGTGGGGAAGAACGCAAAAAAAAAACAAAACAAAACAAAACAAAAAAAAACCAAGTGAACGTGCGAGCGTGACTGCGAACGTGACATGCGAGCGACGAGTAGCGCGGGCGTCTTCAAACGCCCGCGATACTTTCGACTTGCGGCTTCGATTGTGTTGCGTTCTTATTTGCGTTATTCCCCACGGAATTCCGAGCACCCCATTAAGCCTCTCTTAGCTTGCATTTTCCACCCCTGGTGCACCATGGTTGCCAACGAAAGAAGCAATCAAATCCGTTGGAGAGTCTCTCCGAAAAAGATTTTTTCACAGGTTACCAGTTTAACCACTTACGTGTCAAGCATTTAATTATAATAAAGCAACAGGCATGAATCTTAAAATTATTTTTGTTTCAGGACATTCAAGTTCTCAGAAAGGAGATTAATATCCAGCCAGTGAGTAATAGTTCATAACTTCTTGTTTCTCTATTATTTTGTTTTTTTCTTGTTTTTTTTTTTTTTTTTTTTTGCTTTTTTGGTTTGTTTTGTTTGTTTGTTTGTTTTTTTTTGTTTTTCATTGCTAAACACATAGTTCACTGCATTCATTGGAAGTAACGCAATCAGCGGACCTGAGCGGCGAACGTGAGTGAATGTTGCTGCTACAACAAATCAAAGGGAATATTGGCACTAACATAATTAACTCAGCATTATATATTATTTCAGAAGCCATCTTATATCTCCTGGCTTCGTGATCTTTAAGTGGTCTAAAGTAGATCCATACAGTAAAGTTTTGTATAGACTACGAGTAGTCCCTCATTCGTTTAGTCTTTCGTGCTTGACTCGAAAGAAAACTGCGCGAGAAAAAATGGCCGCGCGAAATCCTGGAGGCGAGAGAAGCGCCCAGAGAAGATTAGAGAAGCGCCCAGGATTTCGCGCGGCCATTTTTTTCGTGCCACGCACGACGGACTAAGCGAAAGAGTCTACGTTTTATACTTTTTTCTTTATTAGGGAGACCAGCTGATACATTAATGTAAATACGATTCTACAGGCCGGACCAAACTGATCAAGGTTAGAATCTTTGAAGTCTCACAAATGATTAACTAAGTTCTAATGCTAAAGTTCTTCTCGGTTTGTTTGGTTGAGCCTCCTTTATTCTTACCACAGGGTGTTCCTGTCGAGGGCGTTAGATGCTAATTGTCCATGGAAATTTTGTTCTAAAAATAACAAAATTCGTACTGTTTCAATTTCCAAAGCCTATAGGTAGCCCCCCTCTCCTGGAGAGGGTGGCACTTGAGGCGAAAACTCTTTTGTCGTTATTGACAGTTCATAGACCGAAAAATTTGTGAACCGATGTTACGGTAAAGCAGCAAATGGACTCTAAGCGGTTTGAGATTATCGAAAAAAATAATTTCACCCGAAAAAGGATATTTAAGAAAAAAACAGAGAAATAGCATCGTGAAACTCTCTGATTGCTTCTTTTTAAAGGTGACGAATTGTTTACGAGTATGTTAACAGCGTTTAAAACTTGAAACGATGGAGGGTTTGTTTTCATTTTTTTCTGCGAATTTGGTCACTTGGAATAATAGGAAAAACGGTTGTTTCGTAAATCGAAAGCAAGAGAACAGGAACTGAAAACAACAAATCGTCTTTTTTTCTGCGCTCATCCTTATTCCTGTGTGTATTTAGGGAGGTATTTCCACGAGGGACGAGATGTGCTTGGATTTCATGTTCTACTATCCTCGCGCGCCCCGTGTCAAGCGGTGCCAGAGTATAGCATTTGAACCAACTTACAAAACTATCAGCAAGTACTTGCAAGTATCACCAAAAGAGCATGAAAGATAGGGGAGTAGGGTCCGTCAAATAGACTTCATTCCTAAGGCAATCCTTCTCAAGTTAAGTTTAGATCAAAACAATCCCTGGATGGTAAAAAATAAAAAACCAACCCCGTGATACGAACTTTTCTCACGTGGATACACAGGGAGCAGAGGAGTTCTCTTTGACCGTATTTCCAGTTAAATTCACCGTACAATAGCTGGTTTTCACATCACGTCACTAAAATTCGAACTACAAAACTATTGATCTTCCTGAGATTTTACTTCAATGATGTATAAGAGCAGCTGAAAACTAATATTCATACAAATTTTCGTTCCGAATGGGTTCTTGCTTTTGGGTGACGCGGCATTTACATGACGGCCTAGAGAGCTGTCATGATGGTTAAAAAAGTGACTTATTTCGGGGCACTTGGCTATCTGAACAGTTCATGTCTTAGAAAAAGTATTATTTTAATGTTTTAGAGTTCCTCGATGGATAAAGTCACGCTTTTGTAGCAAAACTCAGTGACAGATGTTTCTGTTGGTTTCCGGCCGCCATGTTGGTGCCTATACGGATGGGCACCAGCATGGCGTCTCCATACAAATCTCTATAAATTTGGGTAAAAAATTTCTCCGCATATCTCGCATAAGAAAAATTGCTGTGACCAGAATTTTGGCGAGAGTCTTTGCATATTTACCTTTTTTCATTTCCCAGATTCTGGACTTTAACTATTGACCGGTTTTGATTTTTATTTTGATCTATTTTGAATTGCGTGACACTGAAAACGAGCAATTGTAGCGCGAATCGATCTGTTGTTGATTACTGTACGTGATCGAACTGTAAACATGCGATCGTGTTACGCGTCTGTTGAATCCTATCCTATCCGCTGAAATGGATTCCAGAAAGCGAACTTTCCGTGCGAGGCACGAAGTAGTCACCACGAGTGATAGCCCACAGTGATTGCTGTATGCGGCATTCGTCGTGAGGATAGGGTTTCACCAGACGCGTAACGCGATCGCATGTTTACAGTTCGGTCACATACAGTGATTTGAATCAACAACAGATCGATTTGCGCTGCAATTGTACGAAAATACGGCCAAATAGGACTCCCCTGTTCCCTGTGGTGGATAGAGCGTCTTGACTGACAAAAAATTTTATCCTCCTCGAGAACATCCACAAACGCGCCTGGTAACATCAGCTGGAAAAATGAGTACCATCCCTGAAAATAACTTGAGAGGGTTAAATTGTATGGCGGATAACTGTCTCTCTTACTCTTTTTCATCCTCTCTTGGAATTACATAAATCTCGTTCGCCAAATAGGAACTGGAAATAATTCGTTGTAATCGTAACAAATAAATGTCTTTTATCATTCGATGCATTCTTTTTTTTGGCCGAGAGCCTACCACGTGACCTCTATTAACTGCCTACAAATAAAGGGCCACTCACGCGCAATACCTTATAAATGTGCTTCGCTGCGAATAATATTCTAGCTACTAATGCGTAATTGTACCCACGTTCTTGTGTGAAACAAGGCAGATATCTTCCCTGAGCTGTCAGAGAGTGATTTAACCCTAACCCTAATAGCCCCTGAAACATTAAAACGAACTTGGTGATCGAATGATGAAACAATAGGTCTTCTGCAACGTGCCTTTCAAGAACACAGCGATTTAGACATGGAGTAAGTCTTAATGTTATCAGAAATGGGAAGAACATTTACAAACAAGCTTCAAGAGACTTTAGACTTTTGAAAGCTTAAATGTAAATTTTGGATTAAAATGCCCCTTGGGAGGTAGTCTAGTGCATTTCGCTTAGTCCTCTTCTTACAATGACTTGCTTTGTTTCTTTCCTAAGTAATGATGTAAACTAACATCTCCAAAACGTAATCCACTTGTCGAAAAGGAGATCGACTGGACGGATCGGATGGTCAGTGACTTCAGAAAATACGAAGATGATGTTAAAAAGGTGTTTCCAGTTTGTTCGCTCTACAACTTGACAACCGTTGCTGTGAGTACCCTAAGCACTTCTTTGTTTAATCCGTTCTACAAGCCTGCAAAAAGAAATTTAATCCATTAAGTATTAGCAAAGTTTCCTTGCATGCTCAGGCCTTGAATATAATATATGAGAATGGTTATGAGGCCTGACAAACCTTGTAGGGTGTAAACACACAATAGACACCAAGACTAGGTCGACACCAAAGTTGAAAGTCCACGATCATGCCATATCTTGCTCTGCGCTCGCGCACTTGAGTTCATTAAAGTGACCAAAACTCTTCCATTTCCAGCGTTACTGAATTTTGTGTTTCATTCCCCTAAATAGTGGCGTAATTGCTTCTTCTTCTTCTGGGAGGAGGGGGGAGTTTGTACTCAGGAAGGCAATTTACCGAAGTAAAGACCTTTTAAAATTTCTACTTGCTCTTCTCCAGGCATTCTTTTGTTTTATTCAAGTATAGTTGACAATTGTGGTATTTTATGCTGTTGTTTACAGGACACAAAGAATCCTATCCTGATGGTGCCCATACCGGAAATCACCGCGCCCCTGCCGCCTAATAAGTCAAGTTGCCCTGAAACCACTTCAGCTCCCGTGTCAGCTGACAATGCCGCGAGCGAGGGCCTGTCGCCTGTCGTTTTTTCACTGTTCTTTGGGATGATGCGTGCTGTGATTGGTATTTTGGATCAGTAAAGTGATCGAATAGAACATTCTAGTACAACATATATTGATTTATAAGGTTTTCATCGTCTACCTTGTGTAGTGGTCTTGCTTTAAGGGTATGTAGACAATCAGACCCGGGAGTTAGACATGGTTATGACGTACGGATTGCAAATTGTTGGTTTTATTATGAAAGAAATAGAAAACGACTGATTTTGCTTCCATGGCCTGATGGTAAATGGATAAATATTCTTGACATGATGCAGATACAATGTGTCGAGATATTAAAGTGCCTTTTATGTCTTTTATCTCAATATTGTTTGTCCTTCCTTGATCCTCCAAACTTTTTCAGTTTGACTGTCTCCTCCCCATAGCGATAAACCGCCGCAGTAGCAGTCAAGAGAACACGATCACTTTCTAGTCTTATTCAGTCTACAGGTTTAGACTTCATGCTCCCTTGTTCCTCCAAACCCCTGGGAGACTTGGGTAGATTGAAAACGCTGGGCGGGGTCCCGTGGTCTGTGGAAAACACGGGGCTTGCGTGGAAAACGCGGGGTCTGTTTAAAAAACGCAGGATCTGTGTGAAAAACACAGGGTCCCGCTTTTTTTTCGCCGAAATATATATTCTGGTTTTACGTTGGGGTAGCAAATATTTTGCTCGAGGTCAGAACCAAAAGCCAAATATTTTCCTGTCCGGCTTGACCTCTCTCACTCAATAAGCACTTTATAGATCATATGAACAATTTTTTTGCTCTACATTTGTGTTCTCGCAGTAAGTTGGTAACTGAAGTAGTCCTGCATCGGAGAGTTCGCCAGAATAGTAAAATTCGCCAATGTTTACTTTCAACGGTCGTTTTCTAGAAGACAAAATTTTGCAGAAAAAAGTTTTTTCTGCCATTGATTTAACTCGCATCGTTTTTGCCTGACTGTACATGTTCCTAGTACTAGGGCAGTACTCAGTTTTCCGGCTCTATCAATTCGACGCTTATTGCCCTTATACGGGACCTTTCTTACGGTTTATAGGGAAACAGCGTACGGGGCCGTATGGGTCATATCAGAAAAGTAATTATTAAAAACTGGATCATTCAAGAACTCAATTCAAGAACTTTCATT
Source organism: Orbicella faveolata (assembly GCF_042242905.1). NCBI lineage: Eukaryota > Metazoa > Cnidaria > Anthozoa > Scleractinia > Merulinidae > Orbicella > Orbicella faveolata. The sequence continues at coordinate 4,865,215 of NW_028301576.1, forward strand.
GGCTTAGCCATCATGGGTTATGAGCCATTATAATCTATCAAATATTTTCGCTCGCGCGAGATTGGTCTAAACGCGTCACCTGACCGAATATTCCCCAGTTTCAGCTGGGGAATATCCTAGAATATTCCCCACTTTTCAAAACTGCGCGTGTTGCGAAAAATATTTGAAGGATAATAAACACAATAGCCTCCTTTTGACTTTGAAAATATGCTCGGATATTTGTCCTTGGACATTATCTGTTCCTCAAAGCTCACAGTTTTCCGCTGACAAATATCCGAGCATATTTTCGCGCCAAATGGAGGCTATTGCTTATTTATACCATGCTGTACAAATATGGTAAGTGTGTGCGTAACTTTTTGGGGCGTTATTATTTTATATTATTTCAGTTTTCTAAATTTTGGGGGCGTTTTAAACAAAACAATTATTCCACTCGCGCTTGTTGGATATGACTTTGAGATGCTTATACCATCTCTTATCCAACTCGCGCTCGTGGAATAATTGTTAATTATAAACCAGAGTCCCATCAGTTATGAAACGAGAGCGACCTGAGGTGCCCAGGCCAACATTTTGACTTCACTCAAGGAACAATAATTTTTTTTTTCAAACGGTCTGAGGACACCAAAAAAGAAATCCGTACTGACATAAGTAAGAAGGGAGATTATATCCGCTCAAATTAAGGGTAGCAACTTTATTGCGTAGGCTTCTGTTTTTAGTTTATTCATGCGCGCGCAGGCGCAAGCAATGAATGAGTATCGTGAGGGATCAAATGTCGACGGAAGACAGAAATTTGTGGACGGAAATTGTGGACCGTAGACGGAAGTGAAATCGTCCTCACCACCCCTCCCCGCTTCGACTTAATAAAAGTCCAAATAAACTTAGATTTCGCTGCAATAAACAAGTGCAAAGAACAAAAAAATGTTTTGTATGGTGTAATAAACAAATTTTAACCTCAAGTCCGAATTTCTAAACCTCTGAAAATCGCAATATGGATTGGGAGGCCGAATGTTCACACTTAGGGGACCCTAAACGGGTTATTTTAAAACACGCGGCCAAGAGGAATCAACGAGGCAGCCATATTGGCGAAACACATATTTGCTTTCGTATTGGTAAGTAATCCAGGCCTCGAAATTGCGACTCACTGACTGGTCGCCAGTGCGACCAAACATTGAGTACTGGCGACTAAATTTTCAGAACTGGCTTTAAGAGCCCTTTGATTTTTTTGTTTTTGTTTTTGTTTTTGTTTTTTTGTTTGTTTTGAAACGGTACATCCACTCTAAAAGATGGCGTAGTCAATGAGCGTATATTTCCAAACGGGTCGTTCCGCGAACTCAAAATAGCGAGAGAATCGAATGACTTAGCGAAGGTTTTACTAGAAACCAACTGAACCAGAAATCAAATGACTTATATGAGTTATCAAGGAACAGAAAATGTGGACAGAGTGTTACTTCAGAATTTACGAAAGTTTTAAGTGCTGATAAAGACAAGGTGTATCGTGATGAAACTCAGGAACTACAACAAAGATGCGATGTTTGACGGCAAAAGTGGCTTTCATCAGAGTGAAGAGAAACGTAATTGTCATATATGTGACCTCTGTCATAATTATTACATTTTGTTTTTTCTCAAACAGAGTGCATTATCAGCTGTTATTTTTCAGTAGCTTTGTCGCTTACGTATGTATGTTATATGGGCACGTTGTGCAGGAGTGTTTGTGTGGTATCAAATAACGTGGCGATGTATTCTTGGTTTTCATGCGATGCAGTAATATTTAAAAAAAAAAATTACCTTTTCTTCGGAGGTTTTAGTTTTATCAGATATAAGACCCTTTAGGAACTTGACGTTTCACAACGTTTTAGCTCGTCATGATTCTTCGTTTTGTAATCAGGGGCACGTTTGATTTTCCAAGCTCTGCGTTGCGTGACATTAAATGGCGGCCCGAGAGGGCTGTCAAGTAGGTCAAAGGGATGAGTTATCGCTTTAGTTTTTGCTAACTGGACAATTCTTGCACTAGAGGAAGTATCAATTTCAACGTGTCGGAACTCTGGAGTAATAACTTTTCGTTTCATTTGCAAAACTCAATGACGGATGTTTCTGTAACTTTACGGCCGCCAAAGTTCAGTAAATTTTTTTTTTTTCCGGATAACGCGCGAATGAAAAACTGCAGAAGTCCCAAAAGTTTTAGCTACTCAGATTAAATTTACTTTCTCTTACTGTTTTTAATCGGCTTTCATCGTTTCAATGCGCTTGAATTTTGAGAGCCGGGCTCTTCCTAATTTGCATAATCCGTAATCGGCCCGTGGGCATTACGGCTGCATAATGACTCGCTCTTAGCCGATCAGAGCGCGCGTTATATCGACCACAAGCCAAAGCCATATAATAAATAGCTGTAATGACCTGGTACAAAATATGGAGATGGTAATCAATTATTGTATTCAACACCGTCACAATGTTCAGGGCAGGTGTATTCAATACAAATAGAATTATCGTCAATGATTGGAGTTCACTATGTCTGAGAAAAATATTAATTTACCAGCTTAATTACAGTGAAAACTGCACTGGTAATCGACACCACTGTGATTCGATAATTGAGGGATATCAGTTCATTATGACTAAAGACAGGGCTTTTGAATCACTCTTGTCGCAAAACTATTCTTCATTTATTCTGACAATATAATGTATTGGTGTCAATATCTATCATACTGATAATGGGAGTTATAAAATATTTGATTCTCATGCAAGAGACGAATATATATGGTAGAAGCCAACCCTCAGGTGCATGTGTACTATTAGAAGTACCATCCATTGTGAGCTTATTACAGCGTTTCCAGGTTATTATAAACACTCACTCGGTGACAATATTATTATGAACTCAGAGAAGTGTAGCCTGCGTAGCAGGCGTATAAAGGGGAGGGGGGTGGGGGAGAAGGAAGAGAATTCGGGGAAAAAAACGAAGGAGTGCGAAATGTCCTCGAAATCTCTTCTCCTCCTCCACCCCATCCCCTTTATACGCCTGCTACGCAGGCTAAGAGAAGTGCAGACTGTAGTACATATGATACAAACGCAGTGAACAGGGTGAGAGAAAACTGTGACCCCAATCTCCTCAAACACCGGCGTAAGTGACGTCACAACTCAAATCAACTTCACTACGCCGGATTGCCGTAGCTTTCACTTTCATCTGTCGGTCAGCTAAAATAAGCAATGTTTTCGTGATGATTACGGTTTAATGATATTTTTTTCAGGCATGCATCTGTACATGCTATTTTTAGAATCGCTGCGCACCGCAAATGATCAACGCTCGTAGCTAGTAGCCCGACTTACATCTTACATCTGTTACCTTACACATTGCATTCCGATGCGCTTCTGTTTTGCAGCCTTCCATGTACACGCCGCATTCCGATCAGACGAAGACACAAAAAAATGTTTTTGAACGAATCGGGTTTTTTATAGCCGAACGATTATTTTGAACCCCGAAGGAACTTTACAAGCGGAAATTCTTTTTTTTCCTACACAGTTCGTTATGGGGTAAAAGTTGGTTTAAAAATTGCACTATATCACGGTTTACAACATGAACAGTGGCATGAATTCGTCATGATTGATCATATTAGATACGATATAATGAATCGAATTGATAACCAAAACTGATATAGAAAGCGAAACATTTAACGGCAGCAATCGGCTTTCGTTTTCCATGCTGATCCGGGAAAACTAAAACATGAACATGGACGACATCGCCATGGTTGATTTCACATTAGATAAGATAAAATGAGTCGAAAAGGGAAATGATCATGATAGCAAGGACTGCTTACCAAAACTAATCGAAAGCGAAACATTAACGGCAGCAATCGGCTTTCATTTTCCATGCTGATTCGGGAAAACAAACACGAATGGAGGCATAACATCGCCAAGATAGAAATTACATTGCATAAGAGAAAATGGTTCGAAAAGGGAAATGATAACATAAACTGATAACCAAAACTAATCGAAAGCAAACAGCAATTACTTTCGTTTTCTATGCAGATTCGGGGAAACTCGATGGGTTTACAACTTTCAGAATAGGGATACTGATGTACGGTATAAAAGTCAGAATACTTTAAGAAAAAGGAACACTCTCTGCACAGGCTGACACTCAACTTCTCCATAGCTCCACTGCAATCGTCCTATATGTTTGTCTTGATTTGTTTTGATTTCCGCCTGACTTAGCTTCCCGGTAAGTTATTGTTTCGGATTGGCACTCAGTATTGTTGAAATATTCCTAACTGTAAACTTAAACTTCCTGATATAAGCGGGTGTGATCGATATTGGCCGTTTTATACTAAGCAAGGTGGACGGATAATCCGTCTGGCCAAAAATGGGTTAGTGACTTTCGCTGGTTTTGCATATAGGAATATACATATAGGAATAGATTTAAATAGGGCATGCCTTGATATTGAGAAATAGCAAATGGACAACTTCGACGATGTCACGCAATAACAAAAAAAGACACCTCCTTAGATCAGTTTATTATGTAGCCTGTGAACAGGCTCCGGCTGGAAGGACCAAAAAGGAACTGGCTATCCTTTTTCGTCCCGCTTTGTCTTCGCCCCATCCTCGGCACAGGCTATTTGTTATGCCGAATTTAGTGAATATGCGAAGTTTCATAAGAATCCGTTGCAAACTCGTGGTAATACTTGACCGCCGAAACTTCGCAATTTGATGCCCCTCTCACATGCATTGGCAATTAGAGGTCCCATATTGTCGGGCATAATTCGACGAGTTTACATCGTATTCGTTTGAAACTTCGAAAATTTACTAACTTCGGCATGTTAAATCGAGCAGTGAGGCTCTGAGAACCACAGGTATTCCAAGCTCCTTGGGTGAATGGGAGCCGTGGACTTTATTATATGACACTGCGCAACAGCGTAAATATAAGAGTTTGTATGGGAATGTATCGATCGTATGTGACAGTTCAAAATATGAAAAAGAAACTGTGAATCTATTCATAGAGAGGAAAACTGAAACTGAAACTCGCTGAAATCGCTTTGAAATGGCCCCATAATGGCATGGAGACAAAAGTAACACACCAAAGAGTCGAAGTAAGTCGATGTTATTCAATTTCTTTTCCATGTTTTGAACTGTCAAATAAGATCGTTACATTCCCATACAAACTATCATATTTATGCTGTTACGCAATGTCATATAATAAACTGCACGCGTCCAACTTGAGATACCTGTGTGAGAACGAGATATCTGCTACTTATCGCCGTACGTAGCGGAAGTGCTGTTGCATTCAATGAAGGGGTTTCCCCGATCCTAGGGGTCTACCCCGAAACTGGCTGAGAAACGGAAATGAGCTGAAATGGAGCTTCGACATTGGCTGACAAGCACACCGTTACAACTTTTCACAGCTCTTGGGAGAACACCGTGAAGATCGTCAATATTACTCGAGCTTACCAGAATATATTCTGCGGCTGTCTCAGTTGTTGTTTGAAAAGTGTTTACGCGGCCAGTAGAAGTATTTTTTATTGGATCTGAACTGAAAGGAGGGAAATTTATACGTCATGTAGTTCCGCCGTAAACAGTCGAGTTGACGAAGCTTTAAGGTAATTCCCCCGAAATAAAACTGTCAATAGATTTTGTCCACTGAATATTTATCATATGAGAACTTTATTTATAAAATAAAAAGGGGGTGCCCATGCTCGTTAAGGAGCAGTGAGGCATTGAAAATGTCCCATTTTAGCATTACTTAATGCTTATTACAAGAAGGCATTCCAAGTTATTGTTAAATCTTTGTGAGCCCAGACTCATGAAAACACGCCTCAAACTACAGTCAATACTACTTGTGTCGGACACAAATAAACTTTTTAAGTTTGATTTTGACAGACAGCTGAATCCTTGTTAAAATATTGGAACCAAATTGCTTGCCACGGCTAACAAACTGCAAATAGAAAAGACTACAGTGCAGCTGCAATTTTCCTTATTTCTTCAATTTTCAGCAGTAGAAATCAGATCAGTCTTTTCTCAAGCAAAGCTAATGATTAGTTGATTAAAACGACTGAAAAAAAAATTGAGGCGCCCGAGCTCGTTAGTGAGCTACTGCTAGCCATTTTTCAACTGACAGAACTCAATATCAAGGCAAATCCGCCATGTTTTCAATGTGCGCGTGCACGAGCCCGTGCTTGTGACGCCATAAATTATGCGCAGCAAGGATGCGCAATGCAAATGTGAGGAATCACTTTAAGAGCAGTCAGGCTATATGCCAGCAAGCTCCCTTTTTGGGTAGGGCGGTTGGACGGGGGAAGGGGGGATGTTGTAAACATTTCCCTGTGCGGTTACAAACGGCCGAAAAAAAAAAAAAACTTTATCTAATTCAATAGGTTTCAAGTACTCCTGCTAATCATAGATTCGTAACAGCATTTTCGGATCACAAGCTTATTTTCTCACCGAGTGAAACAAATCTGATGTTTCGTGCTTCATATTGATCCCACTTTAGAGGGAAAATATTTTTTTACAAACTCTGTTTTTGTTATTTACAATCTCAGGTAATGAAACTAAAGGACTCTTTGTTTTAATTTCATTGGCCATTATTCAGTTGCAATATGGTAGTTAGCACATTTATAACAATAGTTGGCGTCATCGATATCTCATTCACATTGCATGCATTAGACTTTTCGCTGGCATTTCATTTTGGAGAATGGTACGAAGATGTAGAGTACAGATCCCTCACCTCATATGAAAACATATTAAAAACCTTTTCTTTGGGCTAGTCATGCAATCTTTCCTCCTACTAGGAATGCGTGACAAGCCATGAGGCTATCTTGGGTCCACAAACCTTGGTCACGAACCCTTACGATACGTGCCTAAACTTCATTCTGCAGGTACTTACAATGGCAGGCTTGATAAAGGACAGAACAGTAGGTCACGTGGAATCTCCAGAATCGCCAGTCAGACAATTTGGCAAGCAGTCAGAAATAAGAGAAATGAAAGTGACTGAAACAGAAAATATTTACAAGACGTACTCACTTCCTCCCAACAAGATCTACGCTCACCTGAATGACCTTGATAAAGGTGAAATTATTCAGTTACAATTAATTCACTCATACTGTAACAATAAATATTGATCGGCTGTAAAACATACATAAGTTACAGACCTTAAAGACCTTAAAGGTCTTAGGAACATTCCAGAATGAAAACAGTTATCATTAGAAGAATTTTAGACTAATATAGTTACCACTACGTTTCTGGGCTTTTCTCCGTTATCTGCTAAACCACAAGCTGACAAGACAAGGCGCAAAAAAGAGATCCTGCGGCTTCATGTATCATGTCATGAACGAGCGCGCCCTAAGTAATAAAATGAGATGATAGTAGTGGTAATGTCCACTAGCCTCTGCTATAGCTTTGCGTGGATTTAACGATCTGAGGTGTTCGGTAGCCTGCGAAAACAGCCGTCCTTCTTCGCTCTCGACCCGAATGGTGTTTCTCGGGTCGAGAGCGAAGAATTAGGACAGCTGTTTACGCAGGCTAGACGTTCGGTGACTTTTGATAGATGAACTTCTCTACCATTTTTCTGCGTCGTACAAAAAAATGTAAGAAATCTATGCGTTTAATAGATACAGTCAAACCTCCCGTAAGTAACAACCAACAATGTAGAGCTTAGGTGGTCTCTTACGGGAGGTGGTCGCTTACGGGAGCTTAGACTATATTGGGTCATTCGAGTTCCGCTCTTTTGAGATGTCTGTTTTGCGGTCCATGGTATAAATCGCCTCTTTAATCCTCGGACGTATAAGCTAACTCATACCCCCACCGTGGTACAAGAGGTGGTGGGAGGGATTGATGGAACCCCTCCCCAGGGTTTTCGTTCTGTTAAGATGCAGCGAAATAAATTTACATCAGTTAGATAAGCCTGCGCTTGCTCTACAAGATGATACCACTGTTCAGAGTTGGTTACGACGTCAAATGACGTCATTTGTCATTTGATCCACATCTTGGATCCGCCATCTAGGATTTTACTATTTTCTTAAAAAGCCAAGAAATAGCGGAGATTAATACAAAATCAAGCCAGAATGCTTATGTAATGTACAAATTCATGAATTTCTGCAATTTGATGAAGAAAACTGAAAAAAAAAACCAGAATTATCTTTAAATAATAATAATAATAATAACATTTATAATGCGCAAATTTCATAAAATGTTCAAATGCGCATGACAAGATTAAAAACGGAATAAAAAGGCTAAAAAGCTAAAATTACAATTAAAAGTAAACTTACAATAATAAAAACAACTATGATAAAAATGCATGACGGAAAACGTGAGTTCTTAGCTTGGCTTCAAAAATGCTAACAATGCTGGCGCTTCTTATGTCAAATGGTAGCGCACTCCAAAGTTTTTGGCCAGACCTATAGCTGGTTTTCACAAGACGTCACTAAAATCTGAACTACAAAACTATTGATCTTCCTGAGATTATACTTACATGATGTATAAGAGCAGCTGAAAACTAATATTCATACAAATTTTCGCTCCGAATGGGTTCTTGGTTTTGTGATACACTACGCTTGAATTTCTAAGCTTTTGCGTGACGCGGAATTTACATGACGGCCTAGAGAGCTGTCATGATGGTTAAAAAAGTGACTTATTTCGTGGAATTTGGCTATCTTAACAGTTCATGTCTTAGAAAAAGTATTATTTTAATGTTTTAGAGTTCCTCGAGGGATAAATTCACGCTTTTGTAGCAAAACTCAGTGACAGATGTTTCTGTTGGCTTCCGGCCGCCATGTTGGTGCCCATACGGATGAGCACCAGCATGGCGTCTCCATAGAAATCTCTATAAATTTGGGTAAAACATTTCTTCGCATATCTCGCATAAGAAAAATTGCTGTGACCAGAATTTTGGCGAGAGTCTTTGCATATTTACCTTCTTTCATTTCCCAGATTCTGGACCTCATCTATTGACCAGTTTTGATTTTTATTTTGATCTATTTTGAATCGCGTGACACTGAAAACCAGCAATATGAAATGACAGCGCCAAAAATGATGGACGCAACGTAACAGCTTCTGAAAGTTTCAACCTATTAGAGTAAATCGCGTTTTCAAAACTTTGAAAAAGCCTTATAGGGGGAGGGGTGACATGCAACCCCTTTGTAGATCCAATCACTAATTTGAGTATGATATAGTTTACCTCCGTTTACTAATTTTCAATATTTTTAAGGTCACTCCAAAAAGTTTACTTTTTTGTCTTCACCTATAGCAAGTAAACATACAGCTTTTCCACTCATTGAAGTTTCACCCTTTAAAGTGCCTGCTATCGTAAAGAAATCCGTGTCCAAAAAAGTCCAAAATTCGACTTTAGAGGCCGCCATTTTGAAACTCTACTTGGTAGCCAGGCCGTGTTCATGTGACGTCATTTCGTCTGACTCGAAACTGGCGGGAAGGAGAAAAACCTGCAACTGACTTTGCATCCTTCACCAGGTCAGCAAAATGTATTTTTTTCCAAGTGACTATTCACTTCATTATCTTCACTGCTATCATTGTCGGAGTTTGGAGCATGTTTGGCTTAAAATATGGCTCAAGAGCAGCCATAGCACAGAGTGATAGTCAAAAGGCTTGTCGCAAACCATTTGGACAAAATCTCTTGGACGGAATGATATCACGAAAACGGGGCCTGCCTGCTGAGTACTGTTCAAAATGGTGGCAACGAGGTCGAATTTTGGGCTTCTTTGCAGACGAATTTTATAAGGTAGACCTGCACTTTAGAGGCTGAAACTTCGGCGAGTGACTAAACTTAATGCAAGGTTTTTATTAGCGTTGACAAAAAATATACGTTTGTTTGGAGTGACTTTCTCTTTCAATTAATATCACTGCAAGCCATGCTAATCCAGGTGAGCTAATTTTTGTTAATGAGGGTATTTTTCCAAAGTTTTATCTCGGAAATGATGACGGGCGGGTACTCCCATTTTTTTTTTTTGGTTCCATTTCTGACACAAGTAAAATTTGAAGAGAAATTTAAGAATATATTAAATTTTCACTTGAACATACTCTCCACCGGGATTCGAATCCAGGACGGTTTTTCTTATTTAGCTCTTATTAACCGACCAGGAATTCTGTATGGGAGAATCTTGACTGAGGTCGTGAGTACAGACCGAGCGCAATGAGGTCTGTACACACGACCGAGCTACTTACATCTTGCTTGCGAACGGCAATGAGCTGAACTTAAATCCGCTAAAGTCCTGTTTACTTTTTTTTTCACATCAAGCTTTTTGGCACTTTCATGGAGTTAATGTATAATGTGTTTCATGTTTTTAGTTTGCAACTTTTTCACTGCAAAATGTGAAGGGTCTAGATGGAAAAATCTAGATCGCGGTCAATATTGATTTCAGCCAATCAAATTCGTGAATTCGGTAGACAGCCATATAATTAAGGTGCAATATATGGCCTGTCCTAAATTTATCATCTCATATTCGTTGTTTTACAGGCATATTATGGCAAAAGTCCGTGAGCTCGACTCCCGTTGGAACTTGACCATGAATAAAGTTTTTAAAACTTATTTTGAGGCTCGTATATTTAAAAAAAAAGAACGTGTTTTTTCATTAATCCGAAGGACAATGTTTCTTACCTTGTTTACAGCTATCAAGACTCAGATAGCCGAGAAAACCGTTGCTCTTGAAAGGATCATCGCAGAACAAGAGAAGGCAATATTTGATATGGTCGAGAGAAACGCTGAACTTGAAAGGATCATCTCAGAACAAAAGAAGATAATATCTGATCGTGAATTGGCCTTGATGGGTAAGCACACTGAAGAACTAAAAGTCAGCCCATCAAGTCACGTCCAATCGACTCAAACAGAGGCTCTCCCATTGTTCCCCATGAAGCCGACACCGCCTAAGGATGGAGTGCCTCGGAAGAATGGTCGTCGCCACAGACGACATCAAACATATCCCTTTTTTCAAGATGGAATGCCCTCAAACAACTATCTTCAACGTGACGTTGGCATCCAAACTGTCTTGCCTTCAAACCCAAAGGAAGGCTTGCCATTTTTAATGATTCCTTTGAAACCGGAGCCCAAAGGAAGGCATTCGAGTTTGCACAATGATCGTGAGCCGCACACACCTGAGGGTCTCCCTCCGATTCCAGCGGGAGACTTGGAATCGCCATCCTTCCACCATTCTCTCGCCGGTACATTTAATGTGGAAATACCTTCGATATCATGCAAGTTTAACGTGCAAGACCCTTTTTGTATTTTGGCTGAGCACGTGTAATGTGTCAGCCGAAGTTCATTTGTACAGCTTCGAGTCCAGTAATGACGCTAATATTCATAGGACATTGGTATTAACTATTTAACAATTAGATTTTGATCCCTAGCTAGATAATCATTTATTGATTTAAACTGCTTTTTCCCCTCATCCTCAATGTGATTTCTTTTGTGTTATTCCCCTAAACCTCGGCGTCAAGTTAGAATTTAAATACATCGAAATTAGCCTGTTTAGGATAAGGCGGGGCGCTGGTTTCGACGTGCACACCACTATTTAAACGTTCACTTATACAAGTCGCTTGGAAGTTCGCATCTTTCACAAATAGCGCGACAATGTGGCCACACGATGGCAGGCTGTCCACAGATCCTTTGCTTTTTCGAGATCGCAAGCTTAGCAAAATGCTAACCTGGTGCGTGGAATATGAACAGGCCCTCGAAGAAAAATAACTCGCAGCAAAAACTAAACGCCTGTGGAGAGACTAACAGCATTGAAAAAAGAAGATTTTGCCTGTAAAGGAACTTTACTTTGCAGACGCATAGATCTGAAAATTGAACAGAAATACCAATGATTGTAAAGAAAATGCTGCATAAGAGATTAAATATGGTCTATAATCTAAACTTTGTAACTGTTGTCAAAAAATCGGGGGAAGGGTGCCGATTATTCTAAATTAGGGGGTTTAAGAAACCACGACGGCAACGGCAACGGGAACGTCGCTAAACAAAAGATTTAATGAGCAGAACAATGGCTGTGCACGGGCGTTATAATTCTTGGTACATTTCTTTGCCGTCCTCTACACAACAACAACAACGTGAAATGACCAAATTCTGCGTTGTTCAGAGAACGTGAACCACGACGGCTAATTTTTTCAGTCTTACTTCAAATGTTTCGCCCTGTCCCAGAATCAGTTTCGTGATAGTTTTGACGCTAAGAAACAAAGGAAAATGACTTGAGAGTATCGCGAGATTCGCAGGTAAAATATAAAAGCATTTTTTAATCGACGTTGTCCTCGGCGTCGCGTCCTGGTTTCTTAAACTCCCTAATGTGGCAGATACGACGCATATTCGAGGATTTACGACACGGTGGCCCAATGACTAGTACGATGTAGTCCAGATTGAGCGGTCTGAGCTAGAGCCCTGAGAGCAATAACTGTTACCCATTTCCGCGACCGAAAAGTAACTGGGTGAAAAAGCTTATCTTTTTGCTAAGATATAGGATGCTTACCATTCGACCAAAAATTCCGAAATTTTCGAAACGGGGTTAAATGGTAAGGAAATTTCTTAGGAATAGTTCCAGAAAATCCAGAAATTGTTCAATTTCCGAAAAGCGGACCATTCAACTGAAAATTCAGGAAATTCCGGAGTGAAAATCAAATGGAACGGAAATTTCCAGGGTACACCTCAAGAGCTTGTCCTCTTTTCCGGAAATCATGTAAATCCGCGATTTTCTATTGAGCTCTAGTTCTTTTGGCCGCGATCAGACCAATTATTCCAGACAAAGATGACGGCGACGTGTATTCGAAAATGGATTAATATTTTACTTGCCACTTGTCGGTCGATAAATACTAACTTAAATTCGTCAAGAAGGCGTTTAATTCCAACAAAAAGAAAGCCCCCGTATGTACTTGTTTGTTTTGGATAAGTTAGCTAAGAAATGTACAAAGACTTATAACTCGTGCAGAGCCCTTGTACGACTCATTAAACCCTTTGTTTTGGGAAGTTTTAACTGCGTTGTGGTTTGTATAAGGTCCCTGCCGTAATGGGCTATAAAAAGTCACTGTGTCGACGCATCAGTGCTCTGTATGCTTCTATACTTGCTATTTAAACCTCGAAGTCTTTAATTGAAAAATTTGAAGCGAACAAAAGTGTGAGGGCGCTTTCCACTCTGGTGCAGCCACCGGAAAAGTCTGTTCCATTCGCCCTCGAAAATTCTCGGAAATTCATACCGATATTTTTGGTCGAATGGAAAGCGTCCATAATTACCTTAAGGAGGCATCATGGCCGAGTGGTTTAGGGCGCTGGTGTTGTAATCCGGAGGTCCCGGGTTCAAGGCCTCCACAATGCCACTAGTGGGAGTTGTTTCTCGGTAGTCCCGAGTTCAAATCCTTGGTCACGCTTCGTAAGTAGCCAACTGGTCTACCTCCTGCCAGTTGGGATTTTTAACTAGCTATGTTACGTTTATTTGAAATATTTGTTTCCTTTGTTTCAGTGGCATGCCTGTAAACTAGCTAAGCTTAGCGCTTGTATGGCTAATTGGATGACCACTATAAATAAGATCTACATTTACATTGCTGGTCTTCACTTAAATTGAAAAGCAACGCATTTAAGAAGCAAACGTCGACCTCGCCACTTTTTTCTTTCTTGTGGGAATTTTCCCAACCCTTCGCCATTTTATCCACGTTTTGTTAATAAACGGTACTTTGTGTTTTTATTTATTTTAACAGGAAACAAAGAATGCCACCTTGACCGTGCCTATACCGGTAATCTCCGAGCCTCTACCACCCAAAAAGTCACACTCTCCTGAAGCCACCCAGCCTGTGCCAACTGCCGTGAGCGGGCACCACGCGCCCACCGCTGTTGCACTGTTCTTTGGAATGATGTTGTCTGCTTTGATAGGCATATTGAAATAGCAAAGCGATTGAACAGGGATAGCTTGATACCTCGATCATGTCATATGCATTGCTTTGAAGCAAATTACCGAGGGAAGACGACGAGCAATTGACAAAATGAACAGAAGTTTGTGAAATGAACATTTGAGTTGATATCTTTGTTGTTGTAGTGTTTCAGTCTTATGCTCGTTCCGATAATTGGCACATCAATAAACCACATTTTTCATAACACGTCCCAGCCTGTTATTCTTGCTGTGGCCATAGATCTTAGATTAAAAAGATATAGGGACCTAGACTAGCGAGGCCAGGGAAAACGCAATGTGTCGGTGGCAGAGTGCAAGATTGCTTCGCTTTGGATGTCTTGGGAAAGAATGCAGACAACAGGTTGTGTAGAGGGAAACGCACACGAGAAGATACTTACAAATCAGGGGAGGGAAACGTCTTAAGAAAACAAATCAGCGTTCTCATCGTTGCTAAGCCAACGCTGAAGTGCCTCGCCTGTTCCAGGCGTTAAGTTAGCGATGAGAACCCCCACCCCCCGCCACATTTTTTTGTCTCGCTGATTTTCTCGCAGCTCCTAACTAACAGAAAACCAAAGAGCCCCATAACACTCGGTGTGCTAAGTCACTATGGAACAAATGGCTTTTAATAGTCCTGTATATTCCTTGTTTCGTCATCTTCTTCAAGTTGAGATAATAATAACAATAAATAAACATATTTGTGCAGGATGACCATTTCAGTTATAAAAACTGCTATCAACATGGGTCCTGCGTAAAAAAAATTAATGAATAATAGATAAAATAAAATGTAAAATATGCAAAAATCTAAAACCTATATAAGAAATCTAAAAATATACATACAAAAAGAGATAAAAAGACTGGAACTAGATTCACATACAGTTATAGATATGGAGAACGACACTGCTGTTTCTCTGCAATGTTCATGATGTCCTGCTAAAAAGGCCAAAACCAACTCTCTTTTAATTTCGTACAAAACGTACAGCGCTCTCCCCTCCTCACCCCCACCCCCACTCCTGAACGGACTGATAACATGGTTATACTCTCAACTTCTAATGTTCTGTCGACGATGTTCCCGAGAGCGGACTGCTTGTAAACTAAGGGTAATGCCTTCAAATGAACTTTTTACAATCTGGACACCACCGATCTAAGGGGCATCATAGTCGTAGATTTACCTTTTAAAAATAACACTCCAATCGATTGAAAACATTTTATTTAGCTCTGAACACGGTTCTACAAAACCAAGTTACTTTTTGTTACGTACTTCCTTTTTATTGTATGATAAACGGACCTGGGAATTTATTTTACTCCTGGAAGTTCCGGGAGCAGTTGCAAACTACTTATTAACCAAGAGTGAGGTTTTTTTCTGGAAAACCTTAAACAGAGACCTTGCCGTATGGATCGTGCGATAGCAATATCAATACACTAAGGCTGAGGCTAAGATTTTCCGTAAAGATCATTCAAGGTTGATGAATAAGTACTTTGCTGTATTGCTGTATATGACGAAAGTTTCAGTTTCTTCTTGGCTGTTTCCTTCGTCCTACCCGGCACCAACTCGTTCTTAATTTAACGCTGTGGATTCTCTTCTTTTTTTTTCTCCTGAAATTGTAGCTCATAAGGGTGAAAGAGTTCACTCTCAGAGTGTTCTTCGTCACTTATCGTTTCCAGCCGCTCCAATTTTCAGGAAAAAAAGCAAGAGTTTTTTAAATTACCTTTTGCTTTGTTTTTCCAGGCCGGCAATTAACCGGTGGGCATTACGGGAGAATAATGCCCTAGAATTGGCCAATCAGAAAGTGCTTCATATCAGCAAAGGATTATGATCTAGACTCGGCTACTAACACGAGCCATATACTGTCAAACCCCTATTAAGCAGTCACCTATTGAACGGCTTCCCCTATTAGGCGGCCAGTAATCAAAGTCCAGATGAGGTCTTTTCTATTGTTTCTACCTCTATTAAACAGCGTAAGCGGGTCACTACCCATTTCCCCAAGGATTGGGGTTGAACTGTAATAAAATCCGTTCAGTTAATACTATTCTCTGTTGACGGGTAGAATACGACTACCGAATAATTTTTACATATGAACTTACAAAGAAAGGAATAAAGCCTTGTAATAAAATATTACGATTTTTTAAACTGATTAGTCTTGTTCGCAGATGATGTCTCCTTTTAGATCATCAAAGTTAATGTGACCCCATCCATTGGAACTTTGGTCAACCAGTTGAACGCGCGCGCGTTGACCAATGAACTCTTGGACCTTCCAGGACTCTCGCGCCATGGTCTCTTTGCATTTACCAGTAGTCCGTCTGATAGTCTAACAAACAAGACAAAAAGCTTGAAAGACTGGTTTTCACTAACTAGACTGCGAGCAGTCTCTCTTTTCCTCGAAAATCGGTGGGGAATAACGCAAAACAAGTAAGCTTCCGAGCGTGACAATGAGCGTGACGTGCTAGTAACGAGGGCGTACTCACACGTCACGCTCACAATCACGCTCGCACGCTTACTTGTTTTGCTTCCTTCCCCACGGATTTTCGAGGAAAAGAGAGACTGCTCGATGTCTATTCACTAACAGGCACACAAGCGTAAGCAAGGTGTTCTTTGTAAGGACATTTTCCCAACAAAGGCGCTTATTCCTGCGTCCGCGTGTGTTGCTTAAGTCTGGAGCACGTCGTAAACACGAGGACAAGCACAAGGATGTTCACACTAACAACATACACATGCGCAGTGCGAGTTACATCGCTGTAGAAACCAGATGGCGATTGGTTGAATTCTCGCGCTTATGCTTGTGCTTATTTTACACCAGTAAACACTTGTGAAATGAACCAAACACTAGTGCAATAACTGCGAACGCAAGTACAGCAAAACGGAAATTTTTTTCTTTTTGCTTTTGCTTGTGCTTATTTCACCGGTGTACACTTGTGATTATCTCACAAGTGTGAACTAAGCTTTATGCTTTTACTTTAATCATGCGCTATAAATGAAAAACCTGAATGCAGATTGGCCAACCGGACGTTTGCCCTTGGTCAAGATTTTTTAACGACTAAAGATAGAAAGGTTTTTAATGGAGTACTTCTGGTATAAAGGTCCAAAAGTCGACAAAAACTTCCGAGATCACCAGTGATCTTATGGAAGTTAGCTAAAACTTGCAGCTGAAGTCAACAATAATGAAAAACAAGTACACCAAAAACGATACAGATCAGTTCTTACTACCTGACTTTCCATTAGCAACTCTGCGCGAATCGTGTTTATATCGCATCCTCCGCCAATCAGGAACGAGATTGTTTCACCCGTGATGTTGAAGTGCGGGGAAGTAAGAGTCCCCTGGGGATTGTCTCCTTGTGTTTGTCCTGCCGGTGTGGCTTCTGACGGTCGATCTTCAAATCCGCCAATCCACCAGTCCCCCTGTTGATTGGCAGCTTCCCCTTTGTTTCGAGCTGTTGGGTTATCGCCATAGGTTGGTTGATTGTTAAACGCAGTACCGGTCCGTGTCCAACCGTCAATTCCATTTTCGAAGTCAAATTTACAAACTTTGGGGAGCAAGAAACAAAACCATTTATTTTCTAAACGTAAACCGTTTTAATCACCAGCAACAGTATTTTTTAATTAATACTTTTACGAGAGAATAGACCAATTTCGATATATTAAAATTCTAGCCTGGCCCCGACGCTTAGAGGAATAAAACAAAAGAAATAACTTGTTCATGCCTCAATCTCGATGCGATTTCTTTTCTTTTCTTTTCTTTTTTTTTTTATTCCCCTAAGCCTCGGAGCCAAGTTAGAATTTTAATGTATCGATATCGAAATTGGCTTATTTGCCGCTTTTCCTACATCTAGGATTGGAACTTTATCTATACAAACTAAAACCAAAAATATTGTATTGTGTTTTTTTGCCATGTGAGGTCAAGATGATTGGATATTGGCCAACATCTCTTTTTTTTTTTTTTGCCAGTTAATAATTTGAAGATAAAAAAACAAACTGAGCTTATTGTGTTAAAGACTTATCATGCTTCCATTCAAATGACGATCGTTTTGCTAATCTTAAGTTAAGTGCCTTGCCACGGTTGAAATTTTAGAATTGGTGCATTAGTTTAACACATTTGAATTTTAATTTTGTCTAGTACTTCCTGTGACAAAAAGAATTGTTGATACAACGTTTATATGGTATCTATACATTTCCTTTCTTCATAAGTCTCAATACGAGTGATTATTTCCTCCGCACCTAGCTTTAATCGTTAAAAATACTCGTTTTGTCTCAACACCACTAACATTAGCTATAACATTAGTTACGAGGTAGAGAAAATGAATTTTTTTCGGTGGTACTGGGGAGGGCAGCTGGCTCCCCGGGGCTGGCTTTAAACTGAGCAAGGAAAATAATAACGATATGATGCTTTTTCGAAGTTCAACATATATAAAACTGCACACAAGTCTATTTTATTTTACATACCTTTTTGCTCACAGTGAATTCCATGATATCCTAGCTTACAGTGACAGCGATAGGAATTCAAATCATATTCAGGAACACAGTCAGCACCGTTCTTACAAGGATCGCTATCACAAGGAGACTAGTGCAGTAAACAAACAAAGGCTGGTTTTAAAAAATAGCTCTATGCTTTTGTTATGAAGTCTAGAAGGTGTTGCGTTTTGTGCAACACAACGAGTCAGGATACGCCGCCATGTTGAACGAATAACACTTTGGTTCAACAACACAAAGGAAAGTGCAATCAAGCTGATCTTCCACCATGGACGATGTTACTTTCTTCCTCCATAAGTAGTGGAAAGGATTAGGTTTAAAATCGGCAACAGAAAAGTCACTTGCTGGATTTCGATAGAGAGCACTTTGTTCCATGGCGTATGTAATTTGGCGGAAGAAAACCAGCAGGATTGTCATGGCAGCCATTATCCAGCAGTTGCCGGATAACATGCAGATTATTCTGCGGTTTTCTGCCCTCTAGATAATTATCAAATATGGCCTCCTTTACTTTCGATAAGCAAGATATCCTGACCAGTTAAGTAACGCTAGCAATGTAGTTTATTTATATTAGCAAACAAAGGCGGCATAGTATTTAGAAAATAGCCCAAAAAAATATACGCGTGCTGATTTGTTTAAAATCGTGTTCCTAGTTACTCGATAGAAACACAAATTTAGCAACACAGAACTAGCACGTGCTGTTGACGTAGTGACGGCCGCGAGCAAAGAGAATTTACACTTTAATGATCAAAGTGAACAAGTTGTTCTCTTTTTTTCGTCGAGGTTTTTTCTAAAAGAAATAGAAAACATGTTATCCGCGTTTCTATCGAGTTATAGAAACACTCGAGAAAGTTTGGAAGAACTCGAAAAAGCTGTGGAAACAGTCGCCGGCGGCCCGTGTTCCCACAGCATTTCTCGTTCTCCCAAACTTCCACTCGTGTTTGATAGAAACACGGTACAACGTACACTGAACCGAAAGAAGACCAAACACATCCTTAATTCAGCCCTTTAGGATTTTAGTTATTTTTCATTTATTAACCGCATGAATTTTTTTCTGTTATTTTTTTAAAGAAAAGCTCAATACTCAATAGGGGAAGAGCACAATTTTACAGACAAGTATTAACTATTTATGTGTTTTGTTTAATTACACTCCCTATTTTGCTCCAAGTGACAACCTGGCGGTTAAGACATTCTGAAGAATAACTTGTCTGGAGTCACTATTTATCAAAAAGCTACAGAAATAACTATAGAGTCATCAAAAACCTTGCCTTTTAAAGGTCGGATGTCAATTTTTTAAATAAAGATTTCTAAAAAGCTCCATTAAAGATATTAAAATTAAAATTCAATTTCTGGCATCTTTAACAAAATGCCCTTGAAGTAATCAATTATTAAAACGCTTGATTCTGAAAATTATGGAAGAAGGTTCTTGTCCAGGCAAACTGCGGGTGGAAGAGTTAAACACAAGTGCCAGGTTCGACTAGAAATCACAGACTGGCGTAAATTTTAATCTTTTGTTAGCCACAATAAAGCGATTACTGGTTTCAGTTTTTCCATGATAGTGGGAAAAGTCGCCCTTGACCTCGGCTAACACAAAGGTTTGGCAGTTCGCCTTATCATGCTAACTTCAGCAGAATAAACAGTTTTTGAACTATTTCTGTAAACCGGTTAATGTGCAAAATGTTCTAGTGGTGTTATTGTGTAATGTAAATGAGCCTTTTATTTACCTTCAAAACATGACAGCACTCAGAGTAACTAATTTTATAACTGCGCGTTCTTTCAACGAGGTCGCTTGGAATTTTTGAACTTTTTTTTGATCAAGGCAACTGTCAAATGTGCAAAATGTCCTAGTGGTGTTATTGTGTAATGTAAAATTAGTTTTCTTTTAACCACAAAACATGACAGAGCTTCGTTAGAGGGATGGTTTCATGGTTTGGCGCATATGCAAGCTATGATATAGCCCACCCAATTTTATTGTTTATAAACCAATCAGATGCGAGTAGATAACTCGTGCGTCCGGTCCGGGACAAAACTGTCAGGCCAAAAAACAAATTTGATATTCAATACTGAATTTAGGCTGCGTAGCAGGCGTTTCCGAAACAACAAACATTAAGCCAAGGCACAATGTTATTTATGTCGGTAAATTGACCTATTGTATTCAAGGCACATATTTGTCGATCCGATGGTGGTCTGTCATGTGACATAACAGCCAATCATGTTAAAGAGTGTTATCTATCCGTCAGTATAAAGACCTGTCACATTTTCAATTATTTCCTCTTGCTTTCACCATCACAGCGAGTATATCTCTTGGCGAAAACATTTTTCTCTCCCTCCACTCCCTTATCGCCATCTTTCGGATCGACATTTATACTATGTATTTTCGCTTACCAGCCGTGGGGCGCCTTTTTCGCCCCACCTTTGCTGAAAATGATAATTAAATTACCATGGACATTGTTAACAATTAACTTTTATTTGAGTTTCTATTGAAACCGCCACAGTATAAGTGGCCAAGAAATGCCAATTCACGAGTTGATTATTTGTTTTACACCATATCATCCTCAGCAAACTAGTGCGACACCACAGAGAGTTCACGAATTCATTTCCGTACAATGTATCGGCATAAAAGATACATAATTTGGTTTTTATCAGCTGGGTTGATAATGTAAATTGGCCACCGTAAAGAGATTCGAAAGCTGACGTTTCGAGCTTTAACCCTTCGTCGGAGCGAATCGGATTGGAGTGTATACACGCAATGAACTTGACTTACTTACTTATACTGAACTCGACATTTTCTGTGTAAACCCGTTGACTTCTTCCGTGAATTTTAGGCATCAGTAATTCTGCGACTATCAGTTTCGTGTAACTGTGTTGCTACAAAAATGTTATCATTCTGCTTTCACAAAATTATGGTCTGTGATGACTGAAATACGTAAATGTACTTAATACCTTGGAGCCGGAAAATACGAAAGGAATTCTAATGAGAATTCTCATCTTTATCGCCTCGTTTTCGCGACACACCGAGAAACTTTCGAAGGCCTGCCTTCAACTAACTTTATAACTGCGTGTTCTTTCATCGAGCCCCGGCAATATTAGTGGGAGGTCATCACCGCGCGCGCCATCTCTGCTCCACCAAATCGAAAACATTAGAACCCATTGTGCGGAAGCAGTATTAACGTTATGGCCGAGCGACTGATAATTAGGACAAAGACATTCTTCCTGCAGTGAGACTGATAATTTTGTGAGAAGTTTGGGTGAGATCAGATTAGCTTATTCATTGATTTGTATTATCGAGCCCAACAGTTCAGTTGTATTCGCTTTGAAGTCAGAATTAAGTTAAGACGTATACGCGTTTGGTTGCCGTTCCGCCCGACAATGGCCACCCATGCATGCCCTATTCCGGATGTCAATTTTGTGAAAATTGTGTATTTATCTAAAGCAAAACCATGGACAATTTGACTTTTGAAATTTTGAACAATTACCAGCTATCCCTTGAATCTGTGAAACATTTTAGACAAAATGTTCATGATATAACCAATTTATTAAAAGAATTATGGAAGAGATGTGATCCATTTGATGCAAAATTCTGGAAAATATGGAGCTGAAATCTAAGGAACTAATAGTTTGACCAGTGCGTTTCGAAAAATCCGAAATTTTACAAAACTTAAGTGTTCACGCGACTTAATTGGAGTTCTTGCATCCCGTCTATCATTCGATCTCTTAGATTGTCCAACAATAAGGCCAATCCGCAAAATAAAACTTTGGCCATAATTTTATGAAACTCTGACGTTCCACCAAGATTCATGCCAGCTAACTTATTATTAACAGATTATAACATGTAATAATCTTTTAACTTATTTAATTAAGTTTCAACAGCTTGTGTGAAGGAGAAGAGATTTCTACAAAACCCACAATACTCTACTACAAATGGTAAGTGCATCTATACATATTTAATTAGTGTATGTGCGAGTGTAATTTGAAAGAATTTTCAAACATCATGAGTGGCCGGTGTAAATGCTTAGTTGCTCTAGCTTTCACAGAGTTACTCATTTCTTATATGACTGAGAAAATTATTGGTGCGCCCGCTTTGATTTGCACTGCAGCGCAAGTTAATGCAAAGTGTGTAAATGGCTCTCTTCATTTGATTCTTTTATTGGCTTCTCTGGGTTTTAGAATTGTGCCTCAAGTTAAGAAATGTCTCTCAAAAGCCGGTGGGACCTTTCCGTGGAATGATGTAGTGCTGATGGCTTATGGTGAGGCCCCAAACACGGGTTAGGCTTCCAGTAGAAACTCGTAGTGCTACGAATGTAATTTGTTTAAGGCTAGAGCTAAGTGGTATTTCATGGAGTTATGAGTACTCTAAGTCCAGCTTTATATAGTTTTACTCTTTACACTCACTTTTAGCCTTACTTAGATATAACATGTACTTTTAACAAATTCGGTGATCTCTTTTTACATGGGGTCCTAGACTTTTTCACAGATTATTCCGGCTATTTACTATACGCAAGATGGTAGGAAAGAGTAAAATTAAGAAGCCGAGGTGATTGCAAAAGCAACCAGGCCAGGATATTAACGTGCGGCTCGGGACAGAAAAAAATTGAAATGAAAGTGAAAACGTCTTTTCAGCACTCACTCAAGTACCTTCACGGTACCGAGCAGTTTTTAAGAAAAGGAAAGTTTTAACTCTGTCTGTGTACAGTGGATTACATGCATAGCAAAAGAGAATTACGCTAGGCTTATTTTCACTGTTCAAGCGTTGCCATAACGCTTAAATTTTCCAAGTGTGTGGTAACCTCTCGCACTGGCACTTCCATTGCCTCCAAACCTCAGCTACAACACTGGTAGTGTTTGTTTGGGTCCACCTATACCTTGCAAAGTCACACACTTTTCAAGCATAGCCATAACACTTGAATTTTCCAAGTGTGTGGTAACCTTTCTCGTTGGATGATCCAGTGTCTCCAAACTGCAGCGTCAACACCGGTAGGTCGGATTTTTCAGTGAGAAAACCGCTATCCTCTCGCCATACATTGTCATTGGCGTCACAATTGCATCCATAGCTTGGATCTGCGCATGATTTTGTCAACCCGCATGCGCACTTGTAGTTATCAGCTGGTGTGGCTCCTCCCCAGTAGTTCATTTCCTCGTGAATGCGTGACATCCACCAGCCATATTTGTTGCCATTGAAGAAAATACCATTATGGAGGCATTCGTACTTGATAAACTGTTCGCAGTGTGCGGAGGCATCTGCCAGGCCAGCAAGTTGTTCAACACCAGTCAAGCCAGATGAGATGTAGTGAACACGACGCTCATAGCTGCCCTTACTCTCATATCCATCGACCAGCGTTCTAGCTTCGCTGTCATGGCTGACAACTGTCACGCCAACTTCATTCTTGTCTGTCATGTCACAGTACACGGTAAACGGCTCGTACCCCCCTTCTCCATCGGGATCGATGACGTAAGAAGCACTGACAGCTTGTGAGCTGTGAGACTTTATGTCACTGCAGGTTTTTCCTGAACAGAGTAACATAAACGAACGTCAAATATATTGCTAAAATAAAGCAACATTTGTAAGATTCATTCACAGGTTCAAAACATGTACCGCTAAAAACTAAATTGTAACAAGCTATCTATGCATGGTGCCACAAGCCCGGCGTTAAAGACCTTTCACTGTTGATTAAGTTAAAGAGCACTGGAAAAAATTCTAGCACTTCTTTTCTCATTGATCTGGGGTTTTTAAAAAGTTTGTAGTCTGTGGATCCGTGTGCATGCAACAAAAATTTTAAATGGACACCATATAGTTGATTTAACGAAGTATATTTATCGAAGCGTTTGGCTATCGTATTTTACAAGCATAGCTTGAGTACCGTATGTTGAGGCCACAAGTGTAATAATTGGCCTCAAATGTAATAACTGGCTCCAAATGTAATAAAAGTTGGCCTCAAATGTAATGACTAGCTCCAAATGTTATAACAGTTGGCCTCAAATGTAATAACTGGCGAACAAGTAAACAATGTTGAGGCCACAAGTGTAATATATATATATCAGAGCTCCCTGATCACCCTATGACTATCAGCGTGAGGAAAATCATAATGCTAAAGGGGAGAGGAAGTGGTCCTGTTGTACGCTTGCAGCAAATAATAAGATCTCCAAAATGGCACCAGGCATGGCTTAAGCTAGAACCACAACCGTATGCATAGAGTCGAGAAAATTAGCATACCTCGACTCTTTCACTGTTGTAGTTAGATACAAAGGACGCACATGTTTTCTTTCTTCCTTTTTTTTTTTTTTTTTTTTTTTTCCACGTTAATATAATCAATCCAGTTCGGCTACTTTTGTTGTGTTTGTACTCTTTATCTTGTCACGGCATTTCAGGTTCAGAGGGCCGGGTCAGTTTTGTTTGGACAATAAAATACGAGATTAGGGTCATTCTTTGTTTTTTTATCATTACGCATCATACACTTTTTCACTACCGCCAAGAAGAGATGTTATGTGCTAATCAGCAAGGTAAGTCTAGACGTCTAAGCGTTTAAGTTTTGCGTTAAGCTTGAGCCAGTCTTTTCTGTAAGTCTAGGCTATGCTTGAAAACCCTGCTAAAATGACACAATCCGTTTAAAAATAAGTACACTGACTACAATACCGGCACTCTTTAACCGATTCCCTAAACCGACCAAAACTGCCCATGAGAGGAACGCCATCTACTTTTACGCCAGAAAATGATGAAAACTGAGTAGGATGACTTTCGATAACGCATGCCTCGATCCACCTAATACCGAATTTGAGAATTATTTTCGCTAAAATTGAACAAAAGTTACCCTACTCTATTATTTATTAAAACTGTCGCTTCCTTCGGTTTTTTCCATTACAAAAGAACATACAAGAAAGGATTGAAAACGACCAGAAACCACCAAAAGAAAGGTCCTTAAAACGAGAAGTGTGACGTTTTTTTTTTACCCCTCGATGAAACGTTTGCGTTCTGCACACGCTCAAAAGAAATATGTCGCAAACAGCATGAAAGCTTTGACAGCTTTCGGCAGTCTGGCTGCAATATGCAGAAATAGCCGAGCTGTATAAAATTTTCCATGACTATTGACATCACCAAAAATGCCAAATTTCAATTACTGACGGTCACGCGACTGATGACATCATCAAATACTGGCACATGAACTTGCTTATTTTCAGTAATTGATCATTATGTCCAAGTTTGGTCTTTATCTATCCAGTTGATTAGAAAAACTGACTTTTCGAGGTCACGTGACAAATGACACCTAAAATATGTTTGCAGACTCAGTTTATCGCAAATAAAACGTATTGTTTACTTGTTCGCCAGTTATTACATTTGAGGCCTACTGTTATAACATTTGGAGCCAGTTATTACATTTGAGGCCAACTGTTATTACATTTGGAGCCAGTTATTACATTTGAGGCCAACTGTTATTACATTTGGAGCCAGTTATTACATTTGAGGCAAGTTATTACCGATTTAATCAAGAAAAATCCAACTTATGGAAAGATGAGGGCATAAACCTCGCAGTTTACAAGATTAGTTTGCAAGAAACTAAAGAAAAACTTTTAAACTTACCAGTTCGTTCACAGAAAAGGCCAGCAAATCCTGGCTGGCAATCACATTGATAAGTCTTTTGTTCAAAGTTATGAACACAGTCCACATTGTTGTGACACGGGTTGCTGATGTGGCATAGAAACTGTGGAATTTAAAATAAATCGTCAATAGTTTAATGACAAGTGAGCAATTTTCCAAAATGGCGGACCCTGGTAACATCGACGTGCCTGGATCTTCTTCCTCAACTCCTTCTACTGCATGAAAAGTTTGAAAATTTTAGCCTGAGTGATTCAAAATAGCTTTAATTTCAAAACAAAAATAAGAGATATTTGAAGAGTTTTCTGGCTTTTTAGCGTCTTCAATAGATTGATTCTCCATTGACCATTGTGGCAACGTTGCTTTGAAAAAACCCGATATTATCAGGCCCACTTAGCAAATTTAAAGAAATGATTTTCTTAGTGATCGTGATATTATTCAGTAAAAGCCTCGTGATGGCCAAAACATTATGCCTGTTTGTCTTAGCAGGTAAGAAAAAACACAAAAACCGTCTGAAAGATCAAGAATAAGATTTACAGTTACGAAGGAATCCCAAATCCAACTCAGCGCTTATCATTCCATTATGGCCATTATGTTGTGCCTGCGCTTCTGTGCACCTTGGTTTTGTTTTAACTTTAGTGAAGTAAAATTTTTAATCGTGTAAACACTGTAACAAACCTCGGTAAATGGCGGAAAAATCAAAAGTAAGCCAACCTAGGCTTGTCGACAATTGAGCGCCTCATCAGACATGGTTTAGCTTAGTAACCGACGGGGTAACCGAGGAAAAGCAGACGTTGTCGCAACATCTTGACAGCAAGTGTTCACGCGTTCAGCGCGTAAAGAAGAGAAAAATAGACAAAGATTCCTCCTAATGTAAGTAGGTTTCAAGTCAACGGGCAAAAAAAAACTAAATAAACTCATGTTTAGGCAAAGAAATCCCAAACTGCTGTTTCCAGTTCATTGTCAAGTGCCGTAAGCGTTTCCTTTCTGTGAGAAGTTCAGTAGCCCCGAGATATCAAAATTTTCTTTCCACTATTCATCTAAAAAGCATTACATTTAAGGAGAGTTTGGCTCGACATCACCCCAAGCAAATTGACAACGACTCGCGTTCGGCGTTGGAGTAAAGTAAGAAATTTTATAATTTTCCAGTAGTTTCTGTGCAACATTGCAGCACTTGCTTTCCGAGAAAACCCCAAACCATCCGTTGTATGCGGCTTACTTTAGTTAATTAGTTTCGTGTAAACAGCTTCTCTAATAACTGCGGTTTAGTTACGAAACTTCGGTAAGCAGTAACCGTAGTAAACCTCTCTCGTAAAAACACGGCATTAGTCAGTTATGTTTCATAACTAGATGACAATTATTTATCCTGAGGGAATTAGTTTTGTTTTCCTGAGAATCTCGAAGTTTCCCCAGGATGAAGTTGAGGGACTGACATCGAGATTCGAGGGAAAACATAACCACCTGTTACCCAAAGGGACCAGTTATTAAGCGTTTTGTTATTTAGCTGGAGTTTCAAGGGTGTAAAGTAACCAAGCAACCTCTGGTTAGACAGGAGAGCGGGCAACATTTAGATTTAACCATAGCCACGTATCCTTAATCAACCAATGGGAGCGCGCGTTAGATTTAGCTAGACTTCAGCTATAAAACAACATTTATTATTATATACGTTAATGAAATGGAAGCATATTCAACAGTTTAAATTCAGTTACCGATTTAGTTCAAGATAGTTTCAACTAATAAACTAATAAATGTTAGTAATTAGTTTGCATCAAGTTTGAAGAAAGACGCATTTGAAACATCATAATCTGAAAACTTTTTATAAAATAATTTTCTTGTTGTAAAGTGTTGGAAGTTTTGACAAAAACTATTTACTAAAAATCTACTCATAGCACGGTAACGTTTGGAATACTATTTAAAACATCTCACTTTAGTTCATTTCTCTAAGTGGCCCCGCGATTAAATTCTCAAGCATTCTCGAGAAAGTTAATATCAAACCTCGTAAAAATGCTTAAAGCAAGTGTTATTGTGTTTTTAAATAACGCAAAACGTCTGTTTTAATTGAAATATGGATAACTTCAAGTTCAACTTTCCCTCACGGGGTCAGCTTGAGAGCTTAAGTCTCGATAAGTTCTTCTTAACTGTACTCAACATATTACCATGCCATGAGGTTTTTTGGTGACTTAATTTTTGCCATTATATTATTGCTCGAATGTTGTGCGGAAATCATCTTAAGTTCTTTCTTCAATTTTCTAAATTTAACACAGAGACTTAAACAATATGGGTTAAACACTGACAGTGGTTTCACTTACCAACGGGCTGAAATGATGGAAGGTGGTGTTTTCCTGAAGGTCACTTTCAGTGGCTCTGTATTTGTCAATGGCCAACAGCTCACACAGATAAAGACCGTGAGAGTCTCTATATGCCGCGAAGTTAAACGAATAACACTCCGTTTCTCTCATACATTTAAAGACACAGTCAAATGTATCCATAACATAAGAATATGCAATTGTTGTCGTTGATAAGTGGTGGAAAAGATCGGGTTTGAAGCTTTCTTGGTAACTGTCGAATTGTTGATGACGAAAAATAAGGGTGCTAGGCTGAGATGAGGCAAACGTTTGAGAGACGAGAAAGACGCTCAAGAAAATAATCGCAACAAGATCCATCCTGGCTGGAAACGTATAGAGGAAGATTGTAAGTTTGCTAAACAGAGGCAGGAACTAATAAACCAATAAGCATGCAAGTTGGAATCAAGCTGTGAATCATTGTTACTGACCCTAGACTTGGACCCTTAGACTTGGACGTCGACTTTCTTCTCTCCATCCTAGAAAAAAAAAATTACATTATCAATGCAACTGTTAAAGCATCGTGGTTTGGTCGTCTTACATAATTTTGTGAGTGTATAGGTGGTGACAATGTTCCGAACGTTGCTCTATTAATGATTAAACATTTAATTATGTCCACCTTATCGTACATATAATCATCAACCACTCCGGGATTATAAATATATTAATGTGTTTTCCAAAAACAACATGCAAGAATGCGCTGATATTAATTCCCCAATTATTTTCTTTAATTGGTGCCTTCGTAGATGGGTTGGTGTGAGATGGAGATGCATTGGCCGCAAAGCAAAAACAGATATCGATGTTTCTCTTAAAAATAGCAAACATTACGCCATGACCCTGGTATAATTGTTTCCCCGCACGATTTTTTTGTGCTTGTGTATAAATGTTTTCACTGTTGTTGCCAAGGGGTCTTCAGTAAATTATTGATTAAAAATTCAATTAAGTAGTTAGATCGTATGAATGTAAACACCTTCTAAGACGTTTGATATATTTTTGAAATTTCACTGTAAAGATCGATTGGTTTCCACATGATAGCTACTATCGCTTCAAAAAACAGGTTAATTGTTTATTTTTTAATACGGAAACCACTTTCCAGCGATCGTAACGACCCTTACGAGAATCAGTGTTTTTTATTTGTTGCGTAACTGGACCGCATCCAGCAGGTGTTTCCGGTTTTCAACCATTTCAGTGCCTACGAACGACAGCATCAGAGCAATTGAAATAAATATTGGTAATCCAAAAGGATCCGTGGTTGCGAGGCACAGCGTGGCATCAGAACGAGACCGGGGTGAAGATTTTCACAATTTTTTAAAATATTTTTTTGGTCCACCTCGCTTCGACTCGACGTAATCCGCCGTAGGAGAAAAGATGGCGGTAGCACGGTTTACCACTATACCATGCGGACCTTACAAGGCCCATAAAGTACAAGGAAAGCCATATTTTTGAAATATTTGTTCCTGTGCTAACAACATAGTTTATGTTTGGTTTGAAGATGTTTACGTTAGAACTTTTCTGTACGTTTTTAAGAGCGTTGTTAAAGTTTTCGTGACGAAAAGACCAAATGTATCCTGTTTCTCGTTTAAATACTAAAAAGCGAGCCAGAACTCAGGTTTCGGTTCAATATTTTACTTGTAATTGGGGCGCTACCTCCATCTTAACTTTTAAGGGTAGAAAAATCTCCTCGACTGCTCAAAGAGAATGCAACCGCTATGAGTAAATTTGATTTTAAAGCCATATTTCAGTTTTGAAAGTTCATCATATTTAATATATTACAAGTTCTGTAGGTCAGTTATTCAAAATTACGCAATTTGTCGTGTATTGATAAGAGTGTGCCTGTTTAAGAAACCTTGAAACCTGTCTAAATTTACCCCGTGAAAGGATCTGTTAATTAAACTTGACCGTCGTTCATAATTTGCTTTGCGGTTGGTGATTCGGCAAGTTTGACAGAATATGAGTTATCACGTGTGACTAAGTGCATAACCGCGAGACTTCTATTAGAAAAAAATTTTGGTCGAGCTTTTTTTTATCAACATGAGCTTAAAAAACGTCCTCTGTGGTAAGACTTTTTAAACGGGAAATTTTTAGCAGGTCACTCTAGGGCCAGTTATATCTGTTCGCATCGCATAATTCATAGCCTCACCACTTGGAAACTGTCAATCAGAATGTCCCTTTATAAATTTGAGCAGTTTGCTGTGTTATAAAGGCTTCTAGCTTTATTAAACTACACTTTCAGGCATTTTAATCATAAAAAAATGTTGACGTAAATAGATTGCTATTTAAGAAAATTTTGTGATAATCCTACGGGAAAATATGTACTTTACAAGAATTTCTATTAATTATTTTACAGCTATTGCACTCACATATGCTTTTAAGTCTTTTATTAAAATGCACATTTATTGTTTTGTCATGTTTAAAACATGTTGAGGTAATTTGGTACTCTGGTAAATTCTGCGATATAGTTAAGCAAAATATACTAATATTACATAATTTTCGACTCCTCAGCATTTTGGAGTTCTGTTTTGTTTTTCCATGCTGTTTTATTTCATGCGCAAGATTTTGTCCTTCGATGTTAAAATATAGGGGAGAACCGCTTTCTCTGAACAAAACATTATGCTATTAGTTTGCTTATGTCAGACAGATCAGAATATTAAATGACTGTGGAAATTGCGCCATTTAAGACAGATGCCGATCAAAGTCCGCACGGTAACTTTCTGAATACTATTTAAAACATCTCACCTAAAACATCTCACGGCACGGTATAACTTTCTGAATACCATTTAAAACATCTCACTTTAGTTGATTTCTCTAAGTGGCCACGCGATTAAATTCTCGAGCGTTCTTGAAAAAGTTGATGCATGTCAGACCTAGTAACAATGCTTAATGCGTGTGTTATTGTGTTTTTCAAAAGCATACGGCTAACTTCAAGTTCAATTTTCTCTTGCGGTGTCAAATTGAGAGCTTAAGCCTCGATAAGTTCTTCTTACTTTAAATTGAAAACATTACCATGCTATGAGGTTTTTTTTTTGGTAACTTAATTTTTGCCATTATTGCTCGAATGTTCTGCGAAAATCATCTTAATAATTAGCTTGGCATCCAGCCAATCTACTGTTGCAGGTAGCAACTGACCATGCCATATACCATGCAAACAAACAACCCAATGACTGACACCTTAAGACATATTTATAAGTAATTTAAAAAATTAAATTTATTATCTTCGTGCAGGAGTCGCCACACCATGAAGCACCGTTCATGTCTGCTCATTTTCCTTATTTCTTCTCAAATAACTATAATGTTAGCTACAGAAAGTAGTGCTCTTTATCGAAATCCAACAGGCGACTTTTCTGTTGCCGATTTTAAGCCTAATCCATTCCACTACTTATGGGTGAAGAAAGTAACATCGTCCATGGTGGAAGATCAGTTTGATTGCACTTTCCTTTGTGCTGCTGAACCAAAGTGTTATTCGTTCAACATGGCGGCGCATCCTGACTCGAAAGGTCTTTATCTCTGTGAGTTGTTGGCCACTGATAAGTACAGAGAAACTAAAAAGTTTCATGCTAATGCTACCTTCCATCATTACAGCCTCTCGGTAAGATACATATTATTTATTTTGCCCTCTTTAGTAAGTTCCAGTCTTGAAGCTTCATAATAAATAGCGGGTCTGGATTGAGGGATGTTGCAGTCCCAGAAATCACTTAAATTTTGCACGATTTCTCAGCTATTAATTAAACTTCAGCCCACATCTCAGATGTAAGTCAATTTTGCCGAACTCAAATCTCGGCCACAGGCTAAAATTGAGAGGAGCTCTCAGTTATCAATAAACCTCATCTAGGTACTCTAAATGTAGAGCTTTTTGATAATCTTTTCGTCCTTTTTTTTAACTTCAGTCTCCATGTAAAAGCGATCCTTGCAAGAACGGTGCTGACTGTGTCCCTGAATATGAGTTGAATTCGTATCGCTGTCACTGTAAGCTGGGATTCTGTGGAACAAACTGTGAACTTGGAGGTATAAGCAAACCAGAGCATTTGCAAAACATTAGTAATTGCATTTTATTCAAGAATCAATAATTCAAGATGGTTTTCGGCTATTTCTAGTTTTGTGTAACTACAGTAGGTCCCTTTGCGTAAGTGAACAGGCGGCACCAAGGCTCTGGAACAAACTACCCCTCCAGATCAAACTTTCATCATCAGAGGCAGTTTTTAAGGCTAATCTTAAGACTTATCTTTTTAAGCGTGCATTTGACTTGTAGTTTTTACTTTTTATTTGTAGCCTAATTGTATTACATAGCGTATTTAATTCTTAGGATTTTAACTCTTAGGATTTAGGATTTTGGGTTTTTAAAGGGTTAAGATTTTAATTTTAGGATTTTAAACTTAGGATTTTAATTTTAAAGTATTGTAAAGCGCCATGGACAATTAGTGGAAAATGGCGCTGTATAAATGTATATTTATTTATTTATTTATTTATTTATTTATATAGCGCCATACTCCAGTAATTGCCCGTGGCCCTTTAGAAAACCATAATTCTAAATTAATTTAAAAACTACATGATTCACTACAATTCAGGCTAATAATAACAAATTATAAATCAAAAGAATAGTTTATTTAGTTGTTGCTCAGCCTTTAAGCTGTTTCTAAGCGTTTCAAAATGGCTTCTATCGTAAATTGATATTTTGGATAGAGCAGCCAAAAAAAACCTCACAAACGGACATGCGCAAATTGGTTTCCATCATTTGAGGTTTGATTCTATAATTTTAATTGTTTCGCAGGAAATAAAACCTGTAGTGATATCAAACTCTGCAATCCTAAGGCTCCAAGTGGTTCCTACGTCATCGATCCTGATGGAGAAGGAGGCGTGACAGCTTTCACTGTTGGCTGTGACATGACTGACAAGAACAAAGTTGGCGTGACAGTCATCAGTCACGACAGTGAAAACAGAACGCTAGTAAATGGCTTCGAAGAGCGAGGTAGTTATCTGCGTAATGTCACATACACAGAGGCGGATCAACTTCAACTGGAACGTCTGACAGCTTCATCGGCATCTTGTGAGCAGTTTATCAAGTACGAGTGTCACCACACAATACTCCTTTTTAATGGGAGCATGAATGGCTGGTGGGTGTCACGTGACGGAAGGAAAATGACGTACTGGGGTGGGGTCGATTCAGTTCCATATAAATGCGCATGTGGCTTAAATAACTCGTGTGCAGACGCTAGCTACGGATGCAATTGCGACAAAAATGATCGTGTCTGGAGAGAGGACAGTGGTTTACTCACAAACAAGTCCGAGCTTCCGGTAATGCAGTTAAGGTTTGGAGACACTGGCGAGTCGTTCGAGAAAGGATATCACACGCTTGGAAGGTTGAGGTGTTATGGAGAGATCTAAGATCCACGCGGCGGCTTTGTAACTGGTTTCTGTAGTACTCGCGAACATTGTTTGCTCAGAGTGTACTTGTGACATTGAAAATTGAAAAAATTGTGACATTGTCATCGAGCCATACGCTTAAAGTGGTAATCCGCCCAGGTTTAGAAGTTTAGAATTTGCTCCTTGCATAGAAGTTTATTCAACGAACAAGCAGTAACAGGGCACATCCAATTACTTTAATTATTATACATTGAACTCGCTATCTCTTTTCTGGTTGGTCGAAAGCGTAGAGTGAATTTTCGAAATCAGCGCCTGTGACGTCATCTCAGCTATTAATTAAACTTCAGCTCACATCTCAGATGTAAGTCAATTTTGCCGAACTCCAATCTCGGCCACAGGCTAAAATTGAGAGGAGCTCTCAGTTATCAATAAACCACATCTTGACGTAATCACGTCAAGTTCGCGCGCTTTGTGTTGCTTGGCGTCAGTGAAGAAGCAAAAACATGACTTCCATTTTTTTTCGTTCAATGTATAATAAAACAATTATTAGATTCGGTTTTGTGATATCCAGAATAATCAAGGTCTCTGTAAGGGTTATCAGCCTCATCCTTCGGCTTCGGCTGATAACCCCTATCTCGACCTTAATTATTCTGGATATCACAAAAACCTCATCCAATAATTGTTTATGATAAAGCCGTACCAGTTTTTTGTTTTGTTTTCTTTTATGTTTATTTCTTTCTTTTTCCATTTTGGTACTTTAGTGTGTTATTCAAACTTTCTCAAATTCACGGAAACAACTCGCTGTGCTATATATGTGATATTTTCTTGTAGTTGAGTAGTTGCCCTAAAAATTTCGTTACAGAAGTATACATGTACAACTGCAATTAATACACCTTCATATCAATACTGCGTAAGTTATAACTTTAGGACGTATTATCTGACTAAAGCACTTTTTGGTCTAATTTTTCATTGTAAGATATGGAAAACTAAACGCTTTGGCTCATCAGACATATTTATTTAGACTACCAGTTTAGAAAGGCTTCAGTTATTACTCTGTGTAATTTTAGCCAGATCGTATATGTATGTTTTGGAAGGCGCGGTGGCCTCATGGTTAGTGCGCTCGTCTCCGGATCGAGCGGTCCGGGTTCGAGCCCTGACTGTGTTCTTGGGTAAGACACTTTACTCTCACAGTGCCTCTCTCCATCCATTTGTATAAATGCATGGGTACCGATGATCTTAATGCTGGGGGTAACCCTGGGACGGACTAGCATCCAATCCATCGCTTCATGCATAAGAAACCAGGATAGACTACAGCCTGATGGGCCAATTGGCTCGTGGCAGACTTTACCTTTACCTATACGTATGTTTATTACATTAGTTTCGTCAGTTACCATAAAAGCATGTACAAAAACCTAATTAATTAGTTGTTGAATAGATTGCAGCTTCGGCATCCCTCTTTTCAGATTTATCATACGTATGTTCGTTTTAAAAACATTAATACTGGTAGCCAACCTTAATTTGCTGAGGATTCTGTTCCACAATTTTGGACCCAGATATCCATAGTGAGTGTTCGCATGCCAAGAGTTAAAGAATTAAAATATGGTAATAGAGAGTGAACCAGCTAGCGGCCATACCGCCCTTTTGCGTTCAGGATGGCTTAACACTCGTGTAAGTGACCCATGTTAGAGAAAAAACCGACTGCCAGCAGTCTAGCTCATATCTATATAGAGCTATAAGTACCGACGAAGAAGCGTTTATAATCTTTTGATATTTTGTGTGATGTTGAATAAAGATACTTTGTAAATTCCTCAGGTTTACCAATGCAGCTGACGATTGATTTTAAGAGAGCACATATGAAATGTCTGCATGGATCACGATTAATCTCAATTCATAGTAATAGTGACTCAACTTCTTCAGTGGATTTCTATTAAGATAATTTTACCTGACTTGTGCGTACTGGTTTTTAATTCATTTATTACATATTAATCTTGTAAATAACAGTACAAATAAATGTTGTCTTTTCTCTCGTGATAATGTTTTTACGATTCTTTTTGTCTTACCATGTCAACACGTACTTTCTTAATTTCTAAAGAAAAATGTTAGGCTTGAAACAAGTAGATTGCTAAGTCTGTGATAATAGGGCTTTTCTGGCCTGGGAAAGCATGCGAACAGAGAGGCAAGCGAAGCCAGCCAAACGAAAACTTTTTCTCAGTACCCACCCCCTAGCCCGTTAACTGCTCCAATTCAGTGAGCTGCCGTCCAGTTCTCTCGCGACTCTATCCGCCCGTTCAACGATCGAATAATTAAGAAAAAAAAAAATAGAAAAAAAAAAAGGGTTGTGAACAGTCTAGCCTAATTTTCAAATGATCTAGTAGCTAGACAGGTTTTTTTTTTTGGCAAATTCGTACCGAAATACGAAATTAGGGATAGGCCGTTTTCACTCACATGGCCAGCACACATGCAAATTTATTGGAACAAAAGAAAATGTTTACATAAGCAACAACAACAACAACTAGCTTTATTTGCACATCTATAAATACATACAGTATTGCAAAAGCTTTTGTAAACTAAAACTAAAACTAAAGCAGTAACGATTATCGTGATTATATAATAATGTTATGATATAGCAATCAAGTTACATTGGTTTGATTTGAAAGTAGAATATTGCGCAGTTATATAATAATCAAATGAATGCGCGCTCTGATTGGTCAATCAGCTATGGTTTATTGTGCCAGGAAACTCATGGAAATTTTGCGTGTCTTCTGAATTATTGTATAAAAGCAATAGACCACATGTTTTTATGGTTTATAGGCTGATAAACCACCTGGGATGTTGGAAGAACACTCGCAGAATTCGTAAATCACTCGCCTGCGCCTCGTGATTTACGAATTCTTCTCGTGTTCTTCCAACATCCCGCGTGGTTTATCAGCCTATAAACCATAAAAACTTGTGGTCTATTGCTTAATTAAATCAAAGCAAGATGAAATAAATTTTGCCAGTTGAATATTAATATAATGATTTGAAAAAGTCATAAGTTTGCCAATGGCTTGTAACGAAGATAACAGTTTAAAAGTCGGAATGATATGTTCCAATTTTTTAATAAAATTTCTTTCTTAGAATAGAGTATTTATTGCAATATATAAGAAAGTGAGGTAAGAAAATATATAAGAGAAGAGTTCAACGCCCATAGGATTGGTTTCGTACACCAACATGGCCATCGTTTCATGTTTTTGGAACCAATCTGCCGTGCCGTCATGTGAAAACGCTGTTTATATTGATACTGTATAACTTTGATTAGGAAAAAAAATTAAACACCGTGGTTAGAAATTAAGGAAAATCGAATTGCCTTTTTATCCCAATACTGAATTTTCTATTCAAACACGCAAACACCTTACGTAGGCAGTTAACATTTTTTTTTTGCTATAGCACAGACTATGATGGCCTTGCGTAAAGCACTTTTTGTATCTTTTCACTTCCATTATTTTACGATCTGTAGCGTTTATTAGATCGTAATGTGTTCTTATTAGATATTTATTTTTCAGTCGCCATGTAAAAGCGATCCTTGTAAGAACGGTGCCGATTGTGTTCCTGAATGTGAAGTGAATCCCTATCGCTGCCACTGTAAACTGGGATTCTGTGGGACTCACTGTGAATACCGAGGTATATATGAAGAAATCTTAATTTCTTTCTTTAAATGCACATTTATCGTAACCATAAGAAAAATAAATTAGAAAAGGCTGGCTATGAAGAACTAATCCCGACATCTGTACGTTAGATATAGTTGTTTATTTTTTCAGTGAGAGAATAATTTTGCAGGTGAGGAAGATGAGAAAAACATCGCAAAAGTATCAGAAAAACAGGAAAAATTAAAAACAATATTGAATACTGAACTATTTGCCCATAATGGTTTGGTAACTGATGTGTGGCATTTGCAGACTTCAGGGCTCTCTAGACCGAACTAAGCTTAATTTAACACTTTAGTTCACTGGTTAAAAACAATTTTAAAACAACTGGTGTGTGACAGCTGTTGCACACTGCCGCGCTTCAGACTTCAAGTCTGGTTTCCGGCATAGCTCAAGGATTGGTTTTAATTTTAGAAATAGGGTTAGTCGTAGGGTAATAGTGAAAGGGTTAAGCTTGGTTTTTGGCGTTAAGGTTTGTTTTCGTTAGGTTTTATGGGGTATTTTTTCTGTAACATGATTTGCACGTCTGCAAATGTCAGACCCCGTTAATTATTAACCTCAAATTACAAACTTAGAAACCGCTCACCCTTGTTTCATCATTAAGCCATTACATGTATTAACCAGTTTCTTTATTTTTTGGCACTTTTGTGTTGCAAATTGAAAAATAGGTACCATAAACCATAAATTGTAAATGACTTTTGAATGAATTACAGACGAAGGATCGGAGTTCCCATGACAACCGTTAGATTACTGAGGGCCTAGATGAGAATTGAGAATTAAACAGTATTAATTTGAAACATAAAGATGTAACCGTCAAATTAGAAATGATGCGTTTTGTGCAGATCATCCAGGATGTGAGGTCTGCAAAATTTACTGTTGGCTTGAGAAATCGACGAAAATATATCTCATAATTAAGATTCCATCACCCTTCCTGAACTTCGACGAACAAAACTGTCACTCCAGTGACACTGCCCACACGAGCCTTTAGGCGAGTGTGTATATAACAAAAAAATACAAGTGGCAAGTAGGATATTCCATGGTTTACCATGAGAAAGTGTTGCATAACTATTTTATACCTTGCCTTAAAAATGCAGTGGCCAACACATTCAATGCAGCGCACGACGGCAAGGCAGTAATACCGTCGAGTATACAACGGCTTTCCTGTATTCTGATTGGCTGTATTTTCCATGGCATGGTATAAAATATATTAGAAAGCAGTTCAAAGAAAACATGCGCGGTGATTGGTGAAAAATCGTGCTTCTATTAAACAATTAGATTACGAGCTCGAGATTTCGATCGCGTGATAGTTGACGAGGGCGCAGCCCGAGTCAAATATCGCGCATAGAAATCGAGAGCGAATAATCTAATTGTTTTAATATAAATTTACTAGTCGTTCCTCCTCACAGACACATCGAAAACGAAAAGAGGTGGCCGTCATTTTGTTGACTAGGGCACACTGTTACGCTACTCGCTATCTATCACAGAATAGATAGTGAGTAGCGTAGCCAATCAGAGAACAGCATTCGTGATAGAACGCTAGTAGATTTATAATGGTAATAGGACTGAGTGGAGTCCAATTCGGTCTATAATCATACGAGTGATTAACAAAATCGGACGACCGCGAAGCGGGAGTCCGATTTGTTAATAACGAGTATGATTACAGACCGAATTGGACAACATGATGCCCAGTTACCAATTAATCAAAACTATGACAAAATTCGAGAAACGAACAAACCATCGATTGAGCGCTGAACGATTAAACGTCGTCATGAATGCTGAAAAACACAGCAGTTTACTCAACGAAGTGCACTCCAACAGTGCGCGCAAAATGACGCGTACTGTCCAATTACAAGCATGACGCGTACACTGTCCAATTAATGCTCAAATCGGGCTGCTGATAGCCAATCACGTTCGAGAATTTTGTTATAGTTTTGATTAATACTAAAGATCGATAGAAACACAGAACTAGCACGAGCTGTTGACGTAAAGATGGCGCGAGCAAAGAGAATTCACATTTTGATAATCAAAGTTAGCAAGTTGTTTTCTTGTTTTCCTCGCGGTGTTTTCTAAAGGAAATAGAAAACATGTTCTCCGTGTTTCTATCGAGATTTAGTATAAACCCTCACTAGCGTTCTATTACAAATGCCGTTCTCTGATTGGCTACGTTACTTACTACGTGATGGATAGCGAGTGAGGATGGCTAACGATGGTGAGGATGGAAACGGATTGCGATATGGAGTTTTGAAAAAGCGTCAGGATGTCAATTTTTCAAAGGTTCAAGTCAGTGGCTCTGAAAATCGTTGAAAATTTGCAAAAATGTTTCAGCTGCAGTGTGGACGTTCTTCAAGAAATTGCTTTTACCTATTTAGTTAGAGCTAATTAAGTTCTTACTACATAAATTTATGGACCATTTCGTAAATTTATAACAGTTTTAAGCAAATATATCCTGACAGTGTCACTTTAAACTTGCAAATATGTCTTTAAATCCCATTCATTATGTTTTCTTTTTGAATTTAACAGAAAATAAGAAAACCTGCAGTAATATCAAGAACTGTAATCCCGAGGCAAAAAGTGGTTCCTACGTCATCGACCCAGATGGAGACTTAGGAACCGCACCTTTTACTGTGCACTGTGACATGACGGACAAGAATGAAGTTGGCGTGCCCGTTGTTGGTCACGACAGTGAGACTAGAATGTTAGTAGAGGATATGGAGAGAAAGGAAGCTATGTGCGAGGTGTTCGCTACCTGGGAGTCGGCTTGACAGAACTTCCACAAATGGCTTCCTTTGTAGCGTCCTCTTCTTACTGCGAGCAGTTTATTAAGTTCGAATGCCGTAATACCATTCTATTCTACAATGGAGAGGCGTTTGGTTGGTGGGTGTCACGCGATTTTGTCGCCATGAATTACTGGGGAGGAGCCATGTCTGCTGATCCATACAAGTGCACATGCGGGTTGAGATCGAACAACACATGCGCAGACACTGGTTATGGTTGCAACTGCTACAAAAATGACAGCCAATGGCGAGAGGACAGCGGTTTGCTCACTGAAAAGGCCTACCTTCCCGTGGTTCAGTTGAAGTTTGATGATACTGATGCCCCGGATGAGCAAGGCTATCACACTCTTGGAAAGTTCAAATGTTATGGAATCGCTTGGTCTACAAGCTAGTAAGCTTAAAAGCTTAAAGCTAGCTACTCACAAGTAATAGGAAGCCATGTTTCCAGCATAGTTAACCATGTTTACAGGTTTATTGAAGCTTATAGGCAACTTGTTATTGTTAATGTAAAGACAACTTTTTGGATTTTTTGAGCAGCTTTTTTTAAAACTTGGGGCATCTTGGGGACAGCCCTATTTGCGATCACGCATGCAATGCTAGTGTAGTCAAGTAGATGTCAATCAACTTTCCTTTACGGTCTAGCGACCTATGGTCGCTGATATTTCATTTTTGCTTGGTGCGTTGTTGTTATCGCTCATGTTGTTTTTTGTAATTATTTGTCATATTTCTAGCGGAGATATATCCCTAGTGAGAATAGGCAATCATTAAAGTTTATATCGACAGTGCGTAGCATGATGTAAGTTTCTAAAAGGTAAGTTCTCCTTACTTCTGAAGTGCGCTCAAGAAGGCTCGTTCAAAATTTTTCAAAGTTGTGCCGCAAAATCACTGGAAAATTATTATTCATTAACAATTTGTTTAACAATACAGCGGTTGACAAGTGTAGTAAAACCAAAATCAGAGCAAGCCGTTCACAAGGAACGCAGAAAATGCTTTGAACCAATAGTCAAAACTCGAATAAAAATACATTTGACGCGAAGCGCGGGAAAACGTCGGCGTGTAAGTCAAAATGGTTTTAATTTTCACTTCTGATTGGATGACAAAGTGCTGTGGGCTTCTTAAACCAATCGCGCAGCGCTCTAATCCAAAACCAAAGAAAATTCGAATTAATTACTTTCGACACTCAGAGAAAAACTACTGCAAGAAAATTATTGTCGAGTCGGAAAATTATTATCCTGCATGATTGCTACATATCTTCCAAATTTTAAATCTTGCGGATCAGGACCTTAAAATATTTGACGGATAACACGGAGTTTAAGTTACTGAAGGTGGCGACGCCGCGGACAATGTCCATTAAAAAATGATTTTATTTATTTTACCTACGAATCTCGCGGTCCTCTATATCAAAATTTATAAATTAGCCGTCGTCGTTCGCGTTTTCCATACAACACAGAATTTGGCCATTTCACGTTGTTTTTCAGAGGACGGCAAAGAAATGTACCAAGAATTATAACGCACGTGCACAGCCATTGTTCTACTCATTAAACCTTTTGCTTAGCGACGTTCCCGTTTCTGTTGCCGTCGTGGTTTCTTAGTCTCCCTTACATTTCATCTCAGGCTACGGCTTACACGGATATTTGTCCATGGACATTTTAAATTCTGTTCCTTGAAGCTTCTTTGCTCTCAGAAAACTGCTTTCTTCTCGGGATAGTGTAGACTGTAATCTTTCGCCACTTTTTGCCTACCCCACAGTTATTCTTTTCAATTTGATGAGCTGCGTAAAATAAATTGCCACGAATAAATATCTGCATTTGTTTAATATATATCAAAAAATATAGTAAAATAAAAGATCCGTTTTGTTTTAGCCCCCAAAGCAGTCTTGTTTTGGAAAGCATAATATATTAATAAAAAGAATTGGGTACAATGCTATGTCACAATTTATTTTCCTCTTTTTCATGGCTGCGGTTTGGAAGTGTAACAAATCTGGTAAGATTGTGATTCTAGCAGTCGTCATAGCGCCTCAGTTGTTTGCGCCCTTTCCTTTACTTTGTTTTTTTTTCTTGTGTGTGTGTTTTTCTCTGTTGGTATCAAGCTTTACTGCCGTGAGACTTTGCAGGAGCTGTCACCACCTTGTTTTTAACAAGGTGATCAACAGTTGCTGCTTTAAGTGTTTTTAAAGCTTGTTCTACCATGTACAATAATTTATCCCTGTGATAAAATTAAATTCTACATCTAAAAAAAGCAATACTGGAAGCAATGAATAGTCTATCCACAGACCATCAATTCTCTTTGACCACATGGTGCAAGAAAGCCAGGGTTGGGGGTTCGGGGAAGAGAAATCATGTTGTAATTCTAAAACCGTTTTCTGCTAACTAAAAATCAATGAGCTATAAGCAGAATAGTTGCAATACAGTACAAAATCTTCTATTCTGCTTATTTCCAACCCTGCTATCAAAGCATGCGCATGAGCTTGGGTTACCTGAGACAACAAAAGCTTGGCATTAAGCTACCTGTGTGCTTAGTCTGATTATATTCATTTCACTGACAAAACATGGTTTGCGTCAACAACTTAAAAATGACAAGTGCATTTATTAAAAGAAAAACATCAACAACATGTTTTGCTGTTCAAGACAATTAAATAAATATATATTACTACATGATAAATTATTGCAATGAGCTCAGCGCTGCATTTTCTTCTTCAAGTTCCTGCAAAATACATATATAAATAAATGAATAAATAGGACAATGATTTATATTTTATTTTTTAATGCTTCTCCTATCAATTATCAAGTGGTCATGACAAGTCCATCTCTCGAGAAATTGAAGTGAACTGTACTCAACTCACAAGTGATGGAAAATTTTCTTTAACAAGTTAGAATAACTACTACCAGCACATTACCTTCAGATCTGTTCTCCTTTAGAAATGTTACCAACAAAGGTCATTGCCTATATTTCCTGAACAGGGGAGGTACATTTCAAAAGCTTAATCCTCACCACCTCTCTGGTTAAAGCCTTGCAGTGGGAGGGGATGGAAATTTTCCAAAGGAACACTTTAAAAAAGGAAGTTTTGTGTTTGACTGTTCTCTATAAGACAAATAACTAGTAAATTTCAACATAGTTTTATTTCTCTCCCTCAAGGTAAAGGGGTAAAGTTTGCTTGCGAGTCAAGCACATCAGGCCAGAGCTTATCTCAGTTTCTGTAGCATGAAGTGACTAGGAATATTTGAATGGTGATGCTAGTTCATCGCAGGGCTACCCCCAGCGTTAAATTCACCACTACCCATTTATACACCTGGGGTGGACAGAGAAACTGTGAGAGCAAAGTGTCTTGCCCAAGAACGCAACGCAATGTCCATGGTCAGGACTCAAACCCAGACCGCTCGATCCAGAGTGAAGGGCACTTAAACCATGAGGTCACTGTGCCTCCCTCTTCCTCAAGAGCTAGTGCTAAAAGATTTCATAGGATGTCACTGGGCATACATGTACCTTAAGTCTCTTCCGCAATTTCAACACTTCTATTTCTTGCTTAACTGTGGCAATCTAACAACCAAAAAAATAACATCAACATCATAACATCATCTGATCCTTTACAAGAAAAATTGCAGTCAGATACAAGCCAGAATGAGGTACATTGTTTAATTGTGGATGTCTCTGTTAAATTTTAAACAATTCTCGGTACTGTAAGTAACATAATGCTAGGACACCAGAAGTGTAATTAAAGCAACAGTGGTAATAACAGGGAAAGATTTGGAGGGGGGGGGGGGGGGGAGGGGTGAATGTGAATTGGGTAGCTGTAGCCACCCACCTCCCTTTTAGGTGTCCATTTGCAACCTACATGTAGAAGCAAAACATGCAGACAAAATTTCCTTTCAAAACATGAAGGATACAAACAGTTTAAACAATGCTGAAATTACAAGACCATAAAAACCAACTACA
Source organism: Orbicella faveolata (assembly GCF_042242905.1). Lineage (NCBI taxonomy): Eukaryota > Metazoa > Cnidaria > Anthozoa > Scleractinia > Merulinidae > Orbicella > Orbicella faveolata. The sequence goes on from NW_028301576.1 coordinate 4,909,199, forward strand.
TTTTATACACAATGACGACAGCTTAGTTCCATTAATAATTTATTGTTTATTAAATTGTGCATGTATGTACCTTTGACTTGATACTGTCAATTTCTTTTTCCAGTTCTCTTTCCTTCAAAAATGACAAAAAAATATACGTCATTATTATGTTATGGACATTATGGCTGTGTCCTGCAAGAAATAGCGTTCTTTACGTAATACATCCTTTATTGACCTAGCTTGTTCGGTTAAGATGGCTGGCTATTGGCCTCATTCTTTTTTTGCATGTTTGTGGTCCTTGGTCCATAAACATGTAAAAAGGAAATGAAAATTTGTTTGAAAATTCAGGAAGTTAGAGAAATCGGGAATTCAATTATAGTATTCCCCTGAGGGGAGGGAAATGACTTTTGTTTTGGGTTATCTCCAGGTCAAAAAAATCGAGGGTTCAAGAAATCTGGATTTGCACTGTGCATAGTTTAATTGGTTGCATGCTATGTTGTGTGATGGTATGTTTTGCATGGGACATTTCTGGTTGAAATCAGAAAAAAAGCTAACAAGTAACATTTCCTTGTTTGTATTAAATAATGCACTTTTCATTAAAATATAATGCGATGAGTAAAATATGAACAAATCAGGAAAAATCAAAGATTAACAGTACCTTCAAGATGACTCTTTCATCTTCTATGGTTGTGGGTAGAAACCTCTAAGAAAACGATTTAAAAAATTTACTAAGTTAGCGAATTATCCACCATCAGCATGAAATTTTTGTACCATGTACACAAAATGATGACATGTGCATGAACATGCATTTGACTTCAAGGGGGTAACAGCAAAATACAAGACTGTATTTATTTAGCAAACTGAGTATTTGTAAGTTGTGAAATTCTGCCAGTCAGCAGGCGAAGTGGTTTTAAACATTGGAACCCAAAAGTCGACAATTCTATTTCTCTCTTCTAAAGATATACATGTACAAATCCTTGTTACTACAAAACAATCTAGAACATGAATAGAAAAACAAACAAACAAACATGCAGATGTTTCTGATATTGCCGATGCCATATCAGCAACCTAAACTACTGCAACTGAACATGTGTGCTAAGAATAGACAGGGGTGTAAATTTCCTCCTGGCCTTAAAGATGCTTTCCAGTCTGTGCAGTCTCAGCACCCCAATGTTTATATAAACATCAAAGTCTCACTAGATGGAATGCAAATCGATGTTATTTGTTACAAACCACATACATTATCTTTGAGGTATTTCAAATCCTTTTTCCAACAGCTTCATTGATTTTTACAGCTGCAAAGTTGTTTCATCAATTGATATGAGAAAGATTGAAGCATAAAGCTTCAACCGCTTCACATCCACATTGGCGGTTGTTTTGAAACTCTGAATTTATTTCATGTAAGTACTTGCAAAATGTTCACATTTTGTGATGTCTTACATGAAACAAAACAAAAAAACGCAAACAAACTCTCGAGAGTGCGCAGTACAGACTGGAAATCATCTTTAAGGGAGAGGGGGTGGAGTACTGTATGATCTTAAAGCACACTTGACATGTTCAGGTAATAAATGAAAATGCTGATGGCACCTTACTTTCTCAAAATCCTTTAATCGCTCTTCCTTTTCTTTGATGCTTTTCAGCAAAGCATGTTTCTCTTTTGGCCACTCTTCTTGCATTTTTAATGACAAATTAATATCTGCAAGTAAATAGACTATATTAGTCTGCTGGGACCAGGGTTTTTTTTTTCCGCTCACCACAATTGCGGCTTCGCCGTTCACTGACAGCGGCTTTGCCTTGAAAACAAAAAATAATTAACCTCTGGCACCCAGAATATTTCTTGTTTTAAACATGCTGATATCACAAGCAACATAAGTAGTGTACATCCTCAATTGCTTGAGCTTTCATGATATATAATAACTGAGAAAATTACAAGCATGCCTTCTTTACATTGCACTTTGCACTACAGTGCAAATCAAAAATTAGCTATGAAGTTGCCTGCTCTCAGTCAATCAAAATGAAGTAATTTTCTCAGTTGTTTAATAACAATTAGTTAATATATATTTCACAGGTGTAATAATTATATATAGTATGCCTGCTAGAGACACTCCTCACACTGAGGTGTTCGAGGCTTTCATTTAAGAGTACTGAGAAGCCACACAAACACTCAGCCTGACAGACACAATTGCAAACCCAAAATAAGGATCAAGATGCTTTATACTTGCAACCATGGATAGTAGAAGACCTCTTTACTATCCATGTTGCAACTGCGCTTCTTAGTGTTTGTGTATTTACAAAGTACTGAATCTAATGAAAGTCACACGAAAAAAAAGTGCTCTTCCTAACTTCGATATACTTCTGAGACAAACATACGAAAGTATACTTACCATTGTCATTCTATATCGACCCTTAGTAAGAACCCAATGTTAGTTTTCTCGTCAAAATATAACCTTACATTTAGACCTAAGATACAATCCTGCAGTTCGGTGTCAGGTCGGTGACAATGCGGTTGGTTACCGCTGGTACACCTTATTGCGGGCATTTATATTTTGGTATTAATTTTTGTAACTTTTTGTAAATTTTATTTTATTGGTTTTTTTTTTTCTTTCATCGTGACTGTAGAGAAACTAAATTTACAGTTGTTGGCTAAACAAAGTCAGTAACGTGTTACGCCGTCCTTACACACAAGGACGAACATGCCGTCGACTGCACGTGGCTATCCCTCAGAATCCCCGAGAATCCCCGAGAGAGGGAGGAGTGGTATGGTTGTAGGTCTCCTCCCAGTCCCCAACCACAACATTCTCGATATCTGTCAGACACGGCTGTTGGATCTCGTGGTGTGCGTTTGTTTTTGCGATATGGGGCGTGAAGACATATTATAAACACGAGGGAATCTATACAGAAACTGCGCACTTACTGGGTATTTCAGTAAATCTGAAGTCATTGACGACTTTACCAGCAATTTCTGCCCATTAGTTGGTGTGGTTTTAAAATTAAGAGAACAAACATGGCGGACAGCGACATTTCTGACGAAATTTCCAGCGCCTTTCAGCTGGCCGACCCAGCGGACAAGGAACGATTTTTCGCTCGGCTGAGGAAATTAAACGTCAACAATCCAAGCGAACTGGACTCTTTTCTTGACGACTACAAGTATCGAAAGCTCATTGTAACGGGTTTCAATCGAGATCTTGTCATAGTTGGCCGTAATGAGTCAACTGTGTTTGAAGATTTCACTTTACAAGTGTGGAAGAAATACTACATCGAGGAGGATGTCGTGCAGATCGGTATTTTGCAAGGGAGCTTGTCCTTCCCAGTAGAAGTAAGTTCTCCTTTACATTATAAGCAAATAATTTTTCTATTGAGTTGAGAAGAAAAGTAAGCTTATATCAATTGCATGCAGTATTAGATCGACTAACAAACTAAATTTAAACCTCAAAGCTTTGTGGTGGATTCCACTTATCAGGCTAAAAATGAATGCTTGCACAGTGCCTTATAAGGCAAATAAGACTTAAATGTACGTCAACGAGTATGGTTTGAAAATAAATTAAGCTTTACCTTGTTTAGAACTTCCTGAAAAACGCCGTACATGTACATGTTCATGTATGAAGTAAACTCTTTAAGCTTACAAATTTCCCTGAAATCCATTTCTACATTCGTATGCATGAGTTATCAACAGTTCCATTTAAATAAGACGTCATAAGACTTTGTAAGACACACCCTTGTGCATGCCCATACTCTCTTACTACATAGTTTTAAGGTCCGTACATTTACATTGTAGATCTATTTCCTTTTCTGTTGTTCTACATGTATGTACAAACACAGCAAAACTTATTACTCTCATTCTTAATATTCAGATATGTTTGATTGGTAACCATCATTTGATTTTGAGTGGTACTATCATATTTAATTGTTATTAACCGCGCGGCCATGGGCCGAGCGCGGTTCATGTTCTACCGTTGGTTTATTATTTTTTTTTATTTTTTTTTTGTTGGAGACCAGACGCAGATCTCCACTCGGCCAACTTTGAATTACGCAGTCTGTAGTGTTTACTCGCCAAACCTTGTTTCTTCAGGGTCAACAGAAATCTCAGATTACAAAATCACGCCGAACCTACACGTTGCAAAAAAAATCGCTTCAAAACCCTGACATCGAAGCGATATATCACTTTAGCGTTAATAGCTACCACACATCGGCAGAAGGTAAATCTATTCCTTAACAATCCAGCTTTATCGTGCTAAAATTTCAGCGAAATCGAACAAAACCAGAATTAATTAGAATTTTTTTTGTGACCTCACTCCCCAGACTTGACCTAACGAAGGGAGCAACGGTCGCCCATAGCAACCGAAAAACACGAACATAACAAAACCGACGTTTCGGCCAAAAAACTCCAGAATTATCGCCTGAGAGCTTAAACTTGAATGGGAACATCTTTTTCAAACTTTTTTCAACTCATTTAGACGAAAGAATGGCCTCGGCAGGCTACAAAAAAGACCAAGAGAAAAACAGAACAAGACAGGAGAACAAGCCGATAATATTTCATCGCATGGCTTTCGGCACGAAAACGAAAATACAGCTTACTTCTGGATAAATTCAGCCTTAGAAGCCAGCAACTGGCCCCAAATTACTTTCTGTATCCTTACAAATGTCCTGATTTCCATCTCCGAAAGATTTTGTCCCAATTTTGAGTAAATAAACATTTCGTCGACGGTGACCGCCATTACGTTGGCTTGCATACTAAATTAGCTAACTTGACAAAATTCTCCCGTGGGGGGGATATGACGAAAAGAGCTGAAAGATGGCCTATAATTGGCTAATGATGAGATCATCCCACTGTTCAAATTTGGTGAGAATCAAAAGTAACGCCAATTTTCTGTCACGTTTTCAATCTGTGGTCACTGGAGTGACCAAAATCGATGCATCGGTTGGGATAGAGTTTTATTATTAAATTATATGACTTGTGTGACTACTTTACTAGCCCTTTACTCGTGGAAAACAACAATTAAATTTAATCATGACTTTTAAGAAAGAAAGCTGTTGTTAATAGTGTTATTATCGTGTCATTTATATCGTTCATGCCCATACATATCCCGAAGAAAGTTCTACAAAGATTAAGACCATTAGGTCATCGGAGATTTGTCAATGGCTACCACTGATGGTGCAATAATACAGTTTGTGTTGATCAAGTGATGTGACGTCTACAGTAAGAAAAGAATCATCAATGACTACTTTGGAATGTGCACTCCGTTCCGACGGTAGTGCTAAGAAAAGAGTTAAATTTTAAAAGCGCGGTTATAAGATCTAACAGATCTTCTTGTTGCAGACTAGTTTAGCTTGCGAGCAGGCTCTTCACATGGCAAGAGAGAAGGAGAGGACAGGGGTGCTTTCTCTCTCCACAAAACGCTTGCTGGCAGGCTAGGACTTACCTTGACAGTAGTCAGGGGAAAGAATCTGTTTCTTTAAGAAAATCCAAGATTGGAATCTTAAATCCGAAAGAGTCCGAAAACGGATTTTGCATTTCTTTACTAAACAGATCAATCCAAAATCTCTCGGATCATGGTGCGTCAAATGAATGGAAGAATCCACTCCCAGACTAATAAACAACTTGATATGAGAATTCCTTTAGTCTACTTCTAACTGCAGTGATTGCAAATTTTGGAAAAATTATTTTTATCAACAGAAATGAATCATGTTTAACAGCATGGGCATGTTTAAATAGCACTCAGATTATCACTGACTCGACAGTGTTTAGGCTGTCTGCCTGGAAGAATATACATGTCTTCCTTGCCTTCAAATTCCCTAACCTTGGTTACTACCGTCGGTAGGTATACAAGTATTTGACACCTGAATTTTACATGTATACATTTTACTTGGTCATCAGGTACCAGCCATAATATAAATATGTTATAAGCTAGGGAGAGACCAGTCAGGCTGCTAGTTTTATCTAGCACTCTGTTTATTTCAGTATTTGGTATTCCCATATGATTTTTTGCAGTGTTCTGAAAATGATTGCTTTTCTCTCTTCAGGGCGTGTTTGTCGGGAAGTCTTCAGGGCGTGTTTATGTTTGTCAGGAGTGTGATGATTATCAGGAGCAGTGCATCGTGTGTATTGCATACAGTTTGGAGCATTTTCTGGTGCGTGGGCCACAGAAGCTGTTACAATACAATAAGCCACAGTGCCTGTTTGAGAACTGTTATGGTTGCTTTGATCCTCTTATTAAAGACAGAGTTCTAAGCTCAATTGGATTGTAACTGTCACAGAGACACAGAGGATGGTAAAATAAATTATTTAGGATGTCATATAGGATGGTATTTTAAAGTCTATTTGTTGGCTTAGTTGTTTTTACTGTGCAGTTACATGTAAGTAACGAGATGGCATAAAATGATACTGTAAAATCCCACTCTAAAGATCCCCCCCCCCCTCCCCCCGGATATAAGCACCCTCAGATATAAGCTCATCTATTTGCTAACAAAGATATTATTCCGGATATAAGCCCTCCCCACCTCCCCTGGATATCAGCCCCCCCCCCCCTCCCAGATATAAGCCCATCTAATCTATAAGTGTGTTCCTTTTGTCTTTTGTGCTTCTTTACAAACATCAAAATTTTTATTCAAAAGTTGTAGTCATAAACAAGTGGCTGTGGAGTTTAGAACAGTAATTGTAACGATACCAAAGAAAGAAACCAATCTTCATGCATATATAACAGCTCCAAATGCATATATAATAGCTCCAAACGTAATGGTATGTCAGCTTTAATTAGTTTCTCAGATGCGTTCTATCTCATTGTTCTGAAACATTTTTTTTACTCCGCTTATAAGCTCCCCCAGATACAAACCACCCCGTTTGTAAGCCCACCTAAAACCCCTTATGAAGTTATATAAGCCCAGGGCTTTTAAGTGGGATTTCACGGCATGCTTGATGTTTGAAGAGGTGAACGAATCTTCTTTGAACCCAAATCACTCCAACTGGGAATGACTACACGACTTTTCTTGACAACCTCATGTGTCATTGGTGGACTAGGAATGGTCATGTTTTGTCAATAAGTTTTGAACAGTAAACTACATGACTGTTATTTTAACAATAATGAGCTCAAATTCAAGGTTTCATTATTATGGTGGTTGGATATCAAGAACATCAAACTCTGCCAAGTCAACTATCATATTTACAAAAGCACAGCTTCTCATCTAGAGGAAGTAGAAATACTCAGCCTAGTTGCTTATTTTTAATGCTACAGAAACCGCAGGGCTTGAAAAAAAGTGCCGTCTGGTTGTCCAGGACAAGTAAATTTTCCTGCCGGGCAAGTAACTTTCATTTTCACTTGCCCAAAGGGCAAAGGCCCAGAAAAGATGTCTGCCCAGACTTGCCCAGGGCATGCAAAATTTGAGAGCTGCTTGTCCCAAGGGCAAGCTGGAATTCAAGTTTCTTCGAGCCCTGAACCACTATAAGCTCTGGCAGTATAGAACACTTGGCTTGACATTCCATTAACTGACTGACCATAAAAGACTACCACAATGATAACTCATGTTGCTTTCAAATTTGAGTAGAAACAGTGTCATAAGTTCATTACTCTTTTTTAACAGCACGTATTTTTCTGACCAGAGATGACTTCATTCATAAAATTAATTAATATTCCACACCCACACTCTAGTCTATCAGTAGCCTCTTTCCTTGACAATAGGGTGTTTTCAATCACGTGACCAGCAGCCGTGAAAATTAATTGGAACAAAAGAAAATGTTTACATAAGAAAAGAGTTCAACTTCCTCAGGATTGGTTTGGTAAACCAACATGGCCACCATTTCATTGTTTTGGAGCACCAATATGGCTGCCATGACGTCATGTGAAAAGATGAGCTATATTTTGACTTGTCACACACCCTGTGTGCATGACAAGCCAAAAGGATGCCTGCATAGGGGGTACCTGTAGTCAACCACTTACAAACTTACCAAGTCTTCTTGTGTTGGTCTGGCTGCATTTAATTTTCCTCCTTGGTTGAAGACACATTAGTCTGAAGAAAACTTGTAGCCTTTGAACAGGAACAGTTGCTAAAGATTCATGTATTTTGACAATATTTGTTGTGTTTGTAATGTATTTATTTCTTAAGTTTCTTTTTGAAGCTTGAAGCATTACTGTACATTTGAGTTACAGTGTTCGAATATTAATTATGTACATGTAGGGTTTTACCTAAATGTACAACAGATGTTTTACAAAAATTATGCATTGTGATATTTGCTTTTACAAGCAATAGGTAATTAGCTTATCCTATGTAATATTATCGTAAGATTAGCCATTGACAGATGTTAAAATTACTGGATGGATGTAGAATATTATCAATATCTCTGATGATATTACATGTATAGCAGAAAAAAAGTACATTGTAAAGTGTATCAATTCATTAGGGCTAAAATTTTGGTCACTTATTATTAGGTAATTAGTAAACAAAGATGTTCTTATTATTTTTGAGGTTCTTAAACCAGTTTATTTGAGTAGTAAATTGCCACAATAGGTTTTCAGGCAATGCAACATAAGAGTGTTGAGTTGTGTTACCTGAGAAAAACAAGTTTTTAAAAATTGTCTGCTCGGTAGTGATGCACAGGGTGCAAATTTGCCAACATCCAGGTGACAGTTGATTGAAATAATTACGTAGCAGTAAATGAATTATGCCAATAATAATTAAAAGTAATAGCAATAAATCATGGAAAGAAGATGCATGGTCTCATTTGGTTGTGCAAGTTAGGGATGAAACCTAGCCAAGCCAGCTATCATATTTAACAAAACGAAGCAAAAGTGGCTTAACTGTGTACCCCAGTCACCTAGGCTGATTTATTGAACATAGAGTTTTGACAGAACTGAGTGTGTTCAAGAGATGTCATAATCTCTTGGTGTATTTTATGGTTTTACAGTACGTTACACCAGCATCGGTGTTGTAGCAGGGGAACCAGAGTTAACAGTGAGATCTCTTTGCCCTGACTCTTCCTCTGGTCTGGAGTTCACCAAGATTCCAGTCATTCCATACGATTTTTTACGGTGACAGCAGAAATTCTCGTGCACTTATTGGCTAATTTTCAAGGTCAAAAAGTGGACAGACACATGAATTTATGATTTACGTGACATGTCAACGAGGGGGTGGGGGGGGGGGGGGGGCAATTTGTTATTGTAAAAAAACAAAATGACATCAATTTTCCATGCGTCTGTCCTGTTATTTATCAGGAATTTCGTCATAACATTGTCAAAGTAGCTGTGGATCCTCGAGGCGATATATAGCCGAGTGGATCCGCATATCAATAACCTACTGTTGAAAAATCAAGATCATGTAGCAATTTTAAAATTTTGATTAGCTTCAGCTCAACCATGAATGAATTTTTTTATAATAAGCGTCAACTTATCGGAAACCCACCGATCTCAGTAGAACTGTCATAGCTTCATTGGTGGTGTGGATTTTTTCAGCCGAATCCCAGTAGGTTTAAGTTGGACCGGGAAGACTTCTTTAATGTTTGTGGTACATTTCCTGTCATATTTCTTCCGATTCCATTAAGTATCAATCTACTAGCATTCTATCACGAATGCCGCTCTCTTATTGGACACGGCTACTCACTTTGTATTCTGCTGTAGATAGTGAGTAGCCAGCCATTACGACGTGTGCATGTATGTAACGGATTTTGTTTAAGTTTTGAACGACTAGTAGATTTATTTGACTAGAACAATCAGATTATTCGCTATCGATTTCTATGCGTGATAGTTGACGTTTCAGACTTTTTAGCCACCCTCAAGAGAGGATGAAGAGAAAAGAGAGTTGAGGCTTCAGTCCAAGGTGCATTCCGCAAGACTTCCACGCCGAAGATACGCCAAGGCTTTTCAAATTCCGTGCCACGCGCCTAGCAAGCGGCCGCAGTTCCACGCCGAAGAATGCTGTTTTAAAAACGCTTACCCAACGCGGATGGGAAAGTTTAGACTCAAATGGATTATACTGATCTGAACGCCTGGAAGAGGCTAAGAACAAGCTGATCCAATGACACGAATCACGTGGTCATCCCAAGGGCTTCAAACGCATTTTCATACCCCGAAAGACATCCGCGCAGCGCGCGTGATAAAATTATGCGCGGAAAAACTGGGTACCATGCCTAGCAACATATCTCCTTCTCTTGCTAACCCACATAACTATATCTCTCAGTTACTACGCGCGCTGTGATTGGTTTATTTAGCGGGTACGGTAAAACTCCAAGCTGTTTTTGTTCCCAAGATGTCCCTTGACTTATCGCCAGCTTTCGTTTTCTTTAGATTCCGTAAAACGTGCTAACGACCCAACAACGATTTTTGCTGTCGACGGGCGTAAGTCATTTGAATCCGTTCCGCGTGTCCAGAAGTTGTTTTCCAAACCCGTCAGACACACAGCAGAGATATAATTAATAGGCTACTTGCCTCGTCTACTCCATCCGTACTGTAAATTACGGAACGAGAAAAAAACCCTCGGTCCGAAACTTACAATACGGACCTCCAACGGACTTCATTGTTTCAACTTGATAAAGAAAGATACCGAGAACTGCAGTTAATAAGCCCTCCTGCTTACAAGTCCCTCCGTTTATGAGCCCATCGAAGTTGCATGAGCTCAGGGCTTATGTAAACGGCATTTCAATAATTTAATCGTTAGGTTTAAAATCAGAGAATAGGATTACGGAATGAACACGAGCAGACAATTCAAAGCTCGTGTACATGTTTTTATTACAAAATCTGGACAGACTGAATAACACGTACTATACGTATAACAATTTTCTGGGAAGTAATCCTCAGTTATCCATGTTGTTACTCAGAAATTCAAGCCCTTCAATTTCATGGGCCAATAAACTATGCAAAATTATATTAGGTTTACTACTTAATATCACTCTCAACTTTTAAAATTTACCAGTCATTTCCTGGACAGCAACGTGTATTTTCCCAAAATTTGACTCTAGCTATATATCAAAAGCGTTTTACGCGCAAAACTACTTGAATTGAGGAGGCAGAATGGCTGTCTTCACATAACTTAAAAGCAATGGAGTATACCTCAATTTTGCTCTTTTTTTTGAGTCAATTACCTAGTGTGGCTTGCAGGGCAAACCCAAGAGATTATACAATCTCTTGGCAAATCAAGAGATTCTCTTGGCAAATTTGCAAAAAAAAGTGCCACCACGTAATTATCTGTCTAGAAATTAAAACTCTATCATCCGTAACTGAAGAAGGATCTCCCTTGAAAATTCTGAACTAAAAAGTGAACCAAAATTGGGGAAAATTTCCGTAACAACTTGATTAATTCATCGTTTTCATTTCCTTTATACAGGTAGCAGCTCTCGCCTAAGACCTAACTCTGTGACAATATAATTCCTATCTTACAATAGCATACATGGCACCGTCGCTAACAGCCTCTGCGAACCTACCTTGCTTGGGTAGCGACTACTTTAGCGACATCAATAACGGTTGAGCAACGATACTGACTGACATTGCTAACTAACGCTACGTCACTTTTCATTACTTTTTTCCCAACTTTAAAGCAATGAAAGAAAAGATACTTGTAGCTATCTAAATTCCACGTAGTTCCAATGGAATGAGTAAAATTAAGAAGTGAAAAACTAATAATGTGATGTTAAATGTGTATCATCGGCCAAACCAAGCAGCGGCGACGATATTTATACCTCATCGTACCTTTTTTGGTACGCTTCGGCGGCGTATCAGGCGAGTGTGGTCGAGCCATGGTTCGTATTTACCCATGGTGAAACCAAAAGAGCCTTATATGCCGTCGAAGCGAGCCAAAAAGGTACGATTAGGTATTTACCGCACGCAAATTCGGCCAAGTGAGTATGATATCGGAGAAATATCAGGTCAGTGACTTGATATCGCAGGATATCAAGACCACAGACACGGCTTCTGATTGGCTAATTGCAAATTTGGGTACGATAAGGGCGCGTATCATTGTGTCACTAAGCTAACAGCGGTTATGAGATGGCTTCCGAAAGAAACAAGGAGATAGCTTTCAGCATATCGGGTACTACATGAAATTTAGTTTCCGCGAATTTTCCCACGTTTACGCGTGGTTAACAATCTGAAAGCAAGATTTCCTACCTTGTTGGAGTGTAATCAGGAAGAAAAAGGCATCAAATTTAAGCAAGAGACTTATTAGAATAAGCGAATGATCATATTCGAGGAAAAGTGATGGTACGACAGTAAGTTTCACTGATGAAAACTAGGAAGATACATGTCAACTTAATTAAAGAGGAGATTTTAGACAATTATGTCCGGAAATGTAAAATGCAGGTCAGAGTACATTTTGATGCTTCATAATCACAGCAACGCCATCCAGAATCGCGACTTTTTTTGTTTCTTTTTCGGGGATTATGTCTTGATTTATAGCTGGTTAACAGCGCGTTCAATCTTCTACTGGTGTCAAATAACTAGACGGAACATATCCTTTGTGACCATTACATTCAACAAGCCACCATTCGTCATTTCCAGTCAAGTCCTGTTTCTGTATCACCACTACTAGCTGTCCTTCATCCAGACTCAACTCCGCCGCACTGCTAGCCTCAAACGCATAGTCAGCACAATAGTATAACTTAGCAATAGCAGCGTATTGCGAGGATGGACCGCTAGCCTCTTGAACGTCGTCTGCATTTCTGTCTGTGTCCTGCACAGTACCACTGTTATCGTCGCCATCTTGATTGTCTATAACATCACCTTCACCTTCTTCGTCACTATCATTTTCACCCGCCGGGGACAAGTAACTCTGGGGGACATACCCAGTGGCATCATTATAGTGAACCAGCCACCATTCCGGGTTCCCACTGCTATCCGAGTGTCGCAGGACAGACACAAGATCCCCCTCGGACACCGACAACTCGCCCGCATTTTGAGCTTCAAAGCTGAACTCGACCACATAAGGTTTGCCTTCTCCTGGCGTTACATCTACAGGCTGTGAGCTGTCTAAATCCTTAGGCTCCTAGTGAAATAGAAAAAATACTCATACTTGTCAAACGAACAGGAAGCTATGTAGTAACAACCAACTCTAGGCACCTCTGATATTCTACTGTAGAATCAATCAACATACATCCTCTATCTCCTTGGCTTAAGGAAGAAAGCAAATGAAACAAGAGACATCTTCACACAGACTACTGCTATTTGCGCGCAAAAATCGAGCATCGACCAATCAGAGAGCGGCACGGATCTTCGTAAGGTTACGTCATCACTTATGGAATTTTTCGGGCCCAGTCTCACACGTATTTTAAGCGACAAAGAATCGGCCATTTCCGAGTTGTCTTGTGCCTCTGTTTCAAAGCGAGTCTTGATCAAAACCTTTCATATGAAAATAAGTTTGATTTGCATGAAAATGAACATGTAGGCAGAACGCATTTTCATATGAATGGTGTCGCACAGAGACCCGTTTTAACTGACACAGAGGTAAAAGACAACTCGGAAATGGTTAATTGAAGAAGAAGGACCAAAACGCCGTTAGTCTTTACTGAAGCGGCGAACACTCTCTTTGACAAACTTTTTTATTGTTACACCAAATGCCTACATGTAGCCTGCGTTCAGACGTCTTGTTTTTTTCGCTTCACGCGTGAAACAAAGGCACGCTAGCAATACCAAGATAAACTGTTTTACAGGGAAAATTACTTTCCTCCTTGATTTACTTCCCCACAAAAAAAGAAAAAAATACAGTAAACGGCCGCGCAAGATTAGCGTACTCAAAAAATTCCCCACCAGTTGAATCATAAAAGAAAAAAAATCATAAAAATCAGAATTCACAACGTGAACTCGGTGGCTCATTTCACTTGTAGTCTAATTACTTACGATCCGTGTTGTGCTGCTCAGTCTCCGCGGAGCTGGACGCGGCTGAAGAATCGACTGGGAAGGTGGTGAGGCTTGACTTCTCGTGGCCACCCCACCCTCCCCACCCTGGTCACCGTCTTTGGAATCTAACAAGCTGCTTTTGGTCTCGGTATCATCTTCTACTGCATCCTGGAAACAGGGAAGTCAACAAAATGAATGGGAATGTTATTACAGTCTACAAAGCGATCTTCCTTTGAAACTAGCACACTTCCTTTGAATTTGCGTATTCGGGACTTTCATTTGCTACGAAATACAAGAACTGAAGGCCAGATATCTTTATTTTCCTTCAATTATACCATAGTGCCTTGATCGGGAAAAGAATCCCAGACATTTTGTAATTTACTTGAATCTCTTCACAAGGCATCGTGTTTAAGTACTCAAACGCCAATTCTTATAATTTCGAAAAGATTAGGAGAAACAAGCTTTGCAAAAAGAACTGTGTCTATTGTGTTTGCTTGCCCTGCCGGCTTTTCTTCCTTCTGGGATTTTTTTTTTTTTAAACCCACCCCTAGATCCGCCACTGGAAATGAGAAAAACATCTACACGTGACGAATAGACGGTATGGTGCAGCTTTTTCGTGAGTTTTAAATGAAGTACTTACAAGGTCATGTGATGGCTGAGTTGGGCTTTTAAATGATCGCCTTTTCTTGCGCGAACTGTCTTTAGCCACAAAACTACACGGAATAAAGCTCAGATCTGAAAACTGTTCAACGACTTGCATTGATCTTTTGTTGTGATGTTCAGCTATGTCCTCGTCAACTGCCTGGACAATTGGTAACTAAACAAGAAGCGTTACAAATTGTCACGTTACATAATATTAGAGCCAGCCGTTCGATACAGCGTTGCGTGACAAATCAAACAAAAGACTGCAAAGGGTAACAGTGTTAGAGAAACCAAGATTACCAAAAGGGTATTTCGGGTTACGAGTTTGCCAATCAACAGCTACTGTAGTTCAGTTAGGCTAACACAAATATTTGATGACCAACCGGCGGTTGCCACAGACGTCACTTTCAAAATTCCCCGCCTATTCCCTGACTTTTCCCTGATAAAACTTTCCCTGACCAAATAAATACGACATGTCATTCGTTCAGATAAAGTAGAGGGCTCCAGTCTCCCCTTACAGCCATCCTTTCCACACATTTATTTTAGACTGATAAGTTTTCAACACGTTTTCGCCTTCTTCGTTAAGGAAAAACATCTTTCAGATCACAGTGACCCGAAACGTTTCTTCCAGCTTTCAATGGTATTAAATGAGCGGTGATACAATTTCAATTTTACCTGACTTTTCCTCAAAATGACAATTTTCCCTATCTCAGAATTTGATTCCCCGGCGTTTCCTTGACCTTTAAGGAATTTTTCCCACACCATTTCCCGAGCAGTGGCAACCCTAAAGACGCACTTGTTCGCTACGTTATCCTCCCTTTGAAACGTAATTAATATTTCGACTGTTTGTCAAACTGTACCTGTAGCAGCTGCCCATAGTCTTGTTGTATTTCAAAGTACAGTCTGTTCTGCGCTACGGCGAAGTTTTCCAAACAGTCCACCACCAACGCCATGCACTTCTCAGTAAATCCAGGAAGTTCTTCAAGCAGCTGTGTGTTCAGAGCTTCGTAGTTTTTCTTGGCAAGTTCAAGATCTTCTTTGGCCTGGATAGGATTTTGGCAATCAAACACAATCAAGTCTGACCCCTTACAATATATGTCATTAAATTTGCAGCTAAAGGTTAAGATTGGTTACACTGATTTAACATTTAACACTACTCAGGATTAAACGTTGACCGAAGTGTATATTTCTGCCGTTTCCAAGTGTAAAACTCTGGTCAAACCCAACTGAATGGAACGACTACAGCTGATAACTTTAATGCTTAGAACAACTGGGAGTTGGAGCTAAGCTGACAAGTGTTACTTTTAACGTGAAGACACTTCATAGGCTTTGTTGAAAAATTACTTTATCTTGGGTTTACCGAAATTTGAAAACGCTGTTCCCTGATTAGGGACCGCAAAGGCTGAACTCGAGCCACGATGCTATTTTAACCTAAAGGAGGTTTACCTATGTCAGCTTAGAGGACTTTTCCGGCAATTGAGTGTCAAAAGTAATCTGGCAATTACTTTGGTTTTGGTTTTGGTCTTACTATGGTGTGAGATTGACTGAGTAGTCTAATTGGTAAGTAATTGGTTTGGTTTTACGACACTCAACTGAAAACCGTTTAAAGCAAAAAATGGATCATATAGGGGTCACTCAAGTTGATGACAAAGGACACAGACAATCCAACGAACCAATCAGAACACCACGTCTTTAATGCATGTAGTTAACTTAAAGTGCGGGAAAACGTGTGCGAGCGAGTCACAATTCGTTTTAGTTTCACTTCTAACTGGACGACAAAGTAACGCGAGTTTTTTAAGCCAATCGCGTAGCGTAGCAATGCAAAACCAAAGCAAATGCTACATCATATCATGCAAGTCAAAACCACTCTATTCACAAATGTGTAACCTGTTTTTGAACTGCTACGAGTTTTAGTGCAACATTGTGACATTTGACACTGTTGGGATCTCACTAAACTTAAACAAGGAGCCAGACGAAATCATCCTGTCGCAAACTCACCGCTTTTAACTTGTCCCTGTCTTTAATCTTGTCAATCTTGTTGGACCATCGATCATAGTCTAAGCACTTGTCATTTCGCTTCTGAATCAAACGTTGAGGGCCTTGAAACAAGTTCAGCAAGGAGTTAAGCGGAGACAAAACTTGCATCTGAACCCAGTCCATCTGATGACAGAAAACATAACAACATTAAAACGAGGCCCTGTTAGACTGATTAAAACATGTAAGGTTCAGTGAAACGTTTCTGTTTCAGTTGGGAATAAATAAACAGAGATGACTAAACATAATTAAAGAATGGAACTGACTGAGTCTTATGAAAGTCAGAAGAAACTTAACGTTTTCAGTATTAAGGTTCAATTTTTAGCTTCAACCGTCTCTGACACCACGATCAAACTTGCAGAATGTGGCCGGTTTTGAAGAGATTTTTTTTTTCGTCTACACAGTTTGACAAAACATCCGTCTCTTAATTCCTCACAGAGGAGACCGCGTCCTCTGGTAAATATTATCAAAACGTAAATTAAAGTTAGTAAGTTAGTAATTGAACTATCCAAATTCTATACGACACTTACAAAAATAGAACGAATGGTTTCTCCAATCCTCTTCTGTATTTTGTGATAAGTAGACACTTCTGAGCACGTGGCAGCCTCTTGGTAGAAATCACTGACGTTCTGTCCTGAGGACCTGTGACATTCCATCGTCTCCTACAGCAAGACAAAACAGCATGTTGAGATACGGCTCCGGATAAACCGGATTGGTGCTCAAACCAAGGCGTTTTTGCTTTTAGAGTTTTTTTTTTTTTTTTTTTTTTCTTTTAAGTAACTGTCAAAATGACGCAACCTGAATTGTTTCCAAACAATTGCACTTACAAGTTAGAAATACTGTAGAACGTAATGTTCGAGTCAGCGCCCTCCTTGCAGTAAGCGCCCCCTTTTGTTTTCCGTCTTCTCTGGGCTTTTATATAGCGTCTTATTTCAATACGGGCCCCATAGCAAAAGTGCCAAAAGTACCAAAAATACCAAGTAAGTATTTTGTTTTCACAGACAACCATGAAGAAAACAAACTATAACAACAAAAATAAAACAAAAACAAAGAAAGACAACAAAAACGCAAAAAAAAAAAGAAATAAGAAAGCCGAAATGCGAGCATAGTTGGAAACCAAAATGGTCGACAGACTTTGATCATTATTATACTGTTAATTTCTTACCTGAAATTCTTCCAAATAAGTGGAGACATTCTTTAGTAGGGTTTTCACAGTTTTCTCTACAGCACGAAACTTTTTCTCTTCTTCAATGAATTTTTCGTCAACAGTCTGAAAATTGTGACAGGAAAAACGATTAATATTACAAAAATTGGTTATAAATAAAACAGCAATTTCCAAAACAAACTGCTGAAAAAAAGAATCGCGCAAGGGGAGCCATGGGAAAAAAAATCGAGCAAATGCTTTCTGCTATTCAGGTCCTATATTTTTATACTAAAAAAAGACAATCTTGCACAAACTATTTCCCACCAAAAAAATGCACAACACAAGGGTGAGAAAAACAATTTATGTCCCAGAAAATTGCGCTAACCCCTCCCCTCCCCCCTCCCCCCCAAAAAGAAGACAAAACAGTAATAATAATGGTCCGTCCCTTAGCGAGTTACAGTTCACCTGTGACACAAGCCCTGTGAGTTGCGTCAGCCTCTGGTTAAACCTGGAGCCTTTTTTCACCACTGAATGCCAGCTCAGCTTCTGTATTTTGTTGGTCAACCCACTGTCTTCTACTTTCTTGTACTTCACGACTAGTCAGAGAAAAGCAAAACGAAGCTTCAGTCTACAATAATGGTGAAATGTTAAGACAGTAAATTGAAACGGTGACAAACTGAGGAACTGACATGAACTCAATTCCAAACAAACGCGCTTAAAAGAGAAGATAGCAATTTCAGGCCCCGTCCACGCTACGGCGGACGAAAACGCAGCTATATTTCTACAGCTACGTCCATACTAATCCGTCACGAAAACAGAGCTTTTCGAAAACGCTCTTCGAACCGGAGGAATTTGAAAACGCCGGCTTTACGTTTTAGTGTCGACGGGATGGGCAAAACAGTTTGAAAACGATGATGTCACGATGCGATTTCCCTAACCGAAATTTCCTCACACGTGGGTCCAAAAAACTATTGATTGTTTCGTTTTCAAATTTTTCCGGCGTAATGTGAACGGAAAACATTTGATGCTTTTTCAGAGTTAAAACGCCGTTTTCAAATTTCTCAAGCGTGGTGTGAACGGGACCTAAGAAATACTACGTTTCTCGCACGTTTGACTACTTTTATTGAAAGTGTCATGTAACCTGAAGATGGTATTCAAAGCCAATATAGGTCAGAACTACTCTCATACATGTACTTTATACAATTGCTTGTTAAACTGGTAAGAATCCGCCAAAGGAAAAAGAGATGGCGGCAGCATATTACCACAATAACTTGTGAACCTGCATTTTTGCAATGTTTGACACTGTGCTAACGACATTGTGTATACTAAGTTTGAAGATATCAGAACGTTTTTGTACATTTTTTACGAGCGTAGTAAAGGTATTCGGGCGCTAAGAGTTGTATCAAGCAATATTTTACATCCTCACCGAGATCTTTTCTTCTTTTAAACTCGTTGATAGCATTTGCCACATCAGCCATGACTGATATCGCTCTCAACAAGTTGTACTTGTCTCGGTGGATTTCTGGTGTATACTGATGAGAAAAATTCCATTACAAACAGATTTCTTAAAAATAAATTTAGCACACTTTGCAGTACATGTACAGTGCATAGCTGTACTTAAACTATACCGATTATATAGAACATTCTAATTACAAGTAGACAAAGCAGTATGTCTTCTGACAAACCTTGCGCTTGACCACTGGCAGAAAGTTTTTCTCTCGAAATCAGGCAAGAGGAATGAGGCGAGACGTAACAAGCTAGAAAGGACTGGGACGAGACATGGGTGCCGCAACTCGCGAGAACAAACTTCTCGCCCCAACCCCTTTTTGCCCATACCGCCCCTTTAAGTTCACCTTCACGAATAAACACTAGTCTGACCCTGTGAGAAATGACTAGGATTGTGTAGTTTGCTATGGACAAGTCAGCGCTCACCTTGAGCAGCTCATTCAACAAGAGCGGGTATTTAAGAACTCTCTGAACTGGTTTGATAAGAAACGATGATAAGTCCCAACACCGGGTGTGTTCTCTGAAGAGAAACAAAAAACAACTTTGACATCTAAGACTAAGTGTAAGGGTATTCAGTGCAAGGGAAGAAGACCTTCACAAAGACAAGAACTCCAGGCAGTGCTTTGTACATTAGGAATCTGACATGTGACTGGTTGCAGCAAAAAGTTTTACAAAAGGAGACAAGCACAAGATTGATATTTTTAAATAAATAATAATCAAATCCGGCTGCACTGGCAACCACACAGGTTGCAACTTTGGCAATGTTAATCATGACAGACTTCAAGCTACTTGAGATTCTCTTTCTTTCCTGTAGTTTACTATACATTACCTAATTTTGTCCAAACATTTTGTGAAGGCGTCTTGTATCTCCGGTACTTCTTCATACTGCAAGCACAGAAGATGAATAAGGTTGGTATTCAAGAGCATACATGTACATGTACATTATACAGGTACAGTGAACACCGAAAAACGGTAAATAACTAACGTTGCTACAGTCTCACGATGGCCAAATTTCATTTATTTGTACTACAGACGAATTATCCGACGCCAAATTTTATAGTAGGAGAGGTTTTTTTCCATCTGAAACGATTTATCAGTCTGAGACGGATAAATCGTTCAGGTATAAATCCGACGAATGAGCCAAAGACAAATTGAGCGGCAAAATTCGTCTTTGGCTCATTCGTCTGTCAGCACGACTTCTACTGACAGACGAGTGAGCCCACGACAAACCGTCTTGAAGCTGTCAATCATTCGTCTCAGACGGCTAATGGATAATTCCTTCAGTTCCTAAGAATGAATCTACATGTACACCTACTTACGAGACGAGTAACCTAACATGTACCTTTTCCATGAGTGAGATGGCATCATCATGGTTTCTACAATACACAGCATACACCTCTTTCATTTCTTCAGCTATGTCCACAAAACACTTTCCTGATAAAAAGTACATAAATATTTTACCAAGCAATGTAAACAAACTGGTGCAGTAGAGAGCAAGCTTGATGGAGCAATAACATTCAGATACAACAACTCCTCTAGTTACACTGTAAGTCCCACACACTCAAAAGGTATCTCTACATGGAAGATGGATCACGCACAATCACTACCAATGTGCAATCATTACCAAGTTCCTGATCTTTTCCTTCCTTATCTTGAACAGCATTTTCTAAGTTCTTCAGCAGCTTCTGTGATGTTTCTAATACACTCTCAATGTTACCAAATAACCCTTCAAAATCGAGATCTTTGACCTGCGGGGAACAAATCCAGGAATAAATTTTTAAGTTCATGAGTTTTCTGCGAGTGACTTAGGTGGTTTCTTAATTGACCGCTCCCACGGTGAGGCTTCGCATAATATTGATAAAATTCCCAGCAAGCAAGAGGCACACCAGTTGGCTTTATACAAGGGTGACGGACCAAGAACAGCACCGGCTAATGGCTAGAATGCCACTTAAACCTGCAATCTCCTAATTTCAAGTCCAGCACCCATTAACCTCTTGCCATGCTGCCTCCACTTTGTTCCCTGTTCCCTGTAGATGTCTCTTTTTTCACTTTGACTCAGTTCTTCTCCTGTCCAGTCCAATAAATAAACTTTTACCTCAACAGAGTTCTATAATGTACAGTACACTGTACCTGCAGTTACTGTAGCCTCTTTAATAGATTTTTGTACTGTATTCTTTTGTATGCGAACTAAACCAGTCAGACATAACATGCGTAATCTGTTAGTAGTGTTAAGTATTTTTCAGGTCAAATCTGGCATCTTTTTAGTAGAGGGAACAAATCATCTGTTTGATCGGGCTGCTGTTAACTCTTTCTTGGCTACTGAGATGGATGGATGTGTCTGTACATGTTCCAGGCTCTGTTATCATGGGAAGCAAAATGAGCTGTTACCCATCTCCACACCCTTAGAACCTGGAGCAGGGTACTCTGTTGATAACAGAAACTAACCTGTGAAGCCTGGAGTTCAAACAGGAAGTACTTTACACAGAGCTCAAGGTCACTACAGTAATCCTTCTCTGTGTTAATAAGTTCAGTCACGACTCGCTGTCTTTGCTCAGCCATGTGCTTTTGGCTTGATTCTGCTGGTTTTTCTGTTAAACTGTGCAGGGAAACTGTAATATAACAACAAAATCAACAAAGTATAATTAAAAATAAATTAACCATACAGATACTGTCTTGAAATTTAAAAGATCACTGCTAGCCATTCCACTCTCCAGATGGAGTTGATAGACCCTTGATAGATGTGGGTCCAGTCGGTCAGGCCAGTCAGACCTCAGCTGGGCAGTTGAAAGATACAGCTGTTGTACAACTGGGAAATAATATCTACGATGGGCATCTACGAACTGGAGGAGTAGGGGTGTACTACAGCCCCTCCCCCCTCCCCACCACAGCTACGGAAATTATGTAATTTTTAAGGCAAAAATTTGGGCAAAAGTTGATAGAAATTGAGATTGCTAATAGAGGTCACTGAGTATGCAAGCTTTCACTATAACCATCTTTGGAATTACCGCAGTTTCATTAGATGTGAGAATTGTGAGCTGTTTTGTTTCTCATGTAATTTGAATGCGTTTGAGTTCACGCATTCAGGCATTGCGTAATGTTTTTGGGCAAGAATATCACCACCACCACAAGTCCGAACGAATTTCATAATTTACATATGGTCACGTATATTTTAATCCTTGATTAAAATGATAACTTCTCCGTGAAAGGTCTTACGATATGTTAAGCTTATATCCAGTCACTTGTAAGTGAGCCGCCACCTTTTAAGTGGCCACGCCTTGAATAAGTGGCCGGTCATTTAAGTCCTGAAATTATTGTCAGTAAAACAATGTAAATAAAACCCCTGTTAACCAGCCACGGCCACGTTTTGGTCAGCCTGATGGGGTTTTTCTATTGTCTTTACCCCTATTAAATGTCCACCTAAAATTTAAAAACTTTGTTTTGGAAAAGGTGATGGCAGATAAGAGTCTGAAATAGAAGGTGACGAGTGAAAAAAACATTCAAGCACATGTTTATCATGATTGTCTTGAAGTGACTCCATTCACTACGAAATTAACCCAATGGGTAAAATTATTCAAGGTACATCAACCTCTATTAAGCGGCCAACCTCTATTGATTGGCCACCTGCCATTTTCTCAAGGGTGGCCACTTAATAGGAGGTTTGACTGTATTACTATATCAATCATGGCCACTAATTTAACCTTGCCATACCCTCTAGCTCTGTCAGCTCTCTCTTGATCTTCTCCACAAGTTGTGCACACACTCCAAGGTTTTCCATAACCTCTTTCTTTCTGTTCTCCTCCACTACACCAAGCAACATTTCAAGACTTCTTTGGCTCCGCACTTGTTTCTAAAAAATATTTGGGGCCATTTTTTTTAATGGGAAGGAGTGGCTACAACAAAAATGACTATTTAAATGAAGCATTTGCATGGCCTTGTTTTTGTTTCTTCTTTTTTTTCTACTTGTTTTTCAGAATGTTAATAATACAGTCCAACCTCAAGAGCCCTCATGGGCCCGATAAGGATGAGTGAGTGAGTGAGTGAATAATACAGTGGTTAGATTACATGTAAATGACTTTAAGCCTCCAAGAACAGTGCAATATCGAACTTCCACTGACTAATTCGGCAACAGTACTGCAAAATATGTTGGTGAAAACCAGAAAAGAGAGCCCATTTATGTACAATTACATGTAATACATAGATTACATTCTCTTCACATCAAAATAAACAAACAACAAAACTTGCTCGAGCAAAGTAAGCAAAAGCACCAACTCTACATGTACACTTATCTTACATTTTGGAGGGTCCATTATAAGTTAGATTCAGCTGCTGGGATGGTAACTGCATTTTTGCAACAGGCATAGTGTGATTGAAAGACAAAATAAGACTGGTCTTTTCAGTTGACTGTACAAAAATAGGGTTTGATTTGGAATACCTCTAAGTCTGCTTCCAAGTCAGCTATTTTAACCTTCAGCATCTTTTTCCGATGTGACTCTATCAGAAAGACTTGTTCATCTAAAAAAATCAACACATTTATTGGTTAACTCAGTTGTTGAAGATTTCTTCTTTCACATCAGGCTTTCAGCCAGATGGGCGTCCAGGCATCCTGTGAATGGCCACTTGTTAAAGAAAATTGTTTTATATTTCATATGTTGCCTCAAAAATTGTCCATTTGAGCAGATCCTATAACACATTTTGGACAGCCACTTTTCAAATCCTGGTTTAAAGCCTGTTTCACATATGGAAGCAACACACAGTACACAAATTGATCCCAGGATTTCGATTGACATTAGTATTGGTCAATTCAAGTTAAGAGAGGCACTGTGAGAGTCAAGTGTAACACCCAGGAACATAATGCAATGACCACACCCAGGGCTTGAATCCAGACCACTTGATCCACAATCCAGCATGCGAGCCATTAAATATTGGTAATCGAAAAGGATCCGCGGCTGCGTGGCACAGTGTAAACAGTTCAAAAGTTATCAATAGTTCTGTAATAAATTTAGCACCAAAATTGTACGGCAGACACTTCAGGTTTAGCCCTGTGTACTTCAGTGCTAAGTTTTGAATGAGACACGTCATTGAAGAAATGAACATGTGAAATTATACACACGACTCTAAAAAGCACACGCACGTCAAGCTGTATAAAAAAGAAGTCCATGTTTAGGTGCATTTCGTCACAGGGTTTGGCGTTTTTTGTACCCCTGCACTGTTTTATGCACCAAACCTCCATGTCATCTAGACTAGAAATTTTATATTAATTTAGAATAGAGGGCCACTAGTTTATCAGTTATAAGTTGTTATGTGCTACCCTCTTTATTAAATAAAGTTGTTACTTGCTGCTGGGACTAAACGTGGATTTCAGTGTTTAAACAGCTTGACATATGCATGTTTTTCCCTACATGTATCTGTTAGAGTCACACTTATAACATTATTATTTATTTCTTCAATGATGTGTCCCATTCAAAACAGCACTGAGGAAGGGCAAGGCCCAAAACATCTGCCATATAATTGAGTTTATTTTGGTTCTAAATTACTATTATTTATAACTTTGCGAGCTACATGTATTAGGCCACTGTCCCTGAAAATTGTAAATTTAAATTTGAAATATTGGCAAAACAAAAGTGACAGCGGATTTTACTCTAAAAGTAAGTGTATGAAACCTTTGAGGTGCTTTAATTCTTCTTGCCATTCTGTTATCTTCTGCTGGCTCTGTGACACCTTTGCTTCCATTTCTCGTTGTTTAACAGGATCAGTCATCACAAGCTGGAAATAACATTATCAAAAGTCACACTTTGCTTCACTACAATCTGTAAACTCCAGTTTTAAAATATAGTTAAATGGAATTTAACACAGTTAACGACTAGGAGCTAGTCTGGTCAGTAGCATTTTTGTAGGCCCTTGTTAGTGTCTTGGCCATCTGTTAGCATTAAACGTTTGTTGCATTCTGTAGCGTTTGCAGCAGTCATATGATTGTGGGAGCCCTGGGGCTAACATTGTCCAGCAGTATTCTTGGTTAGTACGTGCGTTGTCGTCCCATGTGCTCGCAGTGTGTTCGTTGCTCTGTTAGCATGGCATTGTCAGTTGAATTATAGTAATTTAACAGTTCTCAGTGTTCCCTCTCTATCCCCCCCCCCCCCCTTTTTTTTCAGCATTTTTTTTTTTCCACTGAGCCATCTGGCTCGAGTGGGACAGGTGCCTGATGGGGGCCTGGCACGGGGGGGTCATGGCTTGGTTGTGGGTTGGGCAGGCCAGTCAGGTGTTCTAGCCCCTTGGGATTTGACTGCGGTTGCAGCCCCTGGGCTTCGTAGGCACCTTCCCTCCACTAGCGACTTGGGCGTTAACAGTAAATTAAAATGTTTCAGATTCCACATGTGCCATGATACAATGTATCATCCCTGGACACAATAGCCTCGCAAAATGCATCTTGGAAGCATCTTGAAAACCTGAACACCTGTGAAAAAATCTTCTTCAAGGTCAGGTCATCTTCAGTAGGAACCCAGTTGCTCAAAGCGAGGATAACACTAGGCAACTGTAATCCAAATAGAGTTTTAACCGTAGACAACCGACTTGCTCTATTTTGCAGCACATTATTGGTATTGATGTGCTTCCTGTTTCTTAAACAGAGCTTAATGAAAGGAATGAAAGACATGTCCCTTTAGAACAATGACATACAAAATAATGAGATGTAAATGGATACCCATTACTCACATGTAAGTATTAACTGATGGGAAGATTGTTTCCATGCACGTGTAGACATACATAGATGTACAGACCTGTAGTATCTTTTACATGACACACATGTACCTGAGAAATAGTCTTGAATCCAGAGTGAACTTTCATTTCTTTCTGTAAACAAACATGAGAACAAACATTAAGGTCAAACAGTACCTTGAGAGTGCTACTTTTGTTAAATTTTTCTTTCTAAGCAAAACAAAGAGGTCGCTATAAAATTTAACATTTCCCCAAAAATGGATCCAAAGTAGAATCTTAAAATGCATGCGAGTTATTTCATTGGCTGGCAGGATATTCTGTTGACATACATTGGAGTAAAGTAATGACCTGTTTACAACTATTCAAACGGCAAAAACTTGCAATAATTTTTCACGAGAATACCATCTCTTTAAATGAAGTAATAGGGTATGTAGCTAAATTGGCAGATTTTCATGATATTTGGCCAGACTGTTCCTTAACAATTGAGGAACAAAAGCGTCCCAGGGATTTTTATATCAAGGATATTTCTCTTGTGACAGCCACAATGCAAAAGGATCAGCAGATTATTTCATGCTATAACTTTATGGGTCTATAAAAAAGATAACCAATAAGAATACAAGAAAACCCTACGAAAATGTTGGGCTTTCTTGAAAGCCCCACCTTCTATTCCATGGCTTTGGCATAGATTGGTTGAATTAAATTTTATTTAAGAGACCCTATTGCTTTTTAAAAACTACTGTATTACCGCTAAATTAATTGCTTCATATAAATTACAAACCTTTAGGTTGTCTTCTGCCTCAGCAATCCTTTCTTGTAGTGTTGCCAGGCCTGGTGCATCAGTTCCCTCTGCTGAATTCCCTGAAAAAAAAATGGGATTCAATAATTTCAAGATGACATTGAAAATGCAAGAATTGGTAAACTTGTAAGGAGCCAGAAAACTAAAAGCATTACATGTGGTACTATCATGTGATTTACAAATTAACCTTGCATTGAAGTAATCGTATGTTAGTCCAGCCACAGTTATTTGTACTCATTCCAAATTGAGTTCTAAGGCAAGACAATTTACTGTCAGTGATTTATTTCTAAAGAGAGGAAGCCACATCAGGCTTTTCATGCAGGTCCTCTATCCTGGTTGGAGATGTTGGTTTTTGTGGAGGGAGGAAAACTGGAGAACCTAGAGAAAAACCCTCAGCAAGGCTGTGGTCTAAGGAAAATTAAAAGGAGTCCAAAGGTTCGTAACCATGAAATCCTGGGTGCCCAGCACTTAAGCTTATGAAAAAAAGTAAGTTTTTCCAGTCACCCAAATGCAAAAGTTAGTCGCCTTCAGGACACAGGCACCTCTAGAGCACAGCCCTGCTCAGTGTACAATTCATGTAAGGCTAGATCCAACAACAAACTTAACCCACTTATAAAAACTAGGGTATCTAAAAGATAGTAATGCTGCGGCACATTCTGTTGATAGTGACATATTTAACGCCGTGACTCATCTATCTGCGCGTTTCAAGACTTAAATTAACTGTTATTTCTCAAAGTAGTGTCAAATCGTGGTGTCACTTAAAATCTGTCCTTGTATGCATCAACTTCATGCATGATGACGCATCGATGGCGAGGTGTGACAAAGGATCGAGACAAAAAAGCACATTGTGATCTGAAGTATGTTTGGACATAAAACGATACACATCAGCCTCCCCTTTACCAGATCGAGAAAATCGAAAGATGTGGAAATTGTAGGAGCAGAAATCTAACTTATAAATTCTGTACTGGTACCCATTAAATATCTCTAGAACTTGACAGACTGTGTCGAGAACGTGTTCATCGCGATGTGTGAAAATGCTCAAGCTTTAGCTTAAGTTCATGTTTCGATGAAAAGGAATAGATTGCAGCATTTATGAAATCAGCATGTTCCACGGTTTTCGTTTGTTTCAATTATTCTACAGGCTTTAGTAACGACGATTTCTCTTCATTTAAGAATTCGGCGAAGGAGGCGAGACTGCTAAGAAATGACATACTAAGATTAAGATGTCACAATTAATCATCCAGATTTACAAACTTTCACATACTGCATAGCAAGAGTTGTGAAAGTCAAGCACGATCTCCTTCACATCGCTTTACAGGTAAATCAGAGCAAACTTTCTCAGTGGAATCCACGCGATAAAGGATGACGGCTCGACGAGTATGAAATCCTCGTGTTGTTCGTGGCGCAATGCACTCCAGTAAAAGTGGCGCAGTGCAGTCTGGTTAACTGCAATGCATTCTGGTAAAAAGTGATGAATTCGAGAATTCGTACCCCCTTCTATATATTCTTCTTAAATCCTGATTATGTTGCTGCTCGCCCGCTACGCTCGCTCCGCAGCAACTAAGGCCGGAATTGAACCTGGGTCACATTGGTAGGAGGCTTGTAGTCAAATTGTGGTCAAATTAAAAGACTACATGTACTTATTACCAAGGACTATTTTAAAGACTTTCTTTTCCACAGTTAACTGCCTCCACATCCAGATATAGAGATTGTGATTACATGTACTTTTAGAAACTTATTTAATATATAATGGAATTTATTTAATGTTTTAAGCCTTGATTGATACTTTGATCTTAGCTCTGTATTTAGTATTTTATGTGTATGTAATTATTATTTTCATTAATGTATTGTAATTCAGTAGTATACACAGCCCCCCACAAGCTTTGTAGCTTTAATTTTTATCGTGTTGAAATAAAGGTTTTATGTTATGTTATGTCAATCTTGACAGTTCTTTAACCTACTGAACTGCCGGTGAATTTTTTGATCAAATCTCAATTCAGTAAATGCTGTACATACATATACTGTATGTATAATGTACGGTGTAGATCATACTGACCCCAGTAATAATTATTATGGAAGACATTTCTTTTAAAAAGGTACCTTTGGTCACTGATTGCACTTGTACATTACTTAGTTTGTCACTGCCAGTAGCACTTGCAATATGGCTGGACTTAATCTCGCTTATCTGCTCTAGACTGTTTGAACGTCTCAGCTCCAATGGACTCTACACATTCAACAAAACAATCAGTTACAGTATCAACTCTTACTAGCTACATGTTTGTTAGTAAGATTGAATTATTTTACAGTACTAGTACCAACCAACAGAGGAGAACTTTAAGGCTGCCATTAAGGGCCATAATTTGCGACACCACAGCTGAGCATGCTTGCTATGAGTGAACTTTGCTGCTGTTGAAAGTAATTCACCCACAAACCAACAAGTCTTCCAGTTGCCATCCACTCTCAGAATCATCAAGTTATGCTTACATGCAGAGTCAGCTGTCCATCAGAAACAGAAATTAGGGAACTTCTTTTGTGTTCTTGATCCAATGGAACTCAAACTTAGCAACAGGATTGACAATTCAAAAATCCAAAAACAAACGTACAGTATTTTTGTTTTATTTTATTCTAAGGGCCTTTCATGGGAAAATGATGACACCAAACTACATGTACATGTACATGTAACAAGAGAATTTTCTTTTCACTTCCGGACTACGCTAATGTATGATTTTGAAAGGATATATTGAGATAAATTCAAATATGAAAAAAAAAATAGTTCTATAAATTGAATAGATATGTCGAATATTTGAATTTTGAACTTTCTGCCAGTTTGTTACAGTACTGGTTTTAGAAATTTGGCAAATTTCAACATGTAATTGCATGTATAATAAAACCCTTCAAAAATATTTCTTCACAATTGAATTCATCTCAGCATATACCTATTAATTTTATTCTTTCAAAATTATCATCATGCATTAGTTTAGACAGAAAGTGAAAATAAAATTTTGCTGTTAGTTTGATGACTTCATTTTCCCACTAGAATCAATTTGAATAAAAGAAAACAAAAAAGTACACCTTTCTTTGGATTTGGATTGTCTATCATGTTGCAAGGTTTGAGTTCCATCAGATTAAAAGCACAAATAAAGTAGTTCTCTAATGTCTACACGGCATGTTTAGCTCCCTGGCAAATCCGCACTTTCCAACGGCAGGGCAGGAAAACAAAATTGAAATCCAGTTGCCCAGCGCACCAGTACATTTCAGTTTTCAACTGCCCCCACTAAAATATTGCTCGCCCAATAGGTGCACAAGTTCATGCCTTATCAGCTACATGTAAAATAATCCACAAATTTTTGCAGTGGACTTATCATTATGAAGCTGGTTACCTTGTCCACTGCATTAAGAGAATCCTTGTCTTTCCAATGCACAGAACGTGGTCTAGAAAGAGGTTTTGATTTTGGGCCATCATGATCGCCAGCCCTTGTCTTAGGTGACCACTTAGGAGACTGAGAAGAATCCATTTTACTGTCTATTGGGCGCAGAGAATGTGGCGCCCCATTCTGTTTCACGTCTTTCACGTCCAACTGTTGGTGATCCTTTGCTTTTGATATTGAAACATGTACCTCCCTACTAAAGTCACCTTGTACAAGATCCTTTGATCTCGTTCCAGGAAGAGTTTGGCTGCGGACATGCTGATTCTTGCTGCTGCTGTCCCGTTTAGGGGGTGGGGGTGCTGGTCGCCTGGGTGTGATTGGAGAATCTTCTGATGCACTTGATTCACTACTTCTATCATCTATCCTTGCTTGAGGAAGTGGAACCAATGGAGTCGGCAGAGACGTGCAGTTGCCCGATAACAAATCATCGTCATCAATAAGGTTCCTTTTGTTTTTATTTTCATCATTTACATGTCCATGGATCCCTGCTCTTTTACCTGGCCAAGTTCCAGTGGAGTCCTTAAAATATCGCGGCTGTTGAAAGCGTTTACTTGGTGTCTCAGATTGTACAGAAACTAGAGTATTTGAACTAGAGGCACTTCCACCAGGTAGTGATTGGACGGAAATTGAAGGACTAAGAGCGGTTTGGGAACTTTTGGGTGCAGAGTGTTCCTCACCCCCTAGGTATCTCACTGAATAACTTGGTGACTGCTTTTTACTTGTTGGTCCTGGCTTTGGTGTAAGCAACGGTTTAGTTCCTGGAGTGTTTTTTTGAGTTGTGGCCATGTCAGATGGCAGTGCAATAATTGCAGGTGTTGGATCCTGTGTGAATGAAGAGTCTAAAAGAGATTTGTTGGTATCACCTTTCACTGAGTAAGAGTCAACAAAGTCACTAGTCCGCTGAGCAGAGCTACGCATTTGTGATATGTTTATGTAGCCAGGGTCGTCAAAAATACCAGAAAAACTTCCATCTAATGCAAGTCGTTGAGCACTAGACTTCAGTGATCTACTTTCAAATTGTTGGCTCATATCAAATAGAGGTTCCAGATATGCCGCAGGGCATGACCCACGTATTCCACTAGCTAACCGACCCTCGATCCAGTTATCATCATCAACTTCAAGGACAGTTACAACATCTCCTGCATTCAACTCCAGATCTCCTGAATATAATGCCGTAAAATGAAACAGTGCCTTCCCCTTCATACCTCTTTTCCATTTTACTTTTGGTGCAACACAGCTATTCTGGGCTCCATGTTTAGGAGGAGAGTCCACAAAACTAAAATCTCCATTTGCAAATGCATTTTGTTCTGATGGCAATTCAACCTCAACAGCAACAAAGCTAGACGGGAAAAGCCCCACAGTGCCATTAATTTCTCCTTCCATCCATTGCGAATTCAAACGCCTCCGGAGAAAGATACAGTCACCCTCACGAAAAGTCAACTCTCCCGCACTTTCTCCAACAAAGGGGTATACAGCACGGGCACATGGTCTCTCAGAAGACTTCAGATAACTCTTGGGAAATAGCCCTGTCCTGCCATTGAATGACCCTTCCAGCCAGTCTTCATCGACATCTTTCATTACCTCTATCAGTGCTCCAGAAGGAAATGTAAGCTCACTGTCATTTCTACCAGAAAAAGCAAAGGCAGTCTCCACAAAATATGCATCATTACTAGGACTGTGTTGGGCTAAGGAATTATCATTTCTAGACAATTCACAGCTTTCACCAGGCTGCCAATTGGACAGTAAGTTTTTATGCAATCCCTCATAATGAGAAGGCATGACATGGGAATCCTTTTGAAACTGTGGTTCATTTTTTATCCTCTCAGCATAGGTAACAGGAAACAGGCCTGTTTTTCCTTGATAACTGGCTTCCAACCAATGCTTGTCAATATACTGTGTAATCTTTATGATGCTTCCCTCCGAAACAGAGAGTTCATTGGGATTGTCAGACTGAAAAGTGTATAAAGCCCTTGCAAGACTTCCGTCCATGGATAGTAACTCATAGTCTGCAGAGAAATGAAAGCAACAGAAAAGCTTAGCTCTTCTTTATTATACAACATGCTGATTGCATCAAGCATTGTTTAAATAGAGAATGCTACCTGCATAATGTTGCATACATTATTGTCAATTGTTTTTTAGAAGATTGACTTTGTTGTTACCTGTAATTACAATTTCCACCTTGAAAACTCATAAATTATTAAAATTATATGTTCTGGACTTCAGTTAAATGAAAAACTATAACAAGAGCTTAATTACCGGACAAATATCTCACAGTGATTTTAGTACTCAAAACAAAACCCAAACAGTTAATATAATTTTCCCGTGACAATATCCACTGAGTTACTTTGAACAGACAAGTCTTACAATACTGTACATGTATATCACTTGGAGGTTGTTTTGATTTTGAAATATTTCACTTGTTTTGCTCTACACTGTAGAACATTGCAAGCATATTTCATTGGTATAAAAGATTAAGCCCCTTAAGTTGAGTTTAAATTCTGTCTGACTATTCCTGTTATTTAAAAGCAGTTTCTTTCTGTAGCCAGTTGTTTGAGTTACATGTAATATCTAGCTCTAACCCAGGTCAACATTGCAGAGTTCGTCTGGAGATTTTAAGCACAAAGAAGTATTGAGATGTTATAGGTTGAATTTAAGCGAAAATCGCAATTATGAACCTACCGATTAAGAAGCTATCAGATTTAGCCGTGGTAAATTTAACACAATATCGAGCTTTCAGTTCATGTACAGCTGCGGTAGGGAACGGTTACAAAGTCTTAGAGCTGTAGTCAGCTGTAGTTTACAGAGAAACCATTCTTTTTGCTTAAAACAAGTGAGGACTAGATTTCTAAAGACGAAAAGTAAACTTTGATCGAATAAGCTTAAATCAATATCGCGAAATTTAAGCTTGGATTCTATGAAGCCCAATAACAGCTAAAGCCGACATGTTTGCTGTACGTACCTTACCGGAACCGCGAAATAAAACAAGACGTCTGGGTCACTACACGAACCAAAGCTTGAAAAAATCCATAGCCGAGGATACTTCAAAGGTAAAACATCCTTAAAATCAATTAATGGGTTCAACATTTCCTAGTTTAAGCGCCTTCACAACATTCCGTCGCACGTCTTCGAGACACTTGATCGAAACTGTGCTTGACAGTTACTCTTCCCCAGAGCTTTCGCTGTTTTAACCACAGGTTACCCAATTTTAGAGTTGGTATATACTCCATAGGATCCTGTTGAGTAGGTTGATAGTAAAAAAATAAAGGTTTAACTTTGTATCCTGTTTCCATGTCTTTAATACACAGAAAACCGCCACCTTCATCCGCATTTCCTGTACAGGATGTCCTGCAAAACACTTAGTGTTAAACTCATACCTTGGCCTTTCCGCGTGGGCAAAGATTAGCGTAGTCTTTTCTAGACTTTCGATCTCTCCTGACTTGATATATATATGTATTTTTGATTTATTCACGTTTCATTAACATTGACTTCGACTGGAAACCGTTTAAAATTTATCGGTTAAAAGGCCTGCTTGACTGTTTGAGCCATCGAAAAATTTTCCTTACGATCATTATATGGTGGATAAAATAATGCTCAACGTGTAAACCATTCTAACCACCGGCTAAAGCGGTTAGTGGGTATACCTGTGAGTTGTACTATGCATGCTCGGTTAAATGGTAATTACTCAGACCGTTTAAAACCAAAATCGCTCAAATGACGTAAAGAAATGGATACCAGGTGAGGTTTCAAGCTTGCTGAAACTCTTCTGAGGAAAAGACAAGACCGGTGTTCAGAGTTTCGACCGAATTTCAAATCGATACAAACTCCTATCGAGCTCCAAGCAAATTTGTACAGTGCGCTCTCAGTTGTCCTTTCACGGCTTTGCGTTTCCGAAATCACTCGAATTACTTAAAAATTGGCCGTCGAGTTTCGAAGTTTAAAACTAATATCTGACACAGACAATTGAAGACATTACCCGAAATGTTTGAAAGAAGGCGTACACCAATTGGGGTACACGGACTTTTTTTTTTTCCCAAGAGGGCAAAGTAACTTAAATTCTTGCAATCAATTGGTTCTTTGAGCGGTCCGGATTTTCCTACAGTGTTTCTGCCCACGGTCACGGTAACGCCCGTACGATAAATACGTTTTTTACCGGTTATGGTCGGCCAGTATAGTGAAAACCCGTGGCCTCAGGCACTGAAAATGCTGATAAATAGCATATATTTATTACATGGCTGAACTGGTACGCGATGAAAAGGATAATTCTGATTGCTTCT
This sequence comes from Orbicella faveolata, assembly GCF_042242905.1. Classification (NCBI taxonomy): domain Eukaryota; kingdom Metazoa; phylum Cnidaria; class Anthozoa; order Scleractinia; family Merulinidae; genus Orbicella; species Orbicella faveolata. Next base: position 4,943,524 of record NW_028301576.1, read on the forward strand.
CTTTGCGGTCCGAATTTTGCAATTTGGTCCGCTGAGACGCTAAGATGGACCGCTCGCGAATTAATTTCAGTAAATTTATTTTTCCGTTCATTGCACAAAATATACAAATTTCTGTCAAGCAGAAATGACAATTATTTTTTTAATTTCATGTCTAGAAAGAAACGTCAATAGATGCTTACCGGCTTCCGTTTAACGAGTGTGTGAGAGCATTTTGTTCTGAGTTCTGCTTATCGCTCGTCGTGGTTTTTCATATATTTGCATCATTTTATGATCGTAAATGTGACACAAATTCGCGCAATTTTGTAGTTTCTACCCGAAATTACTTCAAATCCACGTTGAATTTTGTGAAAACGCAAATAAAAAATTAACCGTAGAATAGGCCATGTTATATAGACTTACTGATATCTCAGTCTGTATGACTATCTAAACTTACTTTTGTTACACGTCATCCTTAATTCCACGCTTTTCCCTTGGCTTTTTGATCGCGTTAGATTGGGGGACTTGGAACCAACCTCACTTACAAGGGAGTTTATAAAAAGCGACGAAAAATTCATGCTTTAATTATTTTTCTGATAGAAAAGAAGTTCTTGGTTTCCCTGTAGTCCTTCCTCTAGCTATTGGGTTTCCCTGCTAAGGTATAATTTACTTTTGATCTCTCATGGCCTGTCGCAGTTCGCCGAGTAATGAATACAATGGCCACCTGCGCAAAGCGCGTTTTAGTGTAAAACGATTTTCATCCTATTTTTTAGTTCAGTTATCTTGGTTTCCTTGTAATGTCCGATGGGCGAAAAAGGCCTTTTTTAACGGGTAATTTTAGCGGTCGATATTGTGGGACGCTTCGGGCAGCGTCCCACTGTACGTCAAGGTGATTGTGCTCGGCTCACAGTATAAGGGACAGCGGAAATTCAGTATACTCACTGGCAGTTCGTAGCTGTCTTTCCAGCAAATGAAGAATGCGTGATAAAGCACAGTTTCCCGCGGTCACTCAGTTACCTTAGAAACCGTGCTGTGAGCTGAAACATTTTCCTAAATATATTTGAATACTGAAACAAAAGCTGACTGGATTTGTATATGTTAGATCACACGTCTCAAAGAATAAACAAGACCCGGCTAGTTTGGGCAACAAAGGCTATTTGGAATAAATTTGCAAACAGTCGTTAAATACTGTACTTCGCAGATATCGATGAACTGGTAATATAGACTGCAAGCATGAGAGGACAAGGAAAACTTGGCACGTTGGCAATTTGGATAATTGCGATGTATCTTGTAGTTCAATGCTGGATTTTTTTCTATAATCTCGACAGCGCTTCCACGACAGGTAAGGACTAATATATAAATGGCTTCTCACTGCCTTGAAGGGTTTAAACAGTCAACATTAAAATCGTGAGTGAGGGAGATATTTTTCGATGGCACCTACAGAGAAAAAGCTTTGCCTTTGTCATTAGTATTTAATTCACTTTAAATCATAGCGTTTACCACGCGCTGCTATATATAACGACTGTTCACGAGAAAATTGTTCATGTTGAGTTTTGGTTGGTGACAACCGAGTCAATGGCAGGCGTATGAATTTGATTTCGTTAGCTTTGTTCTTTTCAAAAATGTCTTCCATTAATTTTACTCGTTCAATGGTTTAAACTAAGCATTAACAATAGAAAAATCATTTGAAGAGGCATAAAATTATTTATGACCTTCAGAATCCAGCACTAATCATTGCATATTTCGTAAATGAAATGCAAAAGCGCGCAGCTTTTATTTTGATAATTTTGTTTCAATATTGATTTCACGGTTTTGTGTTGTTCATGCGGTGCTTTTAACTTTTTAAAGATATAACTGTAAATATGATCATTTCTTGTCTTTGTCCTCTTGTATAAAAATGTTTTTTACTGCTTATGTTTTATGTAGTTTGAGATTATTCAAACACAAAACTGAAGGACAGACAATATAAACAGAACGAAAAGTTACAAAATTGAAATCAAAACTCTCGCTAATAATTCTGGGTTAGCTTAATCGGGCTCTTCCGGAACAACCCGGCCCTAGCTTCCCTTGCTGTTAATCTGCTGTCTTGAAATTTGCAAGATTTGTTTACATTTATTTTGCACACATAGGATCTACACACAACCTCCTTAAAATATTTCACTGTCCTAACGATCCGCAGTCGAGCTCTGATCCAGTTCGTTTTCTTTAAAGCCAGGAGTGAGAATGGTGAAATAGGTATCGTTGAATACCGGAAATATTGCAGACAATCGGCATTATTGTTTGGCTAGAATTTTCTTGTCTTATAAAGTCTGGTTTCACTGGCACATATGCATAAAAATCAAGCAACATCGCAGACTCGGCCAGTAAGATGATTTTAGGTTGCGCCTTATGTAAGGCAATTTTACTAAAGGTCCGTTTACACAGGCCATTTTTTGTCGTGCATTTCAATACAATTTTTCGTCGCGCCGTCCAAAAAACGGTAACTTTGCGCAGCCGTTTCGCTACAGAGTAGGGACGCAAGCTTTGGTTACAAAATGGCGTCGTGATAAATGGGTTTTTCTTCGGTTTTTTCTTTTTCTTTTTTTTTTTTTTTTGCTTTGCTGCACTACTTAGTAAACTGTACCACATGGATGAAGAGGAACGTTTCTGTTGCTTGTTTGTGCATTGCCATTGCTATTGTCAGTGTTTAATGAAGACATACCAGTGAAAGTCTCCCCCATTGCCCTTCATGGCTTCCCCGATTCTCCTCCATAGCTCCTCTTGTAATCATTCGAGCTCTTCTGGCACGAGCAAGGGCATTTTTACCTCATCCCAATTAGAAGTATTAGTTCTTCTTGAACGATCCACGGCGGTTTCTAGGTCGGTCTTTGTCCTTGTTCAGTCTAGCCTGCGAACGCAGACGTATTTCCGGCTGTCACTTGGTTCCGCCGAAAAATAACGTCTGCGAACCCGAGCCAGAAAACGATTTCTGTGACGTAGAAATTCTTAGCCAATCACAGTTTAGCTCAAACTGCGCGAGGTATTCGCTACGAGGAGCACTCGAGTTTCATTCTATCATGGAATCTGATTGGCCAAGGAGAAACAAAAGTCATTACGTCACAGAAATCTTTCCCTAGCTCGGGTTCGCAGACGTTATTTTTCGGCGGAACCAAGTGACAGCCGGAAATACGTCTGCGTCCGTAGGCTATGTTCAGTCTCGCGTCCCAGAAAAAAGAACCTTCCGAGGGGTCCCTCCTGGTTCATGGTTGCTACCTTTTTAATCGCCAAACGTCGCGAAACTGGGTCAGGCTTCGAGCACGTTCGAAACTCCTGCGATATCGCGGCGAAATATCACATTAGAATCGCACTGAAATCCCGGCTGGTTTACACGTGCGGTGCCAATTGTCCCGGAGTAGTCCATCCAGATAAAATTTGGAAGTGATTAAAGTCGGTGTTTATAAAGTGATTTTCACTTATTGATAACGGAAATTCGTGAAAATAGGTAGATTTATTTAGGGTGCGTTCCTTTGGGGTGATCTGGATCAGGATCAGTGATCCAAGATCACTCGGATCATAGTTCATCAAAGAAACCGATGAATCCGTCGTGTAACCAGAGTGGATTCGTCGGTTCCTTTTATGCACCATGATCCGAGTGATCTTGGATCACTGATCCTGATTCAGATCACCCCAAAGGAACCTGTTCATTGCCCTACTTCTCTTCACTTATGTAGAGAATTCGAAAAAGGAATAAAACATGGTAAGAGCCATTCCTCTTGGCTGGCCCGGTTTGATTCGAAAATGTCCTTCCAATTTTCTCGGTTAGTCCCGCTGGTCTCTGACCGGTCGGTCTGGCATAATGGAAAACATCCATGGTGTCTATTTATGTCTTTCCCAGAGGAAAACGGTTATTTCTCTCGAATATCCGGCCGGCTTCCATCTGCTCCGCCTCAAGAAATAAAATTGATTTTTGGGAAACTGAAAATTTACCGTTACCCTCGACACAGATCACTTCATTTAGTGTCAAATGGACCATCAAATAAACAAAATAATTTTTACCAAGGTTCATTGGAACTCAAATCTAAGATGGACCATTGGACAGACGATAACACATTATTAACATTCCTCTGTTTGGCTTGCAGAATTGTGGAGTTTTGAAACAAAAGAAACAGCTAACGAACTGGGTGTATCGCTACACGAGAGACTATTCCACGCTCCGCGGGTAAAAAACTGTACCATTCCTGGCGACTGGTTATATCCACTATGTAAATACAAGGTCGAGGTAAACTAAAGAATGAAGTAATAAGTGCTGCTTAGTCTAGCGAGAGATGGAAGACTGTGCAGAGTTTAAAAACTCAGGAGATAAATGTCCTTTACTTTTCTACCTACCAGCCTGCTGGTTACCTTCCTACCTACCTATACCTACTTACCTCCTGCTTACCTATCTACTTACCTACCCAACCCACCCTGCTACTAGGCCTCATTTACCAACCTTCTTAACTACCTGCCGACTCCTATCTACTTATCCGCACACGTTCCTATGCATACTACCCACACTATACCTCCCTACATGTACTTACCTACCCAGCCTGACCTACCTACATAGCTAGTAACCTATTTTCATACGTTCAACCTATGCTTGCCAATGTACTAACTCGGCTATCAACCTGACCCCTTATTGCTCCAGTGATTAAGTTCAACGTTCCCAAACTGCTGTTTATTTAAATTCTTAAAACCTTTATATTTATAAACACCCGCGAGAACTTGGCGCTGCCTTAATCACCAGAACAAGGATAAACAATAATAACAATAACAACGAATGTTTAATAATAGACTTGGAGAAACTTATGCTCTTGCGGTAAATTGAAAGATCCTGCGTCAATTGATCTTGCTAATGAAAAACCTAGAACTAGAACTTACGTGAAAGATTTAGAAACAAAAGTAGCGTACACGCGTAACAAATACGCGCAGGAAAAAGCCTTAAATAACTGAATACACATTTAAAGAAACTTCCAACAACTAAAATAGTATTCTTAAGGCTACAAACTATAGTAACTGCGAGTAAATCAGCTTAAGGTGGCTCCCTATAGTTTTACGATCGCGCGCGTGCTGAGGACGAAAGCTCAAGTAATCTGCACGCGCTCGAAGGAAACCGTCAGCGTTTTTGAATATTTTATGGCGTCAACATGAGCGCAAAAAGCAAAACTGACAGTGAATTTTCTTGCGTTTCCTTCGGTGAAATCCCGATAAATTTGGCAGATTGATAGTAAATCTTTTACTTTAGTCGGAGCTCGCTTTGCTGGGAAATCTATAAGACCAGGGTTTTTGAAGCGGTAAAAGACATAAAATTGAAAAAATCGAAAAAACTGCCTTTACAAACAATACTTTTTTCGTGTTTAAAATTCGTATCCCCCTGGAAGCAATATACTGTAAAAATGTTGGAAGATTTCACTGAAGGAAATTCAAGAAAATCACAAACAAAGCCATAAAAACAGTAAAAAAAAAAAAAACAAAACAACAACATTTGTTTGGACATTCATAATTCAATGATTACCCTACGGAGCAATTCAAAAAACATTATCAATGTTGCGTGTGCAAAATTTGTTGCGGAAGCGCGCGCCGCCGTAAGTGTTGTTCATCGTGCGCGCCCAACTTAACTGCTGTAGCTACACTCCTAATAACCTGTTAGCTAAAATAACAAGCCTCCAGCTACCCACAAAACAGTTAATCGTTTAAATTGTAATTGTTTAATTTTTTTAAAAATTTTTTCAGTGGATGAGGCTCATGTGGTCTTCTGACCGAAAATGTTACGTGGACCGTCATGGAATTGATCCCAGAGACGACTGTAGCTTGCTCATATTCTTTAGTGAGGTAAACACAGCACATTATAAATACAGCATGTCTAAAGAGGAAAATATGTATTTACCATCATGCTTGCCGCTTTTACAAGGGCGTGTGTCACTGACATATGGGCAGCTCGTGGTAACCTAAATAAGGTTGCTTTCTAATGATATCCCACTTTTAAAGAATTATTCGCTTTATATTATTTCATATTCATCAGGTGGAAAAGTGGTGTCCTTTGTTACCATGGAGAAGACATCTTTATTCATCTGTCAATGCACAGCACTCGACAGAACTGGTATGGCTGACTTAAGGTGGTATGGTACCCTCAATATGGACCAAAAAGTTTGTTTAAATATGGTGCAGAGACAGAGCAATTTAACGGGTCATTCGTTTCCTCAAATATGCTATAGTCTTGACTTTGCTTGTTCTGGTTCCTGGCTAACAGCAGCCTTTATTTTCACATACATCTTGCAATGCATTGTGGGTAACTATACTGTTGTGACACGGAATGCACCTTCCCGCCAAGTCAAGACATTTCAGAAGTCTAAAACCAGATCAAAACATTCATACTTTCATAGGCCCGGTATCTACTACTTGTCATGTAACTCGCCAAAATACCTTTTTTGTGCCCTTGAAGTGACCTGCTTTTAGACCTGCTCTGTTTTGGCCTGACACAGTCGCAAACCAAGTTTCCATCTTTTAGCGCTTAACAGCACTCTTGGAATCGCCAACTGCCGCAAACATTCAGTTCTTCGAATGCTGCATGTCAAGTTACCGATCGCCAGACTTAAATCATGTCCTTTGACCACCAAAACAGCTATTTAGAAGACATTCTGTCACTTACACGTTAATAAGCTTTCGATACGTGGCATAATCGAACTTCCTCAATCGATATATTGACATCGAGACTACTACGTCATGTGTGTCTATTTCTCAGACCCAGTCTGCTCAGGTGAGACCGGGGGGGAAACGCGGCTCATCGTCGTAAAGTCAGTAAAAGTAAAGCAATGGTTCCAAGCAAAGGTTCACTTAAGGTGGTATGGTACACTCAATATGGACCATGCAAAAAGTTTGTTTAAATATGGCGAAGAAAGATCAATTGTGTGCTATTGCACTCAAGAAGAGAAATTAAATTTCTAGAGTTTTACTCAAAATGGTTGCTATGGAAACCAGCCACAGCCTTTTGAAGTAGTGTTTTAGAGTATTGACGCCAACACTTCCTGCTCTTTTACAAAACAAGAATTGACTGTCAAATAAGCATATCACGTAAGTTTCTGTTTTGTTCTGTGATATGAACCTAAGTTTTGACAGTTAACTCTTATTTTCAGTGCTTTTTACAGCTTTATTTGGAAATAACCTTATTTTTTACCTCACCCAGTAGACAAATCATCTCATGTCACGTGACAGACCTTAAAATGTTACGATTTTTTTGGTTTATATCATCACGACACTATTGGGCTTTGATGAGCCCAAGTTTCAGAAATTCTACTTAAAAACCTTGCATAGTAGAAATGTTGGCGCGAAGTCAGTCGGTACAAAAGTAAACTTTTGAGAAAAATGCACTTTAAGTTTTTTACACGAAGTATTAAGCATTTAACGAACCACAAATAGTGGGGGGGGGGGGGGGGGGGGTGCAGATTGGATCTCGGGGGAGATGGTGCAATGGTTGTTCTATTTTGTAAATAGTTACCGCAGTTGTGGGAAAGATTCCTTGTCATAAGGGAAATGAATGAGTCTGTGATGGCAATTTGAGGCAAAGCTTTTCACAAATAATTATACCAATCGAGTTGTACATGTCTCAAAAGTTTTTTCTATATAGTTTCGTTCATATAAGTTAAAAATAATCTATATTTTTGGTCACGTTCTTATAGTAAACAGTCGTTGCTATGGCCGTTGCCACGTGAAAAAACTTATACCACTGTGTACTTTCCTTAAATTTCACACTCATCTGGAAGGAAATTCGGCAAGATCGTTTCAAAATGTTTTTGACAAGTCCTCAAGGGTCTTAAGTCTTGTATTTCCAAGAAATTGAATTTTTCATGAACATCGCCATATTTTAGGGTACCATACCACCTTAAGCTAAATCCAAAAGTAGTAACTTGAACGCCACAACGCCGACATTAGTAGACGAAATCGACACTTTAATTATCAGACCGATCGAACTTTATTGGAACGACCAATGACTGCTGACAAACTTTACACGAACCTTCTAGCCAATACCATCATGGCGAAACTGACTAAGCTTTCAACGGATCAGATTTATAACAATATTTTCTTGACTCTGAAGATGACTTCCGCTCAGGTTGTCGAAACGTCGGTCACCATCAACAGTTCTGTTCAGAACTATCCTCGCCCGGACGATCACACTATACGAACTAGTGTTTTAACAGAAACCAAGAAGCAACACTGTGATACATCTCTGGAGAGACTCTCTTATCACAGACATAACGAATCCATTTTTTTCTCATTATACAAAAACTAAAATGGCATGCGACGTCTCTAACACAAAGATGGCTATTTACTTCACCCGGGTTTATGACGATTTTAAGGTTTAAGTTTTATGGTTCGTTTGTCTGTCTGTTTTGTTTTGTTTTGCTTTTCCTTTTTTTACGTAACAAGTCGAAAAAGTGGAAACAAGTGAAGTTGAACAAGCAAGCTTCCATCCAACTTTAATTAAAATTAAAGTTGCTTCTGAAAGTGTTCCGATCTTATCTTCGCAGGCAATTGTGAGAGAAGATCTTAGCGAGTTGTTCAAAAAAATGAACCACAGCAAATACCAGTGGATGAGAGATCGTATTACAAGACTTTGGCCAGACTGGAAGCTAGCAGCAAAGCAACTTGAAACAGAAAAATCAGCTTTTAGGAATCGTCGAGTTAAAAACGTAAGTTAAAAAAGGTAACGTAAACTCTACATAAAAGCTTCAGTTTACAATGCTTGCTAATCAGAGACCAAATGATTTCCCAGAGATCAGAGTTTTCCACTGTTTTGTATTTTCGCAAGGTTTCATGGGAATAATTGCTATCATTTTGCATCGTAAACGTACAAGAGCGCATTAGACTGGTTTCGGTTTTCCTTCTGACTGGGTGACAAAGTGACGCGAGTTTTTTATGCCAATTGCTTAGCGTGAAATGCAAAGAACAAAGCAAATACGCGCGTTAGTTACTTTGGTCTGCTTACGTCACTCGAGCTAATAAAAAGTGCTTATCAGGGCAGTCTGTGACGCTGAAATACAAAGTGAAAGTACTGTATGAGGATACTTCCACTCGGAATGTCAAATTATGAGACCAAATATTTTTTCCCGAGTTGTGTGTTAAATCCTATTGTTTGATATTTGTAGCTAACTCTTAAGTCTCGCTCTGCTCGTTCGGCTGATATTTTGTTTGTACTAATCGTCACAGATACTTTTTTACATGGGAGCGTTTGCTTATCACGAACATTGGTTGGAGAGAGCTTACTCCGGCTTGCCGCTGGGAGAGATGGTTCAATGGAGCGATCTGATCGCTTCTTCTTACATCCTTGGACATAATATCACTTTATCTTCCGAGCAAGAATTCATCAACAGGTACGCAAGACTTTGATCCGTCCATGCAACTTTGGAGAAATTAATATGAAAACGCAGCTTTATTTCTACGGTTAAGTCAACCGTCCACACTAATCCGTCACGAAAACAAAGCTTTTCGAAAACGCTCTTCAAAGCGGAGGAATTTGAAACGCCGGCTTGGCATTCTAGTGAGGACGGAGAACATTTTGAAAACGGAGCTTTCCGTAAAACGATGACATCACGATAAAAATGTGATTTCCCTGCTCGAGGTTTCCTCAAACACAAATCCAAAACGACTCTGGTGATTGTTGCGTTTAATTTCTCTGGCTTAGTGTGGACGGAAAACATTTGATGCGTCTTTAGAGTGAAAGCGCCGTTTTCAAATTTCTGCAACGTTGAGCGGACGGAGACTTTGTCTTTCAAGGTATTTTCAACTAAATTGTCATGGAATGATGTTTAAAAACGTTTTTTTTTTTCAGACAAAGAGAATACATATTTTCATAGCCTGTTGCTATGAGGGCAATTATAAAGTAAAACAATATGCATGGGATGACTAGATAGCAGATAAGAATAGTTTATAGACATTGCGCGCAATCGCGCGCAATCTTCCTTGGGAAAAAAGATGTTGAATATTGATTAACCCTGATTGAAAAAGTATCGTAGTAGTAAACGGTTTAGAAAATAAGAACGCAGACAACACGATATGAAACGATACGCCCAACAAAGGGTCTGTCACTGAGTCACAAGATTTCTCCTGACTTGGAGGGCTTTATGTATTTATAATGCATAAGCCCTGGTTTTTGGGGAAGAGCTGTCGAGGTGCGCGGACGTTAATTTTGAGCTCTGTGACCACTACATCAATATGGCGTAGAAAGACGGCTCTATACGTTTAGACACAATGCCAGATAAAGAGGGAAACGACGCGGAAACAAGTTAAGAAACTCGCAAAAAAAGAAGAACGACGCGAGGCTCTCAGACAGATGATGAACCTTTAAATTCAGAAGAATCGAATCCGCCCAACAACATGGCGGCGACGCTCGCAGAAATAAACAGTAAACTGGACCTCGCTTTAGCTGGAATAAAGGAAAGCGAAGAGCTCAAGGAAAAACAGCGCCTAAAATGGAGAAAGAAAATTCTGATTTGAGAGAAAGCCTGGATTTCGCTTATAAGTCCATAGCGACCTTGACTGAGCGAGCGGACACACAACAGAAGACGCTATCAAAGCTCACCGAAGATGTGAATAAATTAACACAAGCTGCTATTGTTGAGAAGGAATGCGCCATAAAGCTAGAAAGCCATAGCAGACGGAACAATCTTATTTCCTACAACATTCCCGGAGTGTGACAAGAATCCAGCGCCACGACAGAAACTCTGCTATATACCTTCTTGGAACAAAACCTAGATATGGCAGAAGAAGAAACCAATGAAATACCAATTGAAAGGGCACATCACCTCGGTAAGATCAGAGAGGACAGCAAACCACGCCTCCGATCGTTGCTAAATTTTAGCTTTCACAAAGATAAAGAGCGCATACTAGAGAGGTTAAGCATGACGTTTACGGCAAACGGCAAATGGCAAAAATGAAACTTTTGCCGTCTCTCTTCAGCTCTGTGTACAGTAGAGTGAAATTATTTGTATTTGCAATGAATAGTAGGAGACGTTATTCCATTTTTGTGAGCTTTATTTACGGATTAGAAGAAAAGAACTCAAAATCGGAAGTTGTCTTTGCCGTTTGCCGTCTGCCGTTAACGTCATGCTTAACCTCTCTACTATCAAGTGCCCGACAGTGGCGGAAACAAATTATGGCATTTCACAGGATTTTCCGAGAGAGATCGTTGAAATACGGAAGGGTTTACTCAAAGTGATGAAAGAAGCAAAGAAGGAGGGGCAAGACACAAAACTGGTTTACGATAAACCGTACATTAATGGTATAAGATAAAGACCAAGTGTACAATATCCAGAGACAGCATAAATACAGTGCCTCGAGTAACTCAAGACAGACTTGCCGCAACCGTGATCATTTACATGTGTCTTTACTGGAGCCTTTACTGAAGCCGGACCCAAACTAAGTATATTTTTATGTTTTCATCAATTTATGTAACTATTCGTTTTTTCTTGTCTTTTATTTATATTAGTTGGGTAAGTTACGCGAAAGGGCCTAAGATCTTACAAATAACTTATGCAAATATCGGAGTATCTAGTCACATTTACCTAAGTTGTTTTATTTTTAGATGTCTAAAATAACCATATCTTCGCTCGATGTTCGAGGCTTGGTTAATAATGAAAAAAGAAGCGAAGTATTCCACTGGCTCAAAAAGAAAAAAAATTCTATTTACATGTTGCAAGAAGCTCATTGTACGGAAAAGTCTTCTGGGGTTTGGGCTGCTGAGTGAGGTTATACAGCTTTATTCAGTGGTTTGGCGAATAACAAAGTAGTTGTCGCCATTCTTTTCAATAACAACTTTTCTTTTAAAATTTTGAGGCAGCTTTGTGATAAAGAGGGCAGATTCATTATTGTTGATTTGGAAGTTGGTGAGCTGACCTTGACTCTCTGCAACATTTATGTTCCAAACACAGATGATCCAGCTTTCTTTAAAAATGTGAGTGAACAAATGCTGCCTTTTAAATGTGATGAAATTATTATGGGCGGAGATTTCAACCTTGTTTTGGATGTTTCAAAAGACAAAACAGGTGGGAAACAAACGACACACTGGAGTTCTCTTAAAGAGCTCAAATATATTCAGGACCAATTTGGATTTGACGGTCGTATGGAGAGATTTAAACCCCGACGCAAAAAGATATACTTGGAGAAGGAACAGACCAGAAGTGCATTGCCGTCAAGATTTCTTTTTGGTTGGTTTAAGCATCGCTGGAAGAATTTCAAATGCTGATATTCTTCCGGCGTACAAAACAGACCACTGGTTATGTAAAATTGACATCAATTACAATTCCAATCCCAGAGGACCCGGTTTCTGGAAATTAAATTCCGCACTTTTGAGTGAAGTTGATTACGTCAACACTATCAAGTCAACAGTAGCCGAAACAGCCAGTGAGTACGAAAGCGATGAAGAAGTCGATGAAGTGTTACTGTGGGAAATGATAAAACTTAAAATTCGAGATGCCTCAATGAAATATTCCAAAGTCAAAATGAAGAAGATGAAAAATGAAGAGGCCAATATTGAAAGTGCACTAACCGCCCTATAGAAGAGCAATTAGAACAGGGCGTAAACAATAAAGATGTCCTTGAGGAACAAATAAGGTGCAAGAAAAACGAATTGGAAAATATTATACAGAACAAAACAAAAGGGGCCATAATTAGATATACGGTCAGATGGTACAACGAAGGTGAGAAAAATAGCAAATATTTCTTGGATTTAGAAAATAGACACTGTAAGAGGAAATCAATAACGCAGATTAAGACGAGCAACGGTTCATATGCTACAAACGACCCAGATATTTTAAAAGAATGCAATTCTTTTTATAGTCGGCTTTACGCCTCAAAAAAACCCACGGTGACGTCATGTTCTGACAACTTGTTTTTCGGCCAGGAACACCCTTCCCTTAATGATGTTGATAAGCAAAAATGCGAAGGACTATTGACTGAAAAAGAATGCTTAGAGGCACTAAAAACAATGGAACCCGGTAAATCGCCCGGAACGGACGGCCTTCCTGCCGAATTTTATAAAGTTTTTTTTCGAAGGATGTCTCTTTTTTTCTTATACGTTGTCTTAACAAAAGCCATCAGAAGGGTAAGTTTGCTTTAACCCTCATTTCATTGATCCCAAAGAAAGACAAAGCACTACAAGAACTGAAAAACTGGAGATCCATAACTTTATTAACCTATGACTACAAAATTGCATCCAAGGCGATTGCTTCACGTCTCAAGGCTGTTTTGCAAAATTTAGTAGACAACGACCAAACGGGTTTCTTGAAAGGACGATCTATTGCAGAAAACATTTGCTTGATTAACAATGTCTACGGTCATCTCATACACAGAATCAACGAATATTTCCGGGTTACTTCTGTTTGTTGACTTTGAGAAAGCCTTCGAATGGGCATTTGTTGAGTAAACACTCCACCATTTTGGTTTTGGCTCTTCTTTAATTAAGTCGATCAATTTGTTTTATTGTGATATTCAAAGCTGTGTTATAAATAACGGTTGGTCAGCGGGTTTCTTTGAATTAAGTCGAGGTGTAAGGCAGGGGTGTCCGCTATCGCCTTACATTGAAAAAAACTGAAGCTCTTTGGATCGGCTCCAGGAAAGGATCCAACCAGATTATATGCTCTGATAAAAATCTGAAATGGGTGGATGGCAAGGTTAAGGCTTTAGGTGTTTGGTTCTGCATTGATTGTGAAGAAAGTAAGAAGAAGAATTACGAAGAGAAGGTTCGTAAGGTAGAGGATATCTTAAATAATTGAGAAACAAGAGATTAACTTTAATTGGTAAAATTGCAGTTATTAAGGCTCTAGCTGCATCACAATTTGTTTATATTCTGTCATCAACAACGTCATGTTCAAAATCGCTCAAAGAAACAAACAATCTTCTTTTTAAATTTCTTTGGGATAACAAGGGCGACAAAATTAAGCGGACTGAAATGATAGCAGATTACCAGGATGGAGGACAAAAGATACTAGGCATAATAGAATTTAATAAAGCCTTGCAAATTTCATGGATACTTACGTATATTTCAAACGACTGCAAATCTAAATAGAAGTGCTTTTTCGACTTTCATTTATCTAAGGTAGGCGGGAAATTAGTTTTTCTCGGTAATTTGGCACCAAAAGATGCCAAAAAACTTCATTTAAAAGATGATTTCATCCAGGAACTTATTGAACTGTGGACGGACTTAAATTGTAGGGATTCCTTTGCCTCTCAAGCTAATTTCAGTGCTGGTCATATTTAGAATAACTCAATGATCAGAATCGCAGGCAAGACAATATTTCATACACTGGGCTAATGCAGGGGTGATGAAAATTAACGATCTGATGACAAGTGATTCAAGAAATATGTCTTACAGTTGTTTCAAAGATAAGTTTTGTTTTCCAGTTTCGTTCCTTGAATTTTGTTGAGTAGCCTCGGCTATCAGGAGTGCTACTAGATCTCTGAAATTGACATTGCCAGCAGAAAAAATTCTAGAAAATGTACTGCTTAAGTCCAACAAACAAAGTCAGGTAGCTTACAAAATCCTCATGACCAAAAAATGTACTCCCCCAGAAAAAAGCCAAAAGAAATGGATTAGAGACTGTGAACTCGACGATGTGGAAAGTTTGGACTGGGAGTCAATTGATCTACTACCTAGGATATGTACATTAAGCACGAAATTAAGGAACTTCCATTTCAAATTTCTACACAGGAAAATAGCTACAAACTCTTTTCTATTTAAAATTAAATTTTCGGAATCAAATCTTTGTTGTTTTTGTCAAACAGCACAAGAAGCGTTGCTTCATCTTTTCTGGGAATTCCCGATCACAGAAGCCTTTTGGAATAGCGTTAAACAATTTTTCGTCTCTGTTGATTTAATACCAGCCTCACAAGTTTTAACTTTTTGCCAATGTCTAGGTCTCAAAGGAGAGAAAAACGCCTTGTTATTCAATCATTGTTTACTACTTGGTAGATTTTACATTTACTCTTGAAAGTGCAAAAATGTTCGACCATCCTTAATAGAATACGTTAATCAGGTTAGATGCAATTTAAAAGTAGAAAAACATGTTTCAATTATTACGGGAGCACAAAACGCTTTCCAACAGAAGTGCCGGCATTTTCCACTCATATCTACTTTCATCAGTTGTTAGAATAGTGTGTTAGCAGCAGTAGTAGTATTGTATCTGTTAGTTGTATTATTATTATTATTATTTTTTGGCCCTATTAGTAATATCGTTGGTATTTAGAATTAACTCCTGTAAAAAAGTTTGTTATATTTTAGTGTTGTAAACAATGTTGATTGGTATTGTAATTTGTAATTTGTAAGTAGTGATAGAAAGTGATGTAAGTAGTTTTTTGTAAAATTTTACGTAAAGTGTAGTATTGCAATTAAAAAAAAAAGCTCTCAAAAAATTAATCAGTGGAACCAAACGAAAATGTTCTTATTCCAACAGAGCGCAAAAAGCTTATTCAACCAACTGATCTCGAACGATTTATTCCAATAGAATAATACAGTCCGAATTATATTAGTTTGGCATGCGGTCTTTTCATCTTTCTTTCCACGGTTATTTGGTGAATTGAAAGTCGTTTCTTCTTTCTCTCGGCTAGAGAAGTGGTAAAACAGCGAGAGAGGAGAAAGAAATCTGAGCGAAAATTCATTGCAAGCGAAGGGTTTGTTTCCGCTTCTCGCTAAAATAAAAGGTACACGAGAAATATAATTACGTACTGTTCAACCCCTATTAAACGGCCATCCTCGGGCAAATGGATGAAGGCCGCTTAAAGGGGCCTGCCCGCTTAATAGAGGTAAAAACAGTAGAAAAGCCCTCGTCGGGACTTTGATTATTTTACTGGCCGTTTAATAGGTGGCCGCTTAATTATAGGGGCTCCACTGTATTTACAGTTTTTAACTATATCACTTACATATATTTTCTCACCAGAACGTTAGTTGAAACACCCGACAACACCTGTGCAAGGCGAACGGGACGAAAACCTTTTGATCTCCTTTATACTGACTACCTCGGCACCTTCGATCTTCAGGTTGACCTGGGTCCCATGTTGTCACAATACAGGTACAGAACAGGAACAGAACATTAAATCAGCAGATCCACTCGGCTAACCATGCCACATGGATCCACGGCTACTTTGACATCGCTAATTGACGATGTTAACGAAATTTCTAATCGTTACGATCAGCGACACTAAGGACAGCCCGAGGGGAACTCCCAGATAAAAAGGACCGAAGTCCTCGTCATACCTTTGAGGGGTCAAAAAGCGGTCTTGGTACCTCAGAGGATGTTAAATAAAGATTAAATTGATTGATTGAAGCCCCAAAATGTCTACAATGGGAACTTTTGCGATACCTTTTAGGTTACTGAGCCAAAAATAATGTCACAGGAGATAATGCGTTTTTTTAGAATTGGTAATAATAATAATAATAATAATAACAATAATAATAATAATAATAATAATCGATATTTAAACAGGGTGACCCCTTCAGTCGCAGGACTGGTATCAAAGGGGGCCCTGTATAACGTAAAATAAAAAGAGCATGTATAAATAATATATATCTATAAAAAACTAACTACTTTAAAAGATACGCTAAAATGTTTAAAAAAATTTAAAAGCTTAAAAAGGTAATAGCGTTCTCATAAAAATTGGATATCGAATTGAAAATGTTCTAAAAAATAACCTAAGAAAAAAAATCTTGGTACCTTGGTACTTATTAGGGGTGGAAACTAATTTCAAGCCACGCCCACCATACAGAATCTTGGTACCTATTTGGATTTTCTTTTTCAAAATTTCCGACGAGTACCCCCATGCTTTTGATATGGGAGTCCCCCCGGGGAGGACAGACGAATGAAAAACTTGGTAAATCGTGGATTTTGTTAATTTGATTTTCTGAAGGTCTGATTTTCCTGTCTTTAGCTACCCGAGGATCGTTCCTCGTTAATTATGCTCTTTATCTTGCTAAACATTACAAACTATCGTTAATTTTTTTTGATGCTATTTCTCCAGGTTTCCGCTATCTTAGGAATTCGTTCATGTTCCCACCCCTCCTCCCCTGCCTCCCGTGGATTCCCCACTTTAATTTCCGTCCCCCAGTTGGCCGGTCAATTTTGGCAACCTCACAAGGAAAGTTTTGTTCGGGTGTTTAGAGTGCCGAGAAAAGAGGGAACGAAATCGATCTATCGTGCCCGGAAAAAACAAACGGCTATCGCTTGTTTTCCCTTCTTCGTTTTTCTCCTCATTTTCCTTGCAGTCTGGGAGGTGGGAGAAGATGAGGAGAAAGCTAATGGTATCGTTCTCATTATCTCTTTTTAGATGTAGTTTACGGATTTTGGACTCATTCGGTACAGAGGCTGAATTTAATTACGCCGAGTACCCATCAGAAGGGGCCGATTTTGGAAACCTTGATATTCAACTGCGACAGATGCTAACCATGTTCCGTAAGATACTGTTTAAGAAAGCTAAATGCTACATTAAGATTTATTAACACCGGCCTGGTCGACATGTCATAAAGTTTCTTCGTACGAGACATTTCACTCTCCAAGTGTTCCTCTCGTTCCACGTAGGAGGGCACAGTGGTGGATCCTGACTGCTTAGTGAACACCCGCACAACTCGCATATGTGGGCTGCCTAGTCATTCACACAACCCCTTGACATTAATTCGCTCTCTGAGTTAAGAACAACTTTGATTTTTTTTCTTTCTCTGTTGCTTCAGCTCACAGCCCTGACAATCTCTTCCTTGGATTTGCTATCGACAAGGTAGTTGCCATGGAAACGAGCCAAGGAGCCTCGCTTAACGATACAAAGAAACCAGCCGATAAACCAATCGGTTTGTTGTACGCCAAAGATGCTTTGTTTTTATTTGTGAGCAAAATATTTCTTGTCTCTTTTTGTTAACTTGTTCGTTTTTGGTAGTTTTGTCTGTCGACCTCCACGTCAAGTGTTTCTGTGTAAAACAATTTGATATCAGGAGCAGTTAAGACTAGTAGCATATAATTTCATATACGGCCTGTAAAGTATTGCAATATATTTTTTCGCCGAAAAATTTATGTTTGATCAGAACTGGGAGTAAGCAAACAATCTCACTCTGTATTACGAAAGTATGTCCGCGTAGAAGGCTTTAAAATTGCCTGCATAAATTTATTAAATAATAGAAAACGAAGCTAGAGGGGATCCCCTCCTGCCTTTATTGAAAGACTACAAGATTCAATTGGCAAAAACTGCATTTCGTTTCCAATTTCTAACCCAAGGGAAGAGATTCTTCCTTTCAGGACCCCTTTATAAGAAGTAATATAAGTTATATTTACATTGTAAATTTCTAGAGTAAGTAAACATAGCTATCTTTCAATTTTGATTACCACAGGATAGAAGAAACTACATCGATACTCTTAGCAAATACTTGGAGATACACGGCACCATTGGAAATGAAACAGAAGTAAGTTACGGGTCTCTAGTTGTTTATTTTCACGTCTAGTAAAGCGCAGAGACTACTTGGTCTAGTGAATAGTTCCTTTTTCCTTTCTTTCCTTGGACACTAAAGAACAAATTAAGTACAGTTGTGTTAGATTATCTCCAGACCAGTTTTAAATCCTTAGGACAAACCTGAAATTACGAGTCGACTAAACTGATTGATATTTAATATTTATGTAAGAAAGGTTTTTACCAGAACAACTTGAAAAAGTTATCCTGAACGTTCGAATGTTCAACTTTGCAGCTGATACTAAAATAGCTTCATGCCCATTTTACAGGAACAACAGAAAGACGTCCAAGATCATGTGCCGGATTACGTCATTAATCATGGAGTAATGAAGGCAGGCGATCTTCAGCAACTGCTGAGAAGAAGCAAGGTATTGTGGGATCAATAGTGATGGCGTTGCTTCATGCAGTACGCGCATGCACACAATCAGCGGTTTTTAAGTTAATGATAGCACACCACAAAATGTGCAAGTTTGGTTTAGCTTCCTAAGACAAGACATTAGTTGTTGACTGAATATTTGTAAAAAGAAGGTAAAGAAGGCATACGAGCCAAGTGACCCATCAGGCCGGTGCTTATCCCGGTTTGTGTAGCATAAAGTGATGTCTAGCAATATTTCTACTCTATTTGTCACAGAGGACTAAATGTTATCCACAACTAATTGTGTCCAAAGCGAGCATATTCCGCACATAAGAGTGTTAGTTGTCGATGACTGTGAGTCAGGTCAGCGAGACCTTGAGAACTAATATTCACCACGCATGTCAGCAAAACAAAGTAGGAGTGGTCGCTGTACAAAAAGTCGAGCCCGTATACATTTCCACGATTCAGTGATTTCCGTAGTATGAACAAGACTGTAAAGAGCAAAAAGCACGGATCTAGGATAAACGGTGTCAATTTTCCGAAATAACGAGCCCGAAGGTGCACGTTTCTAGAGTAGGCCGGAGAAATGTTCTGAATTTTAGCTCCTTAAAGGCCCCTTTCCTGGGTTTCTAACTGAAGTCGTTTTGAAAATAAATCTGAAAACGGCGGAAACCAGTATGGACTGCGCCTATCGATCTTATGTATAATTCGTTTTTAAGAACTTATTTTATTATAATTTGTTATTTCTTTTCGTCATTGCCACTATGCTCAAGAGAAATTATCGATCAGTGGTTCCCTTACGACTCCTGGACCTCTAATGAATTGTACCGTGTTTTGTATTAATTGGCAGATATTTATTGGCCTTGGAGAGCCCTATGAAGGGCCGGCACCACTCGAAGCTATTTCCCAAGGATGTGTTTTTATTAATCCCAAGGTAAGCTTATGAGGACCTATTGGTATATCGGCCGGAGAAACGCCACAAAAAGCTGGGATGGTTAAAGTTTCAAGAGGACTGAGAAAAGCCACCAACCAGTGAAAACCGGCCTCCATTAACTCTTACATCAATGTAATTCTCCTATATATACATTATAAATAGAGGAGGATCCAGGGGAGGGGTTGACGGTGGTGCAACAAAATCGTATGGTATGCTGCACTGCGCTATGCTGAAACCTAAAGCATATTATGCGTTTCACATACTTGACAGTGTATATTTCATCTTTTTGGCAGTTAGATCCTCCGCTTAGTCGAAAAAACTCAGGCTTTTTCGAAGGAAAGCCAACTTATCGGAAGGTTGGTACTTTCATCTTTACATAATCTTTTTTAATCTTAAACCAGCTATTATTATTATTATTATTATTGCTATTATTATTATTATTGTTATTATTATTATTATTATTATTATTATTATAAATCCTTAAAGTCTTGCCGCTTTTAACTTATGGTGCCGAGTTCAATCCGTGAGCCTAGGGCAGTCATAAGTCTGCTGGATTACTAGCAGAAAGGAAGGAACAAGCATCTCCATCATTGGTGTGTTGAGGGGTCTCCGGCACGTTGGGATCATTTAGTTGTTCTTTATCATTGTGGACAGCTACCTCATCACTCGCCACGGGGGCATTATCTTCCACAGCTACTGCAGAGGGATTGCCTTCATGACGGCTATTGTTTTATTATTATCATTATCATTATCATTATCATTATTATGTTTATTACTATTATTGTTTTAAATTGTCGTATCCACATAAACCAGTGCTTGTTCCTTCTGCGACATATGTCATTTTCGCCATTTTCCACTCTAGTTGACGTCACAGCACCCATATATGGAAACATTCATTGGCAAGCCGCATGTATATACCATTGATGTCAATAATCTTGAATTAGTGGAATCTACAGTGAAAGAAATATTGTCATCAGAGGTAACGAATAAATTTAATTGCAGCTTTCTTTAGTCTCGTTCTAAAAAAACTGATCAAAAAGAAATCTTTGGAATGTCTCGTCGCCAAGCTGAATTTTAATATATCGAAAACAGTCTATTATAAGCAGGTCTGAAACAGGGTATTAATTTAAGGGTCAGGTCCTAAATAGGGTAACGAATGTTTGGTCAGGTCATAAACAGAGTAGGGAAAATCGCAGATTTTGGTCTTAAAAAGGGTAAAAGGGTTGAAAAGCGCGCACACTCTCACCCAATTTTTCCGGGAGAATCCCCCTGCCCCCAGAGAGGGGAGGGGGGGGGGGTACGAGGGCTATAGTATCCTCAAATTAGCCAGTGAGAAGCTACAATGAAGCCATGCATATTCAGGATCGTGCACTACACGAGTAATTAAACATTTTTTCAGGATTTAAGTCGAGTGTGAGGGCACTCGAGTGTGCGCCAAACTCATCACGGTAAGACACTCGCGAAGCGAGTGATAAGCCTTGACACTCTAGAATTTTACGTGCGTTCGGGATTTCTGATTGCCACGGTCGCATGTCTTTTAAAGTGCTATTGCAAATTTAAGCGAGCGCGTGTGTAATTATCTTGCTCATATAATAATTGATCATGAGTTATCATATGAAAGATTGAGAGGTTGAGAATTTGCACTGCATGTACTCGTGAACGATCATATTTGAAGGTTCTTTCAAATAATGATTGCACTCGCCTAAGCTAAGAACTTGTGCAATTTTGATAGAATTTTCACATATCACTCTACGTAAACCCTCCACTGCACCCGCATTCGTGCGCGCGAGTTGTCTATTCTAATTTGACCAGCAAGTAATCGAGTCATTTCATACATTTCTTCCTGTTATTTTAGGCGGTAAAGCCATTTCTTCCGTATGAATGGACTCCAAAAGGCATGCTAGAACGGGTCAACATCTTTACAGAGAAGCTGGTTAGTATGACAGCTGGTGTAATTATCATATTCAATTGGTAATAAGGAGAGAGTACTTGCAAATTAAAGTACATTATAAACTTAACCTAATGCGTGAAGAAGAAGACTTTATTTTACGAGGGTCAACATTAATTGACTACTGGTGGCCCAGTAGTTTACATAGTGGCCCTATTGAAAGAAGCAATTGGGTGACACAGCTGGTAATTTTTTCTTCAAACGGGTTAAGACTTAATATGAAAATTTGTGGTTCTTCGAAACAACAATAAGCAACAGGTGAAGTATTCCAAGGGTTAGCGTGTTTGACTCTGGATCGATCACGGCATCCGGAGGGAGGGGAGGGGAGGAGGAGGAGGTAGCTGTGTTGTGATCTTAGGCAAGACACTTGGATAATGACTCAGTCTCCATTCAAGTCCATCCGGGAGTGGAGCTGATAGGTCCAGGGGTGACTACACAGTACCCTAGCTGCCTTGTTGTCCCATTCGCTTTATTTATGCTAGAGAAATCTGCATAAAGCGCCGGTGAGGACCTTTAACCATTTAGGGCACTTTAGAAATACTCCGACCCTGAAAATTATGTTGTATGTATATGTACGAGAAAGAAACAGTCATTCGTAACCATATGCTATTTCGTCCCAAACTGCAGCGCAATCAAGTTACAGCTGCTCCCGGTTTGGTTTGTTTCCACCAAAGACAGTGGCCAAAACTTGCATGATTTTGAAATGTAAAGTAACTGTTCACTTTGCTTATATACCTAGAATTAAAGTATGTTCCCCCAAAATATGCAGAGAGAATGATAATTTCCTTCCCAGTCTTTCAGCCAAATTTTGCGGTGATCGGATGAAACGGAAATTTTTACGAATTATTTTCGTTTCCCGACAGATCTGTCTGAATTTAAGGGGGTTAATAGGAAAGAGTTTAAAATTCAACTACTAGTTACAGATCAAAGGTGGATTTTATGAAGCTAATATACCATTTATGTTTTTTTTTTTTCTAGGATTTTTGCGAACATGGAGAGCAATGGCCACCGTTGAAAGAAATGCACTTAACATTAGGTTCAAATGGCGACTCGTGTAAAGACGCATGCGGGAAAAGTGGTATGATGAAATTCAGTCAGGTTTCTCTTTCTTTAAATCTTTTTTTTTTTGTAATCGCTTGTTCATTAAAATAGTATTTACATCTTTCAGGCTTTATTTGTGAGCCATCCTTTTTCAATTACATTAATTCAGCAGAGGAGTTCCAAAAGTAAGTGGTGTGTTTTTTAGTAATTGTCATGCAAGCGTGGTGATGCCGAGGACAATGTCGAAAGGTCTATTGGTGTCCGAAAAATCCTTTACATGAATATGTAAAGATATCCATCAGTTCTAAGTGCAATAGAAATTTGAAATGATACCCGTTGTGGTTCTCATTTTGAGATAAAAGTTTGGCCCATCCGTAGTTGTTTACAATTTGCAAAGTTAGTTGGCGCGCAACGCGAAAAACGGGGGCCAAAAAAATGGGGGAAGGGGGGGGGGGGGTAGCGCCACGTTTGTTCGCTCCTTGCACTAAGTCCCTCTCTTCTTTGTTCGCTGCCGTCTCTCACGTAACGCCCTAGAAAAGACTATTAAGTTTCATTGCTCATTAAACTTTCTGTTTGGCTACGTTTCGTTACCATTGTCTTAATGAGGCTATTAAGCGCGTTAGAACAAATCACTGGAAACCAAAATCTGCATTAGCCTAGTTCCAGGATCATAAGCCCCGTTACGAAAATATGGAAAGATTTAATCATGGCCCAAGAACCCAAGAAAAGTAAACTTTCAAAAAAGTCAGTTAATTAAAACACAATTATTGGTCCACTTGTGGCACTTAATATGCACTATGGGTTTATGCAGGCTCCTGGTTTATGTTGGAACATTCCTTTGCTATTCCATGCTTTTAAGTGACGCTGGAAGCCACTCCATTACATGTAGCTGTTTCATTCCTCTTGCACAGGTTGGGAGTATCCTGTGGAAAACAAGCTAAGGAGGAAACTCTTCATGCGCCTTCATACAATCCCGCTGACCAGTCATGTACATTTCAAGCAATGCCGCTTTTATTCAGTTGTGTAGCTAAAGATCCAGCACGCATTCGCTTGTGTCCATGTCGAGATTACAAGCCTCAACAAGTGGCATTTTGTAAGAACTGTGATTGATATTTTGTTACTTGGAATCTAGTCTATTATGCGCTACAGTTTGCGCAAAGGCGAGTTTCCGCCGAAAGAACGTCATCGAGTTCGTTGATGCCAAACACATGCTAGATAAAAATAAAGAAACTTATTATATTTTCAGCCAAAATCCCATGCAAGGCTTTTTGTTAATTTTACAAACTGTACAATTTAATTGTTAATTTGGATACTGCCCAAATTAATAGTTAACTGGACAGTTCAGGAACGAATCCAGGAATTTTCAAGGGGAAGTGGCTGGTACCTTGCGGTTGCAGGATCAATTGAGCATGCGTGCGGACTCTCGTTACTCTTGCTAACTGTTGTAACTGTTAGAGAATGACGTATTTTTATCGCTATTTTAGCTAGAATAAAGTTACTTGTAATGACAATGAGGTACCTGTCCAGGGAGGTGCTTTTATTTCTGCCATAATACTCACAGTCTTTCTCACAGTCTTTCTCCAAATGCGGGGTGGCTAGCCACCTAATCTACCTTCCGTAAATCCGCCCCTGCAGTTCTGGATGCAGTATAATTTACCAGGTAAGATCTGGACAACTTCATTCGTCCAAATTGGAAATAACTGAAGTAAAAAAAAAACTCCTCTAACTGCCAAATTTTGCAGTCCTCAGATTTTTTCATCCAGACCTTTCCTCTTTCCAAATTGGGCTGCATTTAGTCCTTTTTGTATTACATATACAAACATGAGCATTCGCCTTACGCAAGAGATCATAAGAGTGATTTAGCGGATTTTGCATGCAGTCTCGTGGTCAATGGATTAAAAGAGGAATCAACTGCGTGAAGACACAGAAATAAACATCCTTTAATGATGTGTTAATGGTTTGTGAAAAACCCAGTCCTAATTTTCGGTGTCGGCTAGACTCTGATCTGCGCTCGCGTGCTGCGTGATTTTTGTCAACTCTATGCATTGTCGTTATTATCTTCGGACGCTTTCCATTCGACCAAAATTTCCGAGTTGCATTTCGAAAATTTTCAGTAGCGAGTGGAACAGCTTCTTGCACAATTTCCGGCAAAGAGGACAACCGCTGGGAGCTTCCGATATTTGTTACCGGGAATTTCTATTCCATTTGATTTTTATCACTGAATTTCCGGAACTTTTTGGTTGAAATGAAAGCGCGCCTCATTTAACCTATCAGTAAACGGGGTAGGGTTGTTGTGAGGGGGGGAGGGGGTGAAAAGCGAGGAAGGAGGGGGGAGCTCTTTTCCAGTCTCCCTCCTCTCCCTTCCCGTCAGTGTTCCGGGTGAAAATACTAGCGGTTCGATTTCACTGAAAAAAAAGACCAGTGCATCTGCACCATGCGCAGAGCAGAAGAAAAAAAAAAAAATTAATTAATAGATAAAGTTAGGTATCCAGTTTGAAAACCGTTCCCATTTATTTTTCAATCATGGAGTGTTTCTATAATTAAATCTACAACAATAACGTGAGCTTCCTTAAATAGAAATGGAGAGAAGTTCTATTCATTTAAACTACCATTGACAAGGTTCCATTGGCAGTTCAGCCACAATTTGAAAAATCATGACAAAATTCTCTTTTATAAAAACATTGAAATGGTAACAAAACTCTCACCATTTGTGCTTAGACATTTTTAAACGAAAGCTATTTCTTTATGGTTTGTTAGGTTTTTTTTTTTCAATAATTCTTCGTTCCTTATAAACAACTACCAAAACTGTATAAATTTATCAATTGATAATAGATTATATATGAAAATATGCATGCATATAAAGAAGTCATCTTTACAATAAGAGCGAAATTCATTAAATATTTCAAGCAAGACAAAATTACTGCTACAACTGGAAAAGAGTGATCATTCTACATGTATTTACAAACAAACTACCATTGAAATCACAAATATCAGTCCTGCTGTCAACAACACAGCTTCTGGGTCATTGTTTTCTGTATGGAAAAAAAATACTTCCATTAACACACTTCTCAATCTTGCTATGCAAGCATACAGTCTTGATAGGGGAAGACCCAACTTCTTCAAAAACAGGGAGCTGTGCCAGTTGTGCCAAGATTATCTGGGGCAGATCTAGGGGTTCAGAAGGGGGGGGGGGGGGGGGTTCAGTCGAGGACCTCAATTTTAAGGATGAGGATGCCCTGGACCCCTGTAGGGGGACCGGTGCATCTCTTAGAAATCTTGCATCCCATTCTCACACCCACTTCTCAAAAATCTCGCAACCCCTTCTCTAAAATGCTCTATCTGCCCCAGATTATGCACACTTTAGAACCATAAGGGGACGAGATGGAATCGAAGGCCCTCTTGGAAAATTGAAACATCTAAGTTTACTTGGCTGCTTTTACTTGTATTATTTCCTCCATCTCAGATTTTTGACAGATCACGATCAGATTCCAACCCCCACCACATCTCACCTCTCCCTCCCAAACAAATGCTCTATGAAGTAGTGTCACTGGAGTAACAACCATGGAATAGAGGGTGGTAAAAAGTATCATTGTAAATATTTGAATTGATGCATGGAATGAGAAAAGACAGTCGCTGCTTTCATCCTTGTGAAAAGTTTGCTGCTAAACAGCCATGAACCGTAATTTGTACATGTGCATGTAGCTACTTGTCATCCACAATTGTCTCGACTTGTACTTTTTGTTTGATAATTAATGAGGTGGAAGATAAAAGGTGTAGGATCAAGAAGTGTGAAATATGCAGTTAACTTTCCGTGAAAGGTGATCTGCATTATGCCACCAAGGGGTGGTGCAAAGGCATATAGGTGCTACCTGTAATAACTGACTTACAAGGGGCTCAAGCTCTTTCCTCTCAACAAGGTTAAGCTCAGTGACAAAGTAATAGAAATGCTTGTAACACTGGTTCACGTGTGCTTCCTGGAATGCAACACAAAACAATAAAATTCTATCAAAACGCATCTTAACATCCTTCATAAAATTTCAGTCCAATCTTTAATATGGACACAAAATGGGATAGAAGAGCTGAGTGTCTGTGTTATGGAGGTGTAAATAACAAAATGAAAAACCAACAAATGGACCAATCAACAGACAAACCAATTGTGTAATAATTATATTCTGACTAAGCTTAGTTTTCACTTTCTTACTTCACACGGATACATGTAATTATTAAATAAATAAAGAATCTTTAAGATCTTGTTCAAAGCTATCTTCAAGTTCTTACAGTGTGCTTCTAAGAGTACTTGGATTCATGGTTGATACTTACAGCTCCTAGAGATTGTATTTTGTCAAAGTGATGGATGTAAACATGAACAAACACTCTGAAAAGTCTTGTTAAGATCTTCTTGGCAGTGGGAAGAAATGTTTTGGGAAAGGGAACATCTGAAAAGGATTAAAAAGGACAGGTCAACTGATTACCTTGTATTTAATACAATAACTGTAATTATGTGTGGCACAATTAATGCAACAAAGGGAGACAGCTTTATGTTTTTGGACGCATTGCATACCTACATTGTGTCATGCGAGGAAAAGAGCAGAAAATTATGCATGAAAAGACCTCATAGTTAAACATACATGTAGCTTTCTGCTCACAATAATTCAAAGGTAAAGAAACAAAGTACTGGTCATCAGGGATGTTGTTAAGGGCCACATGTGGACTTATTTCACTGGCTGAAAGAAAACTTAAATCCAGCCATAATCTCTCACAGAACCAAAGACTAATTAAAATGTAAACTCTGGACTGGAGCTGCCTTGAAGGTGTGAAAAGCTGGGTAGGCTTGTTTGAGCCAGTTAAGCTAAGTGTTCTCTAAGCTTAAGGGCCCATTAACCGATTCATGTGCGCGCTCGCACGCGTTGCTAAGGAGGTGAAATTTCACTTCCGGTCACTTACGTCAGCCTGAGCATGGGAAATAAAAACAACTCAAAAACTT